>NC_091283.1:601219859-601529193 GCF_032444005.1 Ranitomeya imitator
ACCAGCTCTTGACAATTCTTGTTAGCTCTGTGTCATTAGTATCCTTACTATTAGAGCTCATGTTGGCTAAGCTAAACAGCTTTAAGCGTGGTGGTGGCAAACAACAGGTTAATAAGAGGCAGTGTCAGGTAGTAGGAAAATAGCCAGTTAATAATAGGCAATAGTTCTTTGCAGGAATGCAGATATTAATAAATAGGCAGTTTATATTGCAGAGAAACTGCTGGGCAATAATGGACAATGTCCTTATGTGGCAAATAATAGAGCAATATACCCAATGTGGCAAAGAAGAGGTTAATAAACGGCAGTCTCTCAGTATAACAGTCAGTGAATAATAGGCAGTATATGGAGAAAACACCAAACAAAAGTTCAAAATTGGTGTGAAAATGTCACTGAACCACTTCACAACTAAATATATATAGTTTTGGTAAATGGTATTATCATTTTTTTGACGAAATTCGGCAGGAGCTTGAAGAGCAACGTCACTGGGCCCGCCTCCACGCAGTAGAAACTTGCTGTGAGGTAAAAATTCAAAAATCACACCAAAATGGCGGGCGGAGTGTGTCACAGTACGGCACGTTTCTGATTGGTCGCTCGCAGCAGGCGGCAACCAATCAGACACTGGACACTGTTGACGTCACTTATCTCCGGACATTAGCTCCGGACATTAGCTCCGGACATTATTTCCGGACAGGAAGTTGGCACAAATTGCAGGAAGTAGTATTCTAGGCAATTATATATTAGATATATATATATATATCTAATATATAATTGCCTAGAATACTACTTCCTGCAATTTGTGCCAACTTCCGTGGCTTTGTCCGGAGCTAATGTCCGGAGCTAATGTCCGGAGATTAATTGCCTAGAATACTACTTCCTGCAATTTGTGCCAACTTCCGTGGCTTTGTCCGGAGCTAATGTCCGGAGCTAATGTCTGGAGCTAATGTCCGGAGATAAGTGACGTCAACAGTGTCCAGTGTCTGATTGGTTGCCGCCTGCTGCGAGCGACCAATCAGAAACGTGTCGTACTGTGACACACTCCGCCCGCCATTTTGGTGTGATTTTTGAATTTTTACCTCACAGCAAGTTTCTACTGCGTGGAGGCGGGCCCAGTGACGTTGCTCTTCAAGCTCCTGCCGAATTTCGTCAAAAAAATGATAATACCATTTACCAAAACTATATATATTTAGTTGTGAAGTGGTTCAGTGACATTTTCACACCAATTTTGAGCTTTTGTTTGGTGTTTTCTCCATATACTGCCTATTATTCACTGACTGTTATACTGAGAGACTGCCGTTTATTAACCTCTTCTTTGCCACATTGGGTATATTGTTCTATTATTTGCCACATAAGGACATTGTCCATTATTGCCCAGCAATTTCTCTGCAATATAAACTGCCTATTTATTAATATCTGCATTCCTGCAAAGAACTATTGCCTATTATTAACTGGCTATTTTCCTACTACCTGACACTGCCTCTTATTAACCTGTTGTTTGCCACCACCACGCTTAAAGCTGTTTAGCTTAGCCAACATGAGCTCTAATAGTAAGGATACTAATGACACAGAGCCCAAAGCTGCTGATGGCGCACGTAAGATTAGGTCTGATAGAAAGTATACTAATAATGCAGAGCAAAAAGACGCCGACATATTATTTATTATTTACATTATTGTTCTTAAGCAAAGAACCGTTGTTGTGGCATTTGCCACAACACGCAAAGTTGTCGTCTGATGTCTTTCATCCCTCCCCTCATAAGCATGTTCATGGATCCTGTGTAACTGTACCTTAAATAACAAGAATTGTCAAGAGCTGGTGAGTGCAGCCATTTTTTGTTCTTTCTTACTATTATTTATTAATTGTATTATTCTTACATTTGAATAAATAAAGTATATATGGATTCTAGACTCCCGATTCTTTAGAATCGGGCTGCCATCTAGTATAATATATTTTATATGTTTACAAAATAATTTGAATTCAATCAGACTTTAATTTTAATTCAAAGTAACCACAGTATCTGTAAAGGAACACTAGATCTAAACATGAAATATAGCTCAAATAAGTTGGCAATTTTCAAAGATAGCTGATAATGAAGCACATAAAAAGTATAGGTTAGAGGATCAAATGACAATCTCAAATAAAATTCTATGTTAGTTAAGTGTACCGATTAAAACCTTTAATTATTACACTCTTGGCTCCCAAATGCAAATTTTAGCTGGTTTCTCTTTTATTTGGATCAGAAATTGAGGAGGGGGATAGGGAGGATTGTGTAGCTGACAAAATCATAAGTAAATGCCCTAAAAGGATTGTGTAGCTGAAAAGAACAGAGAGCCTCGTTGTTTGATGTAATTTTACACCTCAGTTTTGCTAGAAATTTTCATAAATTTTTTTAAAACCAAGATAAAAAATGGAAAAATGTTGTAGACATTTCTGCGCTACATAAATAGTGCACTTTGGTGTTTCTAACTATCTTGTCTTGCATTACCATTCAATATAATGTGACCCATCCATCATTCGCAATAGTGCAACTAAGTTGTTGACTGCTATATCGTAAATGTTTTTATTAGATTTTTCTGTTTTTGAATAATGCTAACAATATTGATGAAATACTGAAGTGGCTAAATTTAATTCTGATTCTAATCTAGCCCCCATAATTGTTTCCTCACATGTTCATCACATGGTAGGTGCTAAAAGGCTGTTCCCGTACCATACAGGGCACGTGCCGATTGTATTTCACAGCTAGTACCCACATGTAACTTCCTCCTTAGTTTCCTCATTAGCATTAGATGGTGCTGATGGGTTGTCAACAGCCAAGGGTATAATGAAATACCCTGTCTCTGCCATCTTTGAAATCCTTTTAAACCCTTAACATCAAAGAACAGACCCTTAAAGTTAGTCAAACCAGACTACAGCACTAAAACTAATTACTACTCTTGTATCTTCTTTGATTCTAGATGCTGCTGTCCACAATGCTCCCTTTCTGGTCAGCATCAGGACATTGGGTGTTGGCCCCCAGTCATAGTTCTAAATCAAACAGCTGTTCTGATGTTAAAGATGCTTTGGAGGTGGCACTGTCATTATCCAGTGCATGGTTGATAGCTGGTCTACAGAGTCTGAACAGATGACATCCCCTGTTTGAATTTAGACCACAGTCAACCAATTATGGCCTCATGATTTTGACAAGGGGAATGATAATGTCCAGAGGTTAATATATTAATAATAATTCAGAAGGCATAACAGAGGAAAGCCGAGGTTTGAGAAGAGGTGCTCCCAAACGTTTATTGCATGTTGCATGTTAGATGCAACTGTTTGCTAAAACAGACATGTCAGGACAGGAGGGATGTCAGGAGGACCCTTTTTCACTCCAGCATCATCATTTTACAAAATATTAAAATCTGCCATCTTCCTCAAATCAAATTAACTTACATAGGCATCATCAGTTGCTTCTTATACATGGCACAACTATTGGGACCCCCATTGATGCCTGAAAATAAAGTGACCACGATGCTCAAAAAAGCAATATACAAAACTGAGAGAATCTTATACAGTACATTCTTACAAATCTTTTTGAGATTATTTTGAATTATTCTCTTACATTCATTAATTTAGGTCCAGAGGATGCCATCTATGACATATTTTCAGCACCTCCTTCAACTGCAGACAAAGATGTCAAGCCACCACCAGTTCTAAAAGCAGAAAACTCTTTTGGTAAGATGTCCATTTCCAGCCATAGGGTGTATGCAGTATATTGTCACATTATGCTTTAGGTTATAACAGTGTCAAAGGGCTATAGTGCACAGTATGAAAACTATATTCTATAATTTGCTATATTTTTGTATTACAGACATGGACCTCTTTGGAGATGTTGTACCTACTTCAAAGCCATCTGCAGATAGTACTGATCTGGAGGCTGAAGAACCCGTCCTAGATACCAGTGTAAAACCTCGCAGTAATACTCCAGAACTATTTTTGGAACCTGCTGCCCGTTCACTAGTAAACCTCGAAAGCCTTGTATCTTATGGTGATCTTGTCAAAAACAAAAACCCCTTCTTTTCTGGTAAGTACAATGCTCGATGCCTAAATTTCAGGGTCTAGAAGGAAAAAAAAAATCTTTATATTAATTCTTCACACCTCAACATTGAGATCGTAACAATAAGAAGGAAAAGTTATGGAATTGAAGATAGACATGTTACTGATATACATATGGTGAAAAACTGCAAAGAAAATGGTCAAAACAACTTGATTTATTCAGTATTAAGTATGATCGCCATGCACAAAAATCCTCCCTTGTGTGAGGAATGTTCTGAAACGCTGAATGCACCTGGGCACATAAATCATCTGCCACTAACAGCTCTCTTTGCAATTGACATCCCAGATGTGTTGAATGGTAGACAAGTCCGAAGACACTGCAGGCCATGGTAGCATGTTTAGACCACAATGAGGCTGCTCACAGTAGAACAAGCAACATACAGCTGGCGTTGTCATGTTAAGGAAATTACGTTTGGGATACATTGGAGAAATGGCAGTACCACTGGTTCCATAACTAAATCAATGTAATGCCAAGCTGTTAGTGTATCTGGAATGAAGACTAGAACGGTAGGGTGACTGTACATTAGTGTGAACATACAATCCCTAAAAAAAAAATTTTTATTCAGATACTACATCTAAAACACACTGAAAAACCTGTGCAGGTGTAAAACTGTATTAATATTTGATAAAAATGATAATAGACCCAACATAGCCCAAAAAACCCCTGTATCACCCTATTCTCAACCTAATAATGTGACTACCAATGGAGGTTAGTATCCTAAGATACGAGAATGGTGCCCCTGCTCGACGACGGCTCTCCCTTACTCCCCTTGTAATGTCCTGTCACTAGAGTATAGATAGGTAATTTAATGAAGGCAGAATAATTAATCTAGCTTCATTACATTACCTATCTATACTCTAGTGACAGGACTTTACCAGGGGAGTAAGGGAGAGCCACTGTCGAACCGGGACGCCATTCTCGTATCTTAGGGTGCCAACCTCTGCTAGTATTTAGTTACAATATTAGGTTGAGAATAGGGTGATACAGTTTTTTTTTGGCTGTGACGGGTCTCTTATTTTTGTTGAGACAAATGTTAATACACATTTTTATACATGTACAGGTTTTTTGGTGTGTTTTACATGAAGTATCTGAGTACTTTTCTTTTAAAGGGATTGTATGTTCAAATTAGTATTGTCTTCCCTTTTTATATTATTACTAGCTGAAGAGCCCGGCGTTGCCTGGGCATAGTAAAAATCTGTGGTTAGTTATAGCACCTCACGTCTCTTATTTTCCCATCATGCCTCTCATTTTCTCCCTTACACCTCTCATTTTCTCCCTTACACCTCTCATTTTCCCCCTCACTCCTCTTGTTTTCCCCCTCGCTCCTCTCATTCCCCCCTAACACTTGTCATTTCGACCTCACATCTTTCATTTTCCGATCACTCCACTATTTTCCCTCACGCCTCCCATTTTGCACTCACACCTTTTCATTTTCACCTCAGTATATACATGTTTGTCATCTCCCTTATATATAGTATACACCTGTATGTCTTCTCTTGTATATAGTATATACCTTTATGTCATCTCCCCTGTAAATAGTATATACCTGCTGTATGTCATCTCCTCCTGTATATTGTATATACCCATGTGTCATCTCCTCTATTATATACCTGTATGTCATCTCTTCTGTATATACTATATACCTATATGTCATCTCCTATATATAGTATATACCTGTATGTCATCTCCTGTATATAGTATATACCTGTATGTCATCTCCCCTGTATATAGTATATACCTGCTGTATGTCATCTCCTCTATATACCTATGTCATCTCCTCTTTTATATAGTATATACCTGTATGTCATCTCCTCCTGTATATAGTATATAAGTGTGTCATCTCCTCCTGTATATAGTATGTACCTGTAAGTCATCTCCTCCTGTATATAGTATATACCTGTGTATCATCTCCTCCAGTATATAGTATATACCTGTATGTCATCTCCTCCTGCATATAGTATATATCTGTGTGTCATCTCCACTGTATATAGTATATACCTGTGTGTCATCGCCCCTGTATATAGTATGTACCTGTATGTCATCTTCCCTGTATATAGTATATACCAGGTTGTCATCTCCTCCTGTATATAGTATATACCTGTGTCATGTCCTCCTGTATATAGTATATACCTGTATGTCATCTCCTCCTGTATATAGTATATACCTGTGTGTCATGTCCCCTGTAATAGTATATGTGTGTGTGTCATCTCCTCCTGTATATAGTATATACCTGTGTCATCTCCTCCTGTATATAGTATATACCTGTATGTCATCTCCTCCTGTATATAGTATATACCTGTGTGTCATCTCCTCTGTATATAGTACATACCTGTGTGTCATCTCTCCTGTATATAGTATATACCTGTGTGTAATCTCCTGCATATAGTATATATCTATGTGTCATCTCCTCCTGTATTAGACCACGTTCACACATTTGGTCCGTATTTTTACCTGAGTATCTGTAAGCTAAATTGGCAGCCTGATAAATCCCCAGCCAACAGGAAGCCCTCCCCCCTGGCAGTATATATTAGCTCACACATACACATAATAGACAGGTCATGTGACTGACAGCTGCCATATTTCCTATATGGTACATTTGTTGCTCTTGTAGTTTGTCTGCTTATTAATCAGATTTTTATTTTTGAAGGATAATACCAGACTTGTGTGTGTTTTAGGGCGAGTTTCATGTGTCAAGTTGTGTGAGTTGAGTTGCATGTGGCGACATGCATGTAGCGACTTTTGTGAGATGAGTTTTGTGTGGCGACATGCGTGTAGCAATTTTTTGTGTGTCGAGTTGCATGTGACAGGTTAGTGTAGCAAGTTGTGTGCAGCAAGTTTTGCGGATGGCGAGTTTTGCGAGTGGCGAGTTTTATGTGTGGTGCGTTTTGAGTATGTGCAAGTTTTGTGTGATGCAACTTTTGCATGTGTTGCAACTTTTGTGCATGTGGCAATTTTTCCGCGTGTGCAAGTTTTGCGTGTGGCGAGTTTTCCATGAGGTGAGTTTTGCACGTGTGGCGAGTTTTGCGTGAGCCTAGTTTTGCATGTGGCGAGTTTTGCGCGTGGCGAGTTTTGAGCGGCGACTTTTGTGTTTCGACTTTTATGTGGCGAGGTTGGTGTATGTGTGGTGAAATATGTGCTGAGGGTGGTATATGTGTTCAAGCACGTGGTAGTTTGTGGCGCCTTTTGTGTGTGTGTTCATATCCCCGTGTGTGGTGAGTATCCCATGTTGGGGCCCCACCTTAGCAACTGTACGGTATATACTCTTTGGCGCCATCGCTCTCACTCTTTAAGTCCCCCTTGTTCACATCTGGCAGCTGTCAATTTGCCTCCTACACTTTTCCTTTCACTTTTTCCCCATTATGTAGATAGGGGCAAAATTGTTTGGTGAATTGGAAAGCGCGGGGTTAAAATTTCACCTCACAACATAGCCTATGACGCTCTCAGGGTCCAGACGTGTGACTGTGCAAAATTTTGTTGCTGTAGCTGCGACGCCTCCAACACTTTTCCTTTCACTTTTTCCCCATTATGTAGATAGGGGCAAAATTGTTTAGTGAATTGGAACGCGCGGGGTTAAAATTTTGCATCACAACATAGCCTATGACGCTCTCAGGGTCCAGACGTGTGACTGTGCAAAATTTTGTGGCTGTAGCTGCGACGGTGCAGATGCCAATCCCGGTCATACACACATACATACATACATACATACATACATACATACATACATACACACACACATTCAGCTTTATATATTAGATTTGTTCAATACTAATGTACATTATGCAACCCCACACAATAATCCTGGGAGTAGAACCTGTGAGATGTTCTCTTGGGTAGGCTTCTTCATGTGGTTGCTCACATGAACTCCAGACCAATATTCATCTATCATTGCATTGAAATCAAAAGCAGGACTCATCGCTGAAGAGGATACATCTCTATTCCATTCTCCATTGCCATCTTGCTCTGCACCATGATAGCCTTTGGAAGTGGTGGACAATGAAATACCTGTAGCTGGATGCTCACCTCATAGCCCAATGTCATGCAAATATGTTCTGGTGGTTTGTATAGATACTGTTTGACACTTTAGTCTTCATATGAGATGTCCAATTTAATTTGCACTATAGAATGGATCAATTGTGGAACCAGTGGTACAGCCATTTCTCCAAAGTTTCTCTGGATATGATTTTCAACACAACAATGCCGGGTCACATGTTGATAATGCCATCATGAGCAGCCTGCACTGCCTAAACATGTTACCATGGCCTGTAGTGAGTCCCATCAAGCACATATAGGATGTCATTAGTTGGCAAAGGCAAAGAGAACTTCCAGCAGCGGATCTTGATGATTTCTGTGCCCAAGTGCATTAAATATGGCTGAACATTTCTCAGACAGCCATCAATGACCTCATTGATAGCATGCCAAGGTGCAAGATTTGTAAGTGTATGTGCTTCAGCATGTGCTGTTCCTACTGAACACTGAATTGAGTGTTGAATTGAGAGGTTCAGAAAATGTTGTTAACATTTTTTCATCATTTGCATATCAGTAACATGTCTATCAATCTTGTGGTTTTCCATAATTTTCACAAATTTTTGCTTTTTGCTGCAGTTTTAATATTTAGAAATGTATATTAGAAATTATTAATATATACTGTATACAAATCATGCAAAGGGTACTCTCACTATAAGGCCACATTTAGTATTTGGTCAGTGTTTTACATCTGTATGTGTAAGCCAAAATCAGTAGTGGAATAAATGGAGGAAAAGTATAATAGAAACACGTATACTCAACGTGTGCACGTGGCCTAATGGTCATCCATGACAGAAGTCCCCTACATTAAATATTTAGCAACATTTACAAGTATTCTGTTTAACAAGTTCCTCCATTGTTTTTTGACAGTTTTTTTTTAATCAAAAGCCATTACGGCTGATCTGTAGATGAACTGTGCATTGTCATTTAGTTTCTTTTTAAAATCTGTAGTTCCAGCACTTAGTCTTATGAGCTTACCTGCTCAGATGTAGGTCAAATGAAAAGGGAAAAATGCCTTACTGTATTTCTGTGTGTGATCCAATTAGATATTGATGTACACTGACAAAAAGTGTAGCTCAAAGTTATAGGCATGTGGATTAGACTGAGAGATTTCCGAGAGGGATCTATCTGGGAACCTAAAATTGCTGCCCCATTTCTATTTTCTTGCAGAAGACCATATTAGAATGGTTTTGGACTAACAAATTTATTTTGAAATTTTCCTGTAGGTTTGAAAGAACCATCACCCACCAACCCTTTTCAGTATGGAGACCAGAAACCCTCTCTCAACCAAATCCGAGCTTCCTCTCCTATGCCAACTACAGGAGCACAAATGCCAATTCAGAATATCAGTATTTTACCAACTAACTCAATGGATACTGGAATTAACAATTTAAGGACCATTTCTCCAGTGCCAACCACCATACCCCTTCCAGTGCAGCTCCAAGCTTTCCCCAGTATCTACCCTTCCCTGAATTTCTCATACACTCCAGTGGTACCATTGAATCAACTGCCTGCTGCTTCACCCCAACCAATATTGCCTATCCCCAATCCTGCACATGGTTCAAATAACCCCTTTCTCTGATGGTGTGGGGTCCACTTTCCTATTTGTAGATGAAAGCTTCATTTATTTTAGTGCATACACTACAACTTCTTGTTACCGGGATAAAAGCAATGTAATCGTTCTGTATTATTGTGGCTTACAAATCATAAAACAATATATTTTCAATAGAAAGACATGCTGGTCGGTGTGAGTTTAATTATTTTTAAAATTATGAAGTCGTTATGTGGTATATAGGTTTTTAATGAGTGATAATTATGAATCTGGGTCACCGCTAAGTGGAGGGAATCATTTAGAACTCTGAGATTTAGGGTAACAATTCTTGCCTGTCAAGTTGCTATTATTACCGAGTTTATTAACATAATTGCTGAATCACAGCAACAATCATTCTTTGGACTGAGGCTATGTAACAAAAGTTTTCTTTTAGATGGCAATGTTTGAAAACTTTATTTCATTTCGCAACACTCAATAATCTTGTCTTATTTTTTTTTACTTATAAAACTTCTCGAAACGTTACTTTTCTATACACCATGTTGATACATTTGTTGTTGGGTTCCTGTTACTCAGATGACAGCTCCATGTAATACATGGTTGGCTATTCCTTTGATTTGCCAACATTTAATACTACATTTCTCCTTCGGTGGCCCCTGCAAGAAGACTATGGATGCTGCATGTGTGGTTTTTATGGCTGACCACCAATCATCATCTGGACCTATGGGCAACCTACAAAGTGAAATGGGACTGGAATAGTGAAATTAACCCTATCATTTACTTTGCGTTTATTTTACCTGTTAATATTGATGGTACCAAATTGACAGTAATAAAACCTGATGTATTTTTGTATCAGTTTTTTTCGCAGTCCACTGACAAGCAATGGTCATGTTGGTGTGGCACCCCTAGGGGTATTTGCCACAAAAATAGTTACTGACAGTAAGTACAAATACTAAAATAGCAAGACTGCACTACCACCTCCGGCCAGAAGGGGGAGCTCCAGAGACTCCCCTTGATCCATTCTGGTCTGAGAGAAGAAATGGCAGTTGGGCTAAGGAGCTGAAAGTGAGAGGTCATACAGTTGAATCTCTAACAGCCCTGTGACTGTTACCAGGCCTAAATCACCGGCCTGAGGAGAAGAGGGATAGAGAAAAAGGACATTGTGAGAACCGGGTAGCATTAATCACTACCCAGAACAGGCGCAAAGACGGATACCGGATCCGTGGCTGTATTCATTATATATAATACAGCAACCGGAAAAACGTGAGGTGATATCAGCTTCACTAGGGTCGGATGCAGCAACAGACACAGAGTTCAGCGGTACTCCCAGAGGGGGTAAACCGATAAAAGGACTCGGGTTGCCCGTCGAACCAGGACCCGGAGGGGACAGATTGGGCCGGCAGCCAGTTCACATACAGCAGCAGGGCCACACAGAAATTGCGCACAATAAGAGGCGAAGACCCCGGCAGGGTCAAAGTAACTCAGAGTTCCCATACAGACTCCGGTGACAGGACTGGTTGTAAATCCTTTTATGTTAAAGTAAACTGGTTAAACGTTTCAGTGCCTCAGTCTTTCATTTGGACAATAGCCATCTATCCAGGATCAGGATCGTCACCGCTGGGAGAACCTGCTGCTGATCAAGTAAGTGCCTGTCCCCTCATGATACCCCTTACACTGTGCATTGCCTGAGGCCACAGCACCGGGTCAAGCCACCCGTGACATCCCCCTCAAGAGACAGACTCCATTGGTCCGGTGCTGGGTATCCCGGTCTCCTGGGCGTCACAATTGGCGTCACGAACAGGATCTAGCCAGCCCGTATACCGGGTATTGTGTGCCGTGATTGGAGCCCAAAACTGTGAAAACTGGGATGAAAAATCTTGAAAATTGACTTTATTAAAGAAAAATCCATTCCCCATTGAAAACTATTGAAAGTGACTTTTCCCCATTGGTTATAATGGAGTAAAGATGGCCGCCATCCCCTGAGGTAATCACTTCATAACCGTTAGGCACGAGACTGTTAATTGAGCTACGCCATCACCTGAGCCCCAGTCTAACTGAAAAACTTCAGAATCCGCCATTACAGAGCGCGGTGGGTGGGAGCAGCAGGGGGCGTGTCATTGTGGGCGGCACCAAGCTGAGCGCTCTGACATCAGAGCAAGGGGAAAATCGATCCTGCTGCACAGCGGAACGAATCTACACTATCCCGACGGAAGCGGAGGACCGGAAGGGTCCGGATTAACTAAGGGGGCACAGTATGTCGCAGCACGGAGACGCCGCAGCACTCGGCAACGCTAATGCAGCTGAAAGACAGAGTGTCAATAGAGAGTCCGGCAGCGCAGCGGTGCAAGGAGTGGCGCCCATCATGCCGGTGCTGATGCCATATACCCCGGGTGGCCCATGGCTTCCAATGTATGAAGGTGAGCCTAATACCCTTGACGATTTCAGAGAAAAGATGCTGGCCCATTTTGACATGTTCCCTGTGGGTGAAGTTCAGCGTGTTAGTCTCCTGATGATGCAGTTAAGTGGCCATGCTAAGCGAGAAGTCACAGCATGGGCAGCTGATCTAAAAGGCACTGTTGAACGCATATTTGCTGGATTAAAAGCTACATTTGAAACCACGGCCAGCAGCAAAGCTAAAATACGATTCTTTAGTTGCAAACAAAAAGCTAATGAGGGCGTGAGAGACTTTGCCTTAAACCTGCAGGAAGCCCTTAAATCACTTACACTGGCTGAACCCATTTTTAACACCGGAGCGGATAAACTGCTAAGATATCAATTTATTGAGGGACTCTACACCCCTTCTCACCGGGGGCATGTGAGCATGCTTGTTTTTAAGAACCCTGAATTGACATTTGCCCAATTAAAGGAGAGCGCTATACGTCTCCAGCTGGCAGAGGCACCTCGGGATCAGGATCCTGCGCAACCCATGGCAGAGGCACCTCAACAACAGGGAGTGCCAGTGACATCAGCTATGTCTGGGGCCATTGCTAAGCCCCTGGGGCCCAGTACTAATGAGGCTCTTCAACAAAAGCTTGACTCTTTAGCTGATGTTGTTGCTTCAATGGCTAAAACCATGCAGGAGATGAGAGGACACAAGATGGAGTTGGCAAACTGTAGAGAGGATGTTCCATGGATGAGACCCCGGAGATACCCGACATGGAGAGGACGACCACGCGACCGCTACCAACCGGATGGACAGCCCATTTGCCGCCGTTGCCAGCAGCCGGGCCACTTTGCACGAGATTGTGATTTAAACGGGAATCCCCTGGGAATGCGGGCCGCTTCGCAGGAATGAACTTTCAAGGCCCAACACCCTGGCACGACAGGTACATCGGAGGACGACCCATTATCCCTATCGTGCTGGACGGAATTCCCCTCAACGCTTTGCTGGACACAGGTTCCCAGATTTCATCTATACCGTATATCCTTTATAAGAGGTACTGGGCTGATGCAGATATTGATAAAGGGCCCTCTGATGTTGAACTAGATATATGGGCCAGTAATGGTAAGTTGGTACCGAAACTAGGATTCAGGGAGATGACCATAAAGATTGGTAAAGTAGAACTGAAGAAACAGGGTATAATTGTTGTTGATGTTGACCGGCGGAACTGTGAACCAACTGTATTGATAGGAATGAATGTGTTAGAGAGCTGCTTTTCCGAAGTCATTTCTGTCTTACAGCAAATTGCTGAAACTGCCCAATCCTGCCAGCAGAGAGTTCTCCGGAGGGAAATAAAAGTATTGATGTTAAGGCAACAGGTAGAAGTTGCAGGTGGAGAAATCGGCAGTGTGAGGGTAAGTGATCCAACGTCTATTGTAATCCCACCAAAAACAGAAATGCTGATATGGTGTAGAGCAGCCATTGGTACTAAGGGACGAGATTATCAAGCCTTAATAGAACCAGTGTACACCGACAGCAGGCCCACTATACTCACAGCACGAGGGATAGTCGAGGTACACCGGGGACGAGTGCCGGTACGACTTTTGAACTGTGGAGAGGAAGAGGTCACTTTGCCAAGGTATGCTACAATGGCAAAGCTATATACTGTTGACAACAATGCCATCACAACCATTGAGCCCTTAGAACCAACCTGTCAGGTGGAAGGCAATGGCTCAGATGGAGAAATGGAGGATTGGTGCCAACAGCTACACGTGGGCATAAATTCAACACCTACCCATCAAAAACAAGGGGTGTATAGGCTAGTGACGGAATATGAACAAGTCTTCAGTAAACACCCATTGGACTTCGGACGGATAGAAGGGGTAGAACACACAATCCCCACAGGTGACCATCCCCCAATAAAAGAAAGATATAGACCCATACCGCCCGCTCACTATCAATGTGCAAAAGATATGCTGAGGGAAATGAAACAGGCCGGGGTAATAAGAGACAGCTGTAGCCCCTGGGCGGCCCCTCTAGTGATTGTGAAAAAAAGGACGGAACCATGAGAATGTGCGTAGACTACTGGAAGATTAATAACATCACCCATAAAGACGCCTACCCCTTGCCTAGGATAGAAGAGTCCTTAACTGCTTTGAAATCTGCTAATTATTTTTCCACCTTAGACTTAACAAGCGGGTATTGGCAAGTCCCTGTGGCTGAGAGAGATAAGGAAAAGACGGCATTCACCACACCAATGGGTCTATGTGAATTTAATTGCATGCCGTTCGGACTCTGCAACGCATCCGGTACCTTCCAGCGGCTGATGGAATACTGCCTCGGACACAAGAACTTCGAGACCGTCCTCCTGTACCTAGATGATGTGATCGTCTACTCAAAGACTTACGAACAACACTTAATAGACCTGGCAGAAGTGTTCGAAGCCTTATCCAGGTATGGCATGAAAGTCAAGCCATCCAAATGTCACCTTCTCAAGCCAAAGGTACAGTACCTGGGACACATCGTGAGTTCGGAGGGAGTAGCACCAGATCCCGATAAAATAAGCGCCATAAGGGATTGGCCAAGACCTACCAGCGCAAAAGAAGTGAGACAATTCCTGGGATTGGTGGGTTACTATCGCAGATTTATAAAAGGATTTACCAAGTTGGCAGCACCCTTGCAAGACACCTTGGTAGGGCAGACGAAGAAACCTTCAAACCGAAACCCTCCTTTTCAGTGGAACGACGAAAGGGAAGACTCCTTTGAACAACTAAAGAAGGCACTAACCGGAGAAGAGGTTCTGGCATACCCAGATTACCATAAACCTTTCATTCTCTACACCGATGCCAGTAATGTGGGACTAGGAGCGGTGCTGTCACAAAAGCAAGAAGGTCGGGAGAAAGTCATCGCCTTTGCAAGTAGAAAGCTCCGGCCTACTGAAAGAAATTCAGAAAATTACAGCTCCTTCAAATTGGAACTACTGGCAGTAGTTTGGGCTGTGACGGAGCGTTTCAAACACTATCTGGCCGCTGCAGAATTTATTGTCTATACTGACAACAATCCGTTGACCCACCTGGACACAGCCAAATTAGGTGCGTTAGAACAGCGATGGATAGCCCGGTTATCTAATTACAACTTCATAATCAAGTATCGAGCAGGTCGCAAGAATGGAAATGCCGATGCCCTATCCCGGATGCCACACTTGAGAGATGTAGAAGAAGAAACGGGGGAGCTTGAAGAAATTGAACTACCAGCCTTCCATCGTCCCAAGGCAAAACATCATCAGTCAAGTACCTATCAGAAACAACAAGAGGTGAATTTTAATCCGTTAGCACACCATAGATGGGCTGACACCCAAGACAGCAATCCGGCTGTGAAGTTGGTGAAGGAACTGTTGACTGAGCAAAGTGCATATCCCTATGAGGATGCCCCAGAAGAGACGCATCAACTCTGGAAAGAGAGAGGCAAAATGTTCCTGTATCAAGGGAAGCTCTGTAGAAGATACACCAATCCGAAAACACATGAATTGGTTTGGCAGATTATTGTGCCTAAACAAGATGTGAAGATGGTCCTCGAAGCTTACCATAATGGTGCTGGTCACTTCGGTTGGAAAAAGTTAGAAGTACTTCTAAGAGAAAGATTTTATTGGGTCGGGATGAGAAAATCAATCGAACAGTGGTGCAGAAATTGTGGCCCGTGTAACCTCAGAAGAAACGATCAAAAGAACCAAAGAGCACCACTGCAGCCCATAATCACCAAACAACCACTTGAACTTGTAGCCATGGACCACGTGAAGTTGACACCAAGCCGGTCCGGCTATGTCTATGCCTTGACCATCGTGGACCATTATTCACGTTTCTTGGTAGTAGTACCCGTAAAAGATCTGACAGCAAAAACAGCAGCCAAAGCGTTCCAAACGTACTTTTGTAGACCCCATGGATATCCGGAACAGGTTCTCACCGACCAAGGTACAGCCTTTGAATCAGAGATCTTCAGAGAATTCTGTAATATGTATGGTTGCAAAAAGATCCGGACGACGGCCTATCATCCACAAACAAACGGCTTATGCGAGAAGATGAACCATATTGTAATAGACCTACTAAAGACTTTACCTGAGACAGAAAGGAATCAATGGCCAGAGAAATTGCCTGACTTGGTGGATCTGTATAATCATGTCCCGGTGAGCTCCACCAACTGCACCCCAGCTTACCTTATGCGTGCAAGACCCGGCCAATTACCAATCGATCTAGAAATGGGAATTCTGAAACCAGACGCAGAAGTTCAAGACTCCAATTGGGATATCATATGGCAAAAGCAGTATCGCCAAGTGCAAGAGAGTGTGGAAAGAAGCCTTCAGCAAACTAGAGAAAGACAAGAGCGAACTTTCAACCAGAATGCTCTAGCGACCCCATTAAGACCGGGTGACCAAGTGCTCAAGAGAAATCGTCGAACCAATAAACTGGACAATCAGTGGGAAGCCGTACCCTACACAGTTTTACCAACAAGAGTGGATAATCCTAAACTGTGTCTCATTAGCAAAAACGGAGGCTTAACATCTGTACTAGTGTCAAGAGACAATCTTAAATTATGTCCGGAAGCATTGAAAGAGCCAGACGTTGTCCAGCCAGAACCAGAAGTTATTCAACCCATACAGGTTCAACCAGTAAAGGAAAAAGAAGAGGAAGTGTATCACACCTGTATAGGAGACTTTCCCAAAACCCTACTAACATACCATGGTGCAGTAGTGGTTCCCATGGTGGCCTTTTACCCAACACCGAACCCAATACCAGAAGTCCCAAGACAGGAAGAGGCTGACCCCGTACTACAGGAGGTTCCAGGCCAGGAAGAACAGATTCCTGGTCAGAGTAATCCCATTCACGGTGGACTTGCCAACTCCATAGTCGTGGAATTATCTTTAGCAGAGCGGGCAGATACTACATCCGCAGTAGACAGTAGTACACCACATGAAGAGACACCGCTATTACGTAGATCACAGCGTAGTACCCAGGGTCAATTACCGGCCAGGTATGCAGATTACCAACTATAAAGCTCATAATGTGAATTGTATATATGTTATGCCGTATATAGTTAAACAGAAAATGTAGTATAGTCATTGCTATCAGTCTGCAACGTTTAAGCCCAGTGCCTACAGAGACTTGTCTGTATGAACTTATTGCATATTCTTGAACTTTTTATCAGCCCGGAGGCACTAAATCAAAGCTCCGGAAAGACTGCTTTTTGAACTTTGCTTTTTGCTCTTTTTGAACTTTCTTTAGACTTTATATTGATAACTCCGTTGGAAAAATGGAACTAAATTCCTGGACATTAAGTACAGTGCCGTGAGACACCATGAGACACCTGTATTAATGGACGCTATTTGAAGTGACTTTTTACAGAACTCTATTTTTGTTTCCTTGAGTGGTTTTTGTAACTTTTCATTTTTAAGACTCTGTACATATTAATTGTTATTTCAAAATGTTATTGTCCCACAGTCCCGGAGTACTGTTCTTAACTAAGGGGGAATGTGGCACCCCTAGGGGTATTTGCCACAAAAATAGTTACTGACAGTAAGTACAAATACTAAAATAGCAAGACTGCACTACCACCTCCGGCCAGAAGGGGGAGCTCCAGAGACTCCCCTTGATCCATTCTGGTCTGAGAGAAGAAATGGCAGTTGGGCCAAGGAGCTGATAGTGAGAGGTCATACAGTTGAATCTCTAACAGCCCTGTGACTGTTACCAGGCCTAAATCACCGGCCTGAGGAGAAGAGGGATAGAGAAAAAGGACATTGTGAGAACCGGGTAGCATTAATCACTACCCAGAACAGGCGCAAAGACGGATACCGGATCCGTGGCTGTATTCATTATATATAATACAGCAACCGGAAAAACGTGAGGTGATATCACCTTCACTAGGGTCGGATGCAGCAACAGACACAGAGTTCAGCGGTACTCCCAGAGGGGGTAAACCGATAAAAGGACTCGGGTTGCCCGTCGAACCAGGACCCGGAGGGGACAGATTGGGCCGGCAGCCAGTTCACATACAGCAGCAGGGCCACACAGAAATTGCGCACAATAAGAGGCGAAGACCCCGGCAGGGTCAAAGTAACTCAGAGTTCCCATACAGACTCCGGTGACAGGACTGGTTGTAAATCCTTTTATGTTAAAGTAAACTGGTTAAACGTTTCAGTGCCTCAGTCTTTCATTTGGACAATAGCCATCTATCCAGGATCAGGATCGTCACCGCTGGGAGAACCTGCTGCTGATCAAGTAAGTGCCTGTCCCCTCATGATACCCCTTACACTGTGCATTGCCTGAGGCCACAGCACCGGGTCAAGCCACCCGTGACATCCCCCTCAAGAGACAGACTCCATTGGTCCGGTGCTGGGTATCCCGGTCTCCTGGGCGTCACATTGGCATCACTATGACTCGAATGTGATGATGTATCCATTTATTTCTGCTTTTCACAAAGCAAGTGAATCATAGAATCATTTGACATTTTCCTTATAATTTCCATATTGAATAACTTTGCAAATACCGTACATCGCATTACTCATTTTGTAGCAATCCTGAGTTGCAACCTGTGTTGTAGCCCAGCCTTTAATCACAAGGCTTTAGAACTGTGATTTCTCAGAAAATTCCTTGCTGGTTCAGTGTTTGCTTTGATGACTCTCCTTCTGGAATATGATGTTGTCAGACACTTTTTTATTTGATGTAGTAAAAACTAGCTTCCCCACAGCATTATCAGAGCTAAGCTGTGGAGCGAGTTTATTAAGAAACTAAATGACTGTAAATGATGATCAGTATAAGTAATGTAACATATTTACAAGCCTACTAGACTGTAAAGATTTAGTGTTGAGTAGAAGTGCTGTTAGGTACCGCTTCTTCTTCACTGGTTTTCCCTACGCGGCAATGCTCCATGCCACCACTATGCAGGGATGAGGCTACACCACAGCACCATGCTCAGAGTGTTACCAGGAGTGCCACTGTGCAGGGTATAAGCCAAGGGGACCCTAGACCCTTCATTCTTGGAAAAGATAGCGGTGGCAGAGATTGGAATGTTACTGCATAGAATGTTATGGTATATCACTACAATATCAACCATAACATTATAAGACTGCAATGATGACGAAAAACACATCGGTTTGTTTAATCCATAGTACCATGAATACAACCGGTGCATGACATGAACACATAAAATTATAATTGGTCTTATTTTGTTCAATCCTAATTTCCTTCATTTTGACAGAAAGAATAGTGCTCCATGACCATGTTATTTTTGTACTATGTGTCTAAGAACTAACAGGAAGGTAGTTGCTAACTACCTATTTGTTCTGCCCGGTGCCAGCTTAAGGAGGTCATATATTACCCCTTATGGTGATTCTGCTGCTTGACATCAACAGATCAGCTCTTCCTCTTCCGGTCTGCTCTGTAGACAGGTTATGACTGGCGATGTCATGCTGATTGACAGCCATATCAACAGAGCAGAGCGAAAAAGAAGCAGCTGCTATGTCAGCGAGGGAAGGTAAGAATAATTGTTTATTTCTTTTTAGCCCCTTTCTGACATCGGGGGTAATAGTGTGCTGATGTCGGACTCCTTCCCTTTGATGTGGCTCCGGTGCCAAGCTCACATCTTTTCTGGCATATGCTGGCTGTTATGAACTTGCTTAGTGTTCGGACATTAAGTTTTGATCGCCTCAGCTGAATGATTTACAGCTATTAGCCAGGCTGAGTACATGTGGGGGTTGCCTGGTTGCTAGGGAATCCTCACATATACTCAGCCTGGCTAATAGCTGTAAATCTCCGAACACTAACTAATACTCTGAGGTCACCCGAGTAACGAGTATATTCGCTCATCACTAGTGACTTTATTACTGGAAGGATATTATTAAATAAAGGTACCAAGATTGGGGACATTATTACAGGAAGAGGCCATGAAGGAGGACATTTTGCTAAAGAGGTCTAGTACAAAGGACATTATTATAGAAAGCGGATAGGATGGAGGACATTATTGCAGGAAGGGGCCAGGATGGGGGACATTATTACATGGGGTGCAAAAGCATATTTCTTTATAGGATCTAGAACGCTTCAAGGGCCCCCAAAAGTGACCAACATGCAGGTGGGGGTCCAGATCTAATTTTACATTGGGCCCATCGGACTCTAACATTAGGATATGTAGTATGAGGTCCAGGACAGTGACACAGTGCACATAAGCTAAGATTTTCCTGCTGGATCCAGGACAATTTGAATTTATTTCTAAGTCACAGTAAGTAAGAAGATTTAATAGTAAACAAAACTAAAAAAGATTCATGGCATTTACTGGACACTGTGTTATACATTTAACCACCCCTCTGGCATTAAGTACACACACCACTTTGTTAGTCTTTGATAATTCATTTTTTTAAAAGCCATCGAACAGGGAAACCTTTTCGAGATTCTAAGAGGGTGGAAAATATTTGAAGTCTTCCCAGTTGTTGATGCCATGCTCTACTCTTACATGAGGCTCAAAATCCACTATTCATATTTTGTCTATTCTGAGCCTGATTTATGCCTTGAAAATGTTATATTGCACCCATGTTGGTAAAAAAAAGAGGTCATGTGAAAGATGTAGTGAGGGTCTGCAACAAGTTAGTAGTCTGGGCTAGACAAGTGATGAACAGTGTGTATCACAGAAACAAGGGGAGATGACATTGCCAAGTTGGCTGAAGTGTTAGGGAGAGTGAAAATTCTTCACTGTATTCTCAGGTAGGAGAGATGCAGAAATGCCTGAGATGTGAACCAGTATTTATTTGAAACAAGCTGGTGACAACAGTCCTGAGTACAATGATATCAGTCTGTGACTGCTGCATAGAACCAGTGGTTAGCAGCAAATGGACATCACTGCAGCGCTTTACCGAGACAAAGTCTCTTTGACGTCAGGCCAGTCTGGTAGGAGACAGTAACAAGGATAAGGCCGAGTGACGTTATTGGGTGGCTGATGAAGTTGTCTTGAGGTTCCAGAGGTTTGTGGGCTTATGTATGACAGAGAGTACAGAGACAGCTGAAGATACCATGTGTGAGAGAATTGAGCTTCACTGAAACTGGTGTACAGGCTGTGATAATCAGAGAAGCACTGTGCAGGCTTTGGTGTTCTGCATTTCATTATGTGATGGATGAAGGTATGTTGACTGCTGTTAATGCTCATGTTGAAGTTCTTTTGGAAGACCTGTAAATAAAATTCTTAATGTTTTTAAGAGTTGGTGTCTTCTAGGTGATCCTGCTTGCCCTTGGGCCAGCAAGATGTGCTTGAGATTGCATCCTGCTCCCTATCTTAATCTTTTATAACTTGGCGTAGTTGGCAAGATGGGACACAGATGCTTGGACACCAAAGCAAAAACATTGTCAAAGACCTTAGAGGTAAAAGATGGTTTTGAATTGAAGACCTTGCAGAACACCTGCTGTTGGACCTACAGTCTCAACAGATTTGAACCCAACCCTAGCACAACTTGCCCTAAAGCCCAGCCAAAGAAACCTAGGACAGGAGCTGTTGGTTTATCAAATGGTGGCACGAGAGTTAGCACAATGCTGACTGAGAGACACATATCCTGGTTTCATACCATCAGACAAATTCAGCTGGAAAAAGAGGCTGGAAAAGTGATCTGGTTCCAATGGAAAAAGGGTTCAGTATAGTTAAAGCTGCCCTGAATATAACTGTTTATCCACGGCTGATCTTTAGACCAATCTGGTCTATGTGAAATAATATTCTTGACAGACAAGATCAAGTTTAGACAAATAGCAAGCTCATGCAGACTATGGCCTGTGGTAGTGAGTGACAAAACCATAGCAGTTGATCTAATCCGGCCAGGCAGAAAAGGCACTTATGATGTTAGCTGCCAACATCCCCTCAGTACTGTGAGAAGATGGAAATAGAATTATGTGTCCGAGAGGAGATGGTGCTAATTCCAGTTTAAGGAGTAGCTTTATTTAGACAACAGCCATACAGGTACACAGCCATAGTTGTTATTTGCACATTTCAGATGATCAAAGTTCCAAAATACTGACAAACGATGGTAGCAGATATTGTGAATCAGATACATATGAGAAGTGTACTGCAGAAAGTCTCTCCAGTGTCTAAGGGTACCGTCACACAGTGAAATTTTGATCGCTACGACGGCACGATTCGTGACGTTCGAGCGATATATCCGTGACGTTCGAGCGATATCGCAATGTCTGACACGCTCCTGCGATTAGGGACCCCGCTGAGAATCGTACGTCGTAGTAGATCGTTTGAAACTTTCTTTCGTCGTCTAGTGTCCCGCTGTGGCGGCATGATCGCATGGTGTAACATATATCGTATACGATGTGCGCATAGTAACCAACGGCTTCTACATCGCACATACGTCATGAAATTATCGCTCCAGCGTCGTACATTGCAAAGTGTGACAGCAGTCTACGACGCTGGAGCGATATTGTTACGACGCTGGAGCGTCACGGATCGTACCGTTGTAGCGATCAAAATTTCACTGTGTGACGGTACCCTAAGGCTGTCGTCCAATGCTGACACAATGAAATGTTGTTCCACTCTTCTAGGGCAATGACCCTTAGCTGGCCTCCATGTCCTAGTACCACTAATCTGCATTATGTGTAATCAGCAAGCATTCCCATCTGTACTATGGGTGACTTACATCTGCCTGAGTACTTCTCCTGCATCCATGGCACACTTGCGGTTAGACTGTGTAGTTTTGAGGAGCAAGGTATTCCCCCATTGCCATTACTAGAAGTATTTAATGCTTCCCTAACTGTCGTCGAACTAGTCTGTTCCCAAAGGCCTGCTGGAATGGGGAACATTTCCCTCACATGCTTTCTGACTGTGCTTTGGCTGATGTACACTCAGACTCTGACTAGACTAAACCATAACTACAATGTTGGTGCACCCCAAAGACTCCTTCCACCAAGGTATACTTCTAGCAACTAGCTTAGTGAGATTAACTATTTCCTTCCTAAACTGGTGCAGTTGATGCTGACTCACAATGACATATGCATAAATAACACAACATTAATGTAATCCCCAATTTTGGGCCATTACACATTCGCAGACCAATCTATCTAAAAGGAACCTGTCAACTGATTCATGTTACCCAGACCATGGTCAGCATGAAATATAGTCTGGCTGTATGATTTCAGCAAGGTTTAACTTTCTCTGAAATGCTTCGGTGTTTCAGAAGAGAATTAACATTAATTATCTGGCAGAGGATCATAGCCGTAAACAAGACTAGTCTGGCTTTGCCCCTACCCAGCTTTACCTAGAGGGTCTTGAAGTGATTAACAGGTCTCTCCCATGTGTGTACATAGAGAAAGACCTACAAGTGCGGCCCTGGGACTTGTATCTGGCTATGGTCCCTAGCCAAATCTTTTAAGTATATTTTTTCTGTGTAGCATCCCTGCTGGCATCACTGCATGGCTTCCTTTCTCCTATCTTACTCATAACTCCGGTCCATGCTGTGAGTTCTTTCCTCTGCCTGCTCCATGCTGTGAACCTCATGTTCTTGCTTGCTGCATACTTCCTGCCTGTATGCTTAGAGCGGCGGACCTGGAACTTCCTGAGTCTTATAGAGACAAAGTGCACACTCCTAATCTGTCCCCAGCCTTTTGCCAAGAGGTATCGGGTACTTAAGGTATCTCCACCTATAGAGAGATGCCTGAGCAACAAACTCTCTCAGTTTGCTTTCTGCTACTGAGTTTCCAGGTCTTGTCCTGTTTCTGCCTCCCTGGGGGCTGCATACCCAGGCCCGTTTCTGTGCTCTGTATGCCCAGGCCTGGATCCTTTGTCCTGAACTTGTTCCCATGTCTGTCCTTGTGTAAGAGGGTGGTGCTGTTATGGACAGTAAGGAACACGCTGTCATTTTAAGAGACTGCACCCCCTTGTCTGGCGTGATGAAATGTTCTGTTTCTCCCCTGCATTAGACTGTGTGAATGAACTGGACTGAGCAGAGGGTGAGAGTGGAGCCTGGACAGGCTGTGTGAGCTGGAGCTGCTGCAGAGAGAACTTTGTGCTTATAGCTGCAAGAGAAGACCCACAGCCTGTAACATAATGGACTTGTGAAATTTGACAGACTTTTCTGGGTGCAGCAAGAGTGGCTCTCCTGTGTGAGTTTGAGAAGCCACAAAGATACCGAGAAAGGGATTTACAGTTTCCAGGAGCACCACCAGGACCCCAAAGCAAGGAGAAGACCACGTTCCACAGAGCTGGCAGAAAGCCGTGCGCACCACCATACTAGACTGGTGGGGCCCCCCGGGACTGGATCTGGGTCCCCAACATTACCGTGAGTTTGTTCCTGTTTTGTGCACATGTCAGGGCCTAGCGTAGGCTTCAATAGTCAGTACAAGGGAGCCGTGTGGCGTGCTTAGTAGAGGCCAGGGAGGTTATACATGGAGTAGCATCATTATTTGTTTGTTTGCATTTGCTTGTGTGGGATATATTGAATCTGTAACAGTTGGAGCACCGTGCTTTGTTACGGACAAGCTAACGAAAATAACTCTTGTAAATTATCTTTTGCCATTGCATACCCCTGTTTGCATCTTCCTCATCCACTTCATTCCTTACCTTCCAATAAATATACCCTTTGTTGTTTGCACCTCATCTTGTGTACAGTAGTCTTCCTGCACCGTGGTGGTCCCCCGGTCATCGCTTCATTTGTCTAAACTTCGCCATATACAGGTCCTTCTCAAAAAATTAGCATATAGTGTTAAATTTCATTATTTACCATAATGTAATGATTACAATTAAACTTTCATATATTATAGATTCATTATCCACCAACTGAAATTTGTCAGGTCTTTTATTGTTTTAATACTGATGATTTTGGCATACAACTCCTGATAACCCAAAAAACCTGTCTCAATAAATTAGCATATTTCACCCATCCAATTAAATAAAAGTGTTTTTTAATAACAAACAAAAAAACCAACAAATAATAATGTTCAGTTATGCACTCAATACTTGGTCGGGAATCCTTTGGCAGAAATGACTGCTTCAATGCGGCGTGGCATGGAGGCAATCAGCCTGTGACACTGCTGAGATGTTATGGAGGCCCAGGATGCTTCAATAGCGGCCTTAAGCTCATCCAGAGTGTTGGGTCTTGCGTCTCTCAACTTTCTCTTCACAATATCCCACAGATTCTCTATGGGGTTCAGGTCAGGAGAGTTGGCAGGCCAATTGAGCACAGTAATACCATGGTCAGTAAACCATTTACCAGTGGTTTTGGCACTGTGAGCAGGTGCCAGGTCGTGCTGAAAAATGAAATCTTCATCTCCATAAAGCATTTCAGCCGATGGAAGCATGAAGTGCTCCAAAATCTCCTGATAGCTAGCTGCATTGACCCTGCCCTTGATGAAACACAGTGGACCAACACCAGCAGCTGACATGGCACCCCACACCATCACTGACTGTGGGTACTTGCCACTGGACTTCAGGCATTTTGGCATTTCCTTCTCCCCAGTCTTCCTCCAGACTCTGGCACCTTGGTTTCCGAATGACATGCAAAATTTGCCTTCATCAGAAAAAAGTACTTGGGACCACTTAGCAACAGTCCAGTGCTGCTTCTCTGTAGCCCAGGTCAGGCGCCTCTGCCGCTGTTTATGGTTCAAAAGTGGCTTTACCTGGGGAATGCGGCACCTGTAGCCCATTTCCTGCACACGCCTGTGCACGGTGGCTCTGGATGTTTCCACACCAGACTCAGTCCACTGCTTCCTCAGGTTCCCCAAGGTCTGGAATCGGTCCTTCTCCACAATCTTCCTCAGGGTCCGGTCTCCTCTTCTCGTTGTACAGCATTTTCTGCCACATTGTTTCCTTCCAACAGACTTACCATTGAGGTGCCTTGATACAGCACTCTGGGAACAGCCTATTTGTTGAGAAATTTCTTTCTGGGTGTTACCCTCTTGCTTGAGGGTGTCAATGATGGCCTTCTTGACATCTGTCAGGTCGCTAGTCTTACCCATGATGGGGGTTTTGAGTAATGAACCAGGCAGGGAGTTTATAAAAGCCTCAGGTATCTTTTGCATGTGTTTAGAGTTAATTAGTTGATTCAGAAGATTAGGGTAATTGGTCGTTTAGAGAACCTTTTCTTGATATGCTAATTTATTGAGACAGGTTTTTTGGGTTATCAGGAGTTGTATGCCAAAATCATCAGTATTAAAACAATAAAAGACCTGACAAATTTCAGTTGGTGGATAATGAATCTATAATATATTAAAGTTTAATTGTAATCATTACATTATGGTAAATAATGAAATTTAACACTATATGCTAATTTTTTGAGAAGGACCTGTACAGTACCTGTACCTGTTTGTGTTTTTATTGTCTTCCCTACTCAGCTGTGTGTATCCTGGTGTCTTCTCCTTCTGCTCTGCTCTCCGCTCCACGCCCTGTGGATCTGCTCCTGTGCCACATTCTGTAGCTCTGCTCCTGTAATGCATCCTGCGGTTCTCCCTGTTCTGCATACTGTGACTCTGCTCCTGTTCCGCATACTGCGGCTCTGCTCGAGTTCTGCATTCTGCAGCTTTGCTCCTGTGTCGCATTCTGCGGCTCTGCTCCTGTGCCACATCCTGCGGCTCTGCCCCTGTTCCACATCCTACGGCTCTGCTCCTATTCCGCATCTTGCGGCTCTGCTTCAGTTCTGTATCTTGTGGCTCTGCTTCTGTTCTGCATCCTGCGGCTCTGCTCTAGTTCCGCATCCTGCGGTTTAGCTCCTGTTCCGCATCCTGCGACTCTGCCCTGCTATTGCTCCACATCCTGCCATTCTTTGTCCCTCTAGTCTGAACTGGTTCCTACTTATTCTCTTATCCTACTCATACCTGCCTGTGTTCCTACCCTACCCATTACGGTTCTGATTCCTCCAGTCTGATCTGTGCCTGCCAAAGTGCCAGTTGTGCTCGCCTACCTGCCAGAGTGCCAGCCGTGCCTGCCTGCCAGAGTTCCAGCCATTCCCGCCTGCCTGAGTGCTAGCCATGCCCGCCTGGCTGCCAGAGTGCCAGCCGTGCCTACCTGCCTCGGTGCTAGCCCTGCCCGCCTGCTTACCAGGGTGCCAGCCATGCCCGCCTGCCTGCTAGAGTACCAGCCGTGCCTGCCAGATTACCAGTCGTTCCCTTCTGTACATGCCCACACCTGTCAATAGACTTCTGTTCCCCAGTGGGATCAGCTGCTACGGTTAGACACCGTCCTGGAGGGGTACCTGGCAGCTACCTGCCGCACAAGCCTGACCTCACCAGTAGAGGCTCCAGTGAACACCAAGGTAGCAGTGTACCAGAGTTCCAGTCGTTCCCATCTGTACTTGCCCGCACCTGTCAATAGACTTCCATTACCCAGTGGGATCAGCTGCTACGGTCAGACACCACCCTGGAGTGGTTCCTTGCAGCTACCTGCCGCACAAGCCTGACCTCACCATTAGAGGCTCCAGAGAACACCAAGGTAGCAGTCACACCCCTCCAGAGTAGTCTGGTTTGTGGCACAGTAATTTCAGAGTGTAATGCTAGCACCCAGACAGGATGGCGCGAGCGTTACACTTTGAAATTAACCGGAGATATACTTGGCTGCAAAAGAGTAAGGTGTGAGATATGGGAAAATGATATCTAGTTGATATCCTTTTCCTATCTGATGGAATCCCCTGTTAGATTCAGTGTGGCCCAAAATACTTACTCCAAACTCAGCCCCCCACCCATTCCCCCAGGCCATAAAGGGAAGTGAAATACACCTTATACAATGGAAATTCATTATCCAGGGAGGGCCCCTTGCTCTGGTGAAAGAGGAATGGGAAGGAGACTTGGCCACCCCTGGAGTGTCGGTCGTTGACTACGTCATGTGCTTCCGGGACAAAATGACAACCTTGTTGCGGCTGGTGCAGGACAATATGGCCCAGGCCCAGGCTGACCAGAAGTGCTGCTATGACCAAAATGCTTGTGAAAGGACCTACCAGGTGGGTCAGAAAGTGTGGGTAGTGGTCCCCGTACCACAGGACAAGCTTCAAGCAGCTGGGTAGGACCCATACCTCGTGCACCATGTGCTCAATGCCATCACGTACCTGGTCACCCTAGACCACGCCCGTGGAAGGAGGAAGGCCTACCACATGAACATGATGAAGGCCCATCATGAGCGGGAGGCCTGTGCCCTCTCTGTGTGCAACCTTCCCGAGGAAGGAGAGGCAGAAACCCTCCTGGATCTGCTCACCCAAGCCAAGGCGGGTGGATCCATTGAGGACGAAGAGGTTGGCCACCAACGGTCCCAGCTGGTGGTTACGCTACGCCCCTTCCAGGAGCTGTTCAGCAGCCTGAACAGGACTGAGTTGGCTGTCCGTCACATGGACACTGGGGATCCGGCGGTCAGCATATCGCGTCTCACTCGAGGTGCAGCAGATGCACCAGGAGATTGACAAGATGCTGAAGCTGGAGGTGATCCAGGCATTCAGTAGCGCATGGGCGTCGCCCGTTGTCCTTGTCCTCAAAAAGGACCGAACAACCCGATTCTGCGTGGACTACCAGGGGTTCAATGCTGTCACGGTCACCGATGCGTTTCGATCGATAACCTACTCGATCAGTTGTCCAGGGCTAAGTAACTGACCATCATGGATCTGAGCAGATCCCTCTGACCCACGAGGCCTGGGAGTGCTCTGCCTGTACGAGTCCACCGTGATGCCATTTGGCATGAAGAGTGCCCCTGCCAATTTTCAGCGGATGGTCAACATGCTGCTCCAGGGACTTGAAGGGTATGCGGCTGCCATCTTCAGTCCCACATGGGAGGATCACCTAGAGCATCTGATGCAGTTGCTTAGGTGGATCCACCAGACAGGTTTGACCATCAAGCAGGAAAAGTGCCAGTTGGGCAGGAGCAAGGTCCTCTACCTGGGTCACCGGGTGGGCAGGAGGGTTCTGAAGCCAGAACCTGGGAAAGTGAATGCCATCATATCCTGGCCCACCCCCAAGACCAAGAAAAAGGTGATGTCCTTCCTGGGGACCGCTGGGTACTGTAGGAGGATTATCCAGACTAAAGTACCCTAGCCAAGCCCCTGACTGACCACACCAAGAAAAAGCTGCAGCTCACGGTAGACTGGTCAGTCACCTGCGAGACCACTTTTCAGGAACTCAAGACCTCTATCTACAGCTTCCCAGTGTTACAAGCTGCTGACTGTGCATGGCCGTTTGTAGTACAGACCGACGCCAGTGACTTTGGCCTCGGTGCCGTGCTCATCCAGGTCAATACAGCGGGCCAGGAGCATCCCATCCTGTACCTGAGCAGGAACCTATTGCTGAGAGGGGTGGCCTGCTCCACGATGGAAATGGAGTGCCTGTCAATTGTGTGGGCCTTGCAGCATTTGTAGCCATACTTGTACGGGTATCCCTTCATCATGGAGACAGACCACAACCCCCTCAGCTGGTTGCACACAGTCTCTGGAACGAATGGGAGGTTGCTGCGTTGGAACCTGGTGCTCCAGCAGTACCACTTCTACATTCGCCACAAAAGAGGCTGTGACCATGGCAACGTTGATGGGCTATCCCGGCAAGGAGAGATCGTGGGAGTGCGCTACAGGGAATACAGGAATGTGATGCCTCCTAGCACCCTTTAAAAGGGGAGGTGTGAGATATGGGAATATGATATCTAGTTGATATAATTTTACTATCTGATGGAATCCCCTATTATATTCAGTATGGAACCAAATACTTACTCCAAACTCAGCCCCCCCCCTTTCATTCCTCCAGTCCATAAAGGGAAGTCAAATACACCTTATACACTGGGACCTCATTATCCAGGGAAGGCACTTCCTTGGACAGAGGAGAGCAATGTTTTTCTTTTATTAACTCCAGCAACAAGGCCTTTTGAAGCTCTCTCCAGAGGGGGGGCGGGGCAAAAGACCATAGACCCTGTGTCACCAGCAATTATCCTCAGGGTATGAACTCTTGTGCAGAGCAGGCTTTATTTGTTCAACTCAGACACTGTGGCACCACAGACCCTAGCAAGGCTCTGAGATGTTGAATCTGGAAAATGACCTATAATAACAGAATGCAATATCTCTGAGCCTAGCCAAGCACATAATGGGAATCTGCATTCTTTTCCCCACGAGTCCATACCAGGCAGCCACCCCTATCACTCCGCATTATTGAGTTACCGAGCATAGCTCCCAGGAATTAAATACAGTAGCTGTATTTGGTCTCCCTGCACAGATAAAATCCAGCAGAACCCATTGGCACTACCGCTGTTCCATTTGGACCTTCGGGCAGAAAGTTATGGGCCATGCATGGTTCTGCCTGGAAAATCATACTCTCAGAAATGGGAGGAGGGATGCGGCCCAGCCCAGGTTTGAGAGTAGCATGTGGGAGGGAGAAGGCGATATTAGGCAGCTCCTCATTTTGGACTCAGTTCTTCTACTGGTAGGAGGCCCATTACCTGACGCGGCCAAGGGAACCACATAACTAAGATTTGGACCTATCTGTACCCTACCCTTGTACCACACTCTTGACTGTGTACTCGTATATTTGTTCTTATATAAACCTGCAATTTTCCAGTGCGCCTTTTCGGCTATTAAATATAAAATTAATCTTAGGCTGCTCTTTAATCTCGATTCACGAATCCCCACGTTCACATGCTCGGTTGGTCAATTATACGCTACTCTGGTTTGGTTTCTGACCCGACATAAGACTGTTGTCGGATGGGGCTTATGAATAACGAGGTACTGGTGGCAGCATACCATATTGTGTTAGGCTACGTTCACATTAGCGTCATGCGACGCAGCGTCGTCGACGCACAACGACGCATGCGTCATGCACCTCTATCTTTAACATTGGGGACGCATGCGTTGCGTTGTCATGCGTTTTTGTGAAAACGCACGACGCATGCGTCGTTTCACCGCACCTGGGTGGCGTTGGAGACGCTACATGTTGCATTTTTGTAGCGTCTATAAAATGCATGCGTCGCACTTGCGTCGCTTGTGCGTCGTCATTGCGTTACAATCTCCCATTGAAACCAATTGACAACGCACGTGACGCAAGTGCGTGCGTCGTGCGTGCGTTGTGCGACGCATGCGTCGTTAAATAAAATTACACAAAAAAGTGTCTAGACAGTGTCTAGACAGTGATAAACATCCCCCATATATAAAGAAAATGTTTGGATTGTTTGTCACTTCTGCTGCAGCATCTATAGCCAACACACCAGACGTCTTCATCTGCTGTCCAGAGATGTAAGTATAGAATGATTCTGTGCATTTTCTACATGTTTTATTTTTAAATTGTTTTATTGCAAGTTGTGTATTATATTCTGCACTGTGGTTGTGTAAAGACATTGTTGTATTTTTAGTCTGGTTGTGATGTATGGCGTTGTATAGGATGGCTTTTCATTGTCTCCGGCCTTGATTATTGTTCTTTCCAGGATAGATTTTTCTTTTCCATTTATTGGTTTGGGGGTGTTTTTTGTATTCAGTTGTGATGTATTTTTCTTGCGTTATATGATGGCGTTTAATTGTCTCCGGCCATGTTGGTTTTATTGTAAAGTATGGTAGTATAGAATGATTCTGCGCCCTTTTATTAAATGTAATTATTTTTATTGCAAGTTGTGTATTATGTTCTGCACTGTGGTTGTGTAAAGACATTGTTGTATGTTTCTGGTTGTGATGTATGGCGTTGTATGGCCTTTTATTGTCTCCGGCCCTGTCGGTTTTATTGTAAATTATGGTGGTGTATCCAGGATTGCCGTTTCTGTCCTTAATTTTTGGGGGTTGTTAATTTTTTTCTTTCAAAAATCTATTGTGTTTTTTGGGTTGCTCCGTGCATACTGTTGTTCCAAATTTATTTATTTTTTTTTAAATAGAAATGTTTGCTTTTTTAATCAGTTTGGTATTTAAGGTCTTTATATTTAGCCGTTTTTTTTTTTTTTTTTTAATTGTCACGTATGGCGGTATGGTTTTGCTTTTCTTTTGACTTTTGGCAATCAATGTAGTAAACATTTTGTTAAAAAAAACTGTCTTTTTGGATTACGACATAGGGTCTGTTGTGTATTTGTTTTGTTATATTTAGGCTTTTGTTTACTCTGGCATTGTGTTGTCTCTGCCATTGTTTTTTGTTTCAATGTGGCAGTGTTGTTTGCTCAGCGTTAGTTCAGTTGGCATTAGTGCAATGTTCTTTGTGGTTGAAATATAAATGTATTTTTTTTAAAATATTTTCCTATGTTCCGCTGTATTGTGCATAGGATAAATCTTATTTTGTTTTTTATTTCAGAATTTCATCTAGTAAAAATGGCCAGCGAGTCAAGCAACACCCCACCGCTGAGGAGTCCAGTGAGTACATGATCTACTGTTGCTTACTATTCTGTGTCATTTGTAGACGGGTCACTCAACTTTTTTTAAACTATTTTCCAGGCTTCTTCAAGTGAGGAGGAGAGCCAGGAGGAACATAGCCCTCAGGAGCAGAGGCCACGGGACCAAGCTGTGGTGGCAGGACGGCGAGTAAGTTTTTATGTCAAACAATCTATTCCTTTTTTTTCTTTAACTTTTTTTTGGGGGGGTATGGGGGGTGGTGGGAGGGGGGGGGTGGTGGAGGAGGTAGGGAGAACAATTTTTATCTTGCAAACATTAATATTTTCCAATTATTCTAGGTTTCACAATGGGCCCATGATGACCCACTGGACATCGACCTCATGGTTGCATCCATACAGGAGCGAGGCCCGTTGTGGGACAGCCGTGACCCCCGGCACGCGGACCAGGGCGTGTTGCGCCGTTTGTGGCTTGAGGTGGCAAAATCGCTGTGGGATGGCTTCGACAGTGCTTCCCCCGCGGTCAAAGATAAATTTCGTAAGTATTTCCGAAATGCTGCTCTGACCCATCATGCCAGGATACACAACCGTCTGTGATGTCTTCTATTGGGATTGCACACAGTTGCTTTATGAATTTCAATATTTTCTCTCAAACTAATTTTTTTTTTTTACTTTATACACAGTTAAGCAATTGAAGACCAGATGGCGCTCCATGAAGGACCGTTTCAAGAGGGGCATGAAAAAGGAGGGACAGATTCGTAGTGGTGCTGCAGCTTCAAGGACCTCAATCTATAAATACAATCGTATTTTGCAATTCCTGCGACCGGTCCTTGAAAGCCGAGAGTAAGTATAGTACCTATTCACACACCTCGTTTGGAAAACATGCATATTCACGTAGTATATTACCCAGCCACGTAGTTTATTGCCCAGCCATTTATTTTGGCAAGTACGAAGTATACAGCACACAGACAGATAGTAGATTGGCCATGCCCGGGCAATATTTCATAGTGGAGTAGTATATTGCCCATCCAGGTGTATCCCAGATTTTTAAAAAAAAGGAAAAATATAATAGACACGGCATACCTTCTACTCCAAGGCAGGTTATGTTCCCATGGTTGCTCAGCTCGCAGGACCTGTGATGACATCTCGGTCACATGACCTTGACGTCATGGCAGTTCCGACGATAAGCGTAATTGTCGGGCGTTACAAACGGCAAACATGGGTGACTATTTTGAAAAAAATAAATGTATTCTATTTTTAATATTGATGTGGCATATGCAGTGTCAATATTAAAAATTGGTTAACATTAACGGCGGCAATGGATACCGCCGGTAAAGTTAATTAATGACAGGGGAGTATGCGGGCGACGGGCCTTCACTGCGGGGAGTAAGGAGCGGGCATTTTTAATCAGGCCTGTGACCCGCGCTGATTGGTCGCATCAGCCATGTCAGGCAGCTGGCCGGTTCAAGCAGCAAACCGTTAAGACTGACAGACTGAACTAACCCTTAAACAGTTATGTTAAATTATAATGTGTGATGCAATGTTAACTTTTACACAGGTGTTGACGAATGTGAAATGTTATATTTTGTATACTAATGGTTTCCTTATGTTTTCACAGAACACACAGCAGCACCCGCGAGCCTGTCCGACCCTCTGGAGCGGTCCTTCGTGAATCGCCATCTGACCCGTCACAGCCATCCCACAGCGAGAGCAGGTCTGCACCACCACAATCTGGCGAACCGGCAGCCGGTCCATCAGATGTTCCCCTGGCCGAGGCCTCTGTCGCTCCTTCCTTCGGGTCTTCCCGACAGCGTCAGCGGGCCTCGGACAGGACGGTCCTGCCCGAATTTTTGCATTTGAGCACGGTCTTCCAGAATTGTTTCAAGGCGCTGGGCGATAGAATGGACACAGCTCTGTCCAATATCGACCAGCGTCTTGAAACAATGGAATCGGAGCTCTCGAGGCCGGCCAAACATTTTTTTAGTGCCATTGAGAAGGGCATGGTGGAACATCTTACGCCGGAACTCCAGATTTCGGTGATGCAGGCCTGCAACAATGCATACGTGACTGCTCTGCAGCAGGCTCGGGTCATGCAGTCAGCGACTACAATGCCCGCAGTACCATTGCTGGCTAGCATGACTCCGACTCCTGCTGCAGAGCACCAACACAGAGCTCCGCGTGCCGAGGGCCACCGCCGCCGCCACCGCCACCATAGAACAGAGCCCCAAACTTCTGCTCCTGCCAGGCCTTCAAGGGCACAAAGACGGGAAGCCGAACCACACCCAGAGGGAGAGAGGAGAAAGAAAAAGAAGACCAGCACTACAACGTCGGCTATGGCTGCTCCAAGAACCAGCACACCAAGTACCCAGCCTGGGTCTACCCGGAGCAGGAGTAGCCATAGCCAGTCCACATTAGCTAGGACACTGGTCGTCCCTCCTCCCTCACCTCCTGGGTTGGCATTATTGTCACCCTCTACAGGCTGGACTGACGTCGGCATCCCGTCCAGTGTCTTAAAATATGGTGGTTCCTCCCCCTCGTCCTCCTCCTCGTTCTCCTCAACCCACACCCAAACTGGAAGTTATCAATCTCCCTTTGTCGCTGACGTTAATACCCCTTAACCTTTACCCATTTTTTCTTTTTGTGTCCCCGTTAATAAAATTTTTTATTTGATCAAAAATAAGGAGTTTCTTGGTCTAAAATAAAGTTTGCACCAAATCACACCTTGCGCAGTATAAACAAATCTTGTGTTTGTAACACCTGATGTGCAATGTCTGACACAATCTTATCAATTTTTTTTTCAAATTTTTTTAGGGCAGGCTTTCATTGTACTATGAGATGTTACAAACACAAAGAGCATTTCACAATATATCAATTTAAAAACCTACCGTAAAGGTACCATCACACAACGATTTCATTAACGATATAGTTGTTTTTTGTCACGTAGCAACGTTATCTTTTCTGAAATCGTTATGCGTGACAGCGACCAACGATCAGGCCCCTGCTGGGAGATTGTAGGTCTCTGCGAATGATCAGGACCTTTATTGGGTCACTGATCACACGCTGTCATTGTTGGATCGGCGTGTTTGACACCGATCCAGCGATGTAGCTGGAAACCAGGGAATATCAGGTTACTAGCGCAGTGTTTTACCCACTCAAAAAATTGAAAAATACCAAAAAATACTACACACTTACATTACGGTGTCTACCACGTCCCTCGCCGTCATCTTCCCGCAGTGAATGACACTGTCATTCCCGGCCGTAAAGTTAAAGCAGAGCACACCGTTGACTTAAACGCTGTGCTTTAGGGCTGGCAAGCTGACGGCGATGGACGTGTCACACACCAGAATGTAAGGTTTTTTTTTATTTTTGTGTTACATTTACAATGGTCAACAGGGGAAACATCGTGAGTGCGGCCCTGCGCTTCATAACACAATGTTTACCCACATTACACGGGGACTTGGTCTTTTTTGGTCGCTGGAGAGCTGTCTGTGTGACAGCTCTCCAGCAACCACACGACGACTTAACATCGATCACGGTTAGGTCGTATCACTGGTCGGTATCGTTGGTTAATCGTTTTATAATGGTACCCTTAAGGTTATTGGTCAGGTGAGGTGGTAGCAATGTTCACAGTGTCGCCACTATTTGACTCTGGACGTATTCCAGCATCATGAGTCCAATAGTGTAAACTCAGTAGACCTTAGCAAACATGATCGTCTCCCTCCTTGTCAAGCCAGGTTCCATATGCAAATAGTCTGCAAGATTAAAAATGGTTGACAAGGTGGGAGCCAATCATGTTATATTTTAAAACTATGGAACACATGGCTGAACAATTTTTTTGTTTTGTCACAGTCAATTTGGGTACTGGTGCTCACATTACTAAATTTGGTGGGACATACATTAGTTTCTAGAACATTGGATTTTAAATTTTGTTTAATTTGGAAAAACATATGGGACATTTGTTTTGTTAAAACGGAAAGGCACAATAAAGAACTTTATTGTAAAAAACACAACACAGTAGAAATTCAGGGGACATTACAACATTTAAATAACATTACATAGGCTGGTAAAATGTCATGGACTCAACTGTGTTTACATGACAGTGTTTTGATTGTATCACTAAAACCAAGATGAAGTATAAATTAAACCATTTGATCTTGCCATGAAACACGCCCAACATCGGAAACAAAGTATGCAGCAAATCGATCCCTCATATGAGCAATTTCCAAAGTTGTCCTCAGAGGATGATCTTGATAATCAGGCAATGGATTTGGTATGGGTTCATCTAGTTCCACGTTGACTCTCTCTTTATCAATAACATAATTGTGGAGAACCACACAAGCCTTCACCACCTCATCCACTGTCTCAATTTTCAAATTTATTGCGGATCCTAAGATACGCCATTTTGAGACAAGAATTCCAAAGGCGCACTCCACAGTTCTTCTGGCCCTGGAAGTCTATAATTAAAAATAGTTTTTGTGCAGTCCAAGCCCCGACTGGAGTACGGTTTCAGTAGGTTGGCACTCATTTGAAAAGCCTCATCCCCAACCACAACAAATGGCATGGCCGAGCCTTCGGTGTTGGGAAGAGGTCGAGGCTGGGGGAAATTAAAATTGTTCTCGTATAATCTTCGGCCCATGTCAGACTCCTTAAATGTCCGTGAATCATTTGCACGGCCAAACGCTCCAATGTCCACGGAGAGAAACCTGCAGTCCGCACCTGCAATTGCCATAAGCACGGTGGAAAAGTATTTTTTATAATTGAAAAACAGAGATCCACTTCTCGCAGGCTTTGTAATCCTAATGTGCTTCCCATCCACTGCTCCAATACAGTTAGGGAAAGAACACAGTTGTTCAAATTTTTTGGCGTTGGCCTCCCATAACGCTGTTGTTGGTATTGGTAAAAATTCATCCCGGAGGTTTTCCCACAATGCGCAGCATGTGTCGGCAATAATACCCGAAAGTGTGGAGACTCCAATTCGAAACTGGAAATGCAGTGATCTCAAGGTCTCTCCGGTAGCCAGGAAACTGACAAGAAGAAAAATAAATAAATTTAATTTAATTACATAAAATAAATTTTCATTTTTAATTCCAATCCCCCACCCCACAAAAACAAAAAACGTTACTTTAAAAAATAGCAAGAATATATAAAACCTTCACATTGCATTATGTACCGTAGAGTCACCAGCAGACGTTCCTCGGGGGAAATTGATTTACGGAGCTGCGTGTCCTGCCTGGAAATGGCTCCTTCCACCAGACGCAGCAGATAGTGGAAGCTGTTTTGAGACATCCTGGTGAACTCAAAGTATTTATCCTGGTTGTCATTTAACTCGCCAAACAAACAATGGTAAGCTCCACGACTCTCTCGGACTTCCACTATAGGGTGTAGCCAAAAACGCCGACGACTTCTTCTCCGTAGTTTTTCTCTTTTCCTCTGTTCATGACAGGCAATAGCGTAACCAATAGCAATGGCAAAATCCAGCTCCATATTGAGGTAGATACTCTCCATGGGACGCTCCATCTTGATGCTGTAAAACCACGCAATGGTAGGAATTTCTATGCCGGAGTATATATACCACAATTCCATTATACCCACTCTCTTCTATCCATTGGTGGAATTATCTAGTGTCTAGACAGTAGACCCACCCTCTTCTATGCATTGGTGGTATTATCTAGTGTCTAGACACTAAATAGGGTTGAAAAGTGACATCATTGTTTGACAACACATTCGTTGAAAAACGCTGCATTTTTCGAAAAAACGCAACAAAAATGCACAAAAAACGCAGCGTTTTACGACGCATCCGTTCAACGCATGCGTCTAAAAGGGTGCGTTTTTGTTTGCGTTGCCGATGCGTCATGCGTTGCGTCGACGACGCTGCGTCGCATGACGCTAATGTGAACGTAGCCTTAGTGAGGAACTCTGACAGTGATGACCGGGAGGTTTATATATATGTCCCCAGCCTGGACTGGTGATGTATATCCCCCCTCACTGGGAGAGCCTTAATAACTTGTACCTATAAAGGAAGCCTTTCCGGCGACTGTTAGCCCTCGGCGCAGTTCCCTGACTGACCTGGGGCAAGTGTTGGCACCAGACAGCCAATCCCTGCTGGGTCCTTCTCTCCCCTCCCCGGAGGTGAGTGAAGGCAACACCCCTTCCCCTGTGCGATCCGTCAGCCCTGGGTCTTGTCTTTGTCTATGGTCCCTAGCCAGATCTTTTAAGTATATTTTCTCTGAAATTAACCAGAGATATACTTGGCTGCAAAAGAGGAAGGCAAACAAGCATAGTGCCTCTAATGGTTTAAAGAAGCCTCATTTTTTATCTTGGCTGGGGGGAGGGGGAGGTCTTGATAGTATTTTTATATTAATAAGTTGGGAGCTGACAGAAAACTATTAACAATAAATGCCTGCGGCAGATTTTGGCATGGATTTCAGCGTGCAGTATGATTATATGACACTATATCTGACAGGTGCACATACTGCACATGTATTATTGCATGCATCTACACCACTATTTGTAAAGTAGGCTATTTCTTATCACATTTTAACTATACATATAAGTTTGCAATAGGGAAGATCACCACCTAGTGGTTGTTATATTGGTACTACATTCAACAGCAGGGATTGTGTATTTCAAAACCAGTGCTGCCATATTGTTTTCAATAACCAAGTATTAGCCATGTATTCTTCATCTGGGGATGTATTTGCCACACTATAAGTCTTTCTTAAGAACTAGATTTTTTTTTATTTCTTGATATGTAAAACCATATCTTTCAAAGAGGGTGTACTTAGTTTTTCTCCTGACTGTAGATTAACGCCTTAAGGACCAAGCCACATTGTAGGTTAATGACCAGGCCTTAATTTTGAAATCTAACCACCTTCACTTTATGCGGTTATAACTCTGGAATGCCTCAACGGATGCCAGTGATTCTGAGACTGTTTTTCGTGACATATTGTACTTTATGATAGTGGTAAAATATCTTTGACATGACTTGCGTTTATTTGTGAAAAAAAATAAATTTGATGAAAATTTTGAACATTTTGCAATTTTAAAATTTTTTATTTTTATGCCCTTAAATCAGATAGTCATGTCACACAAAATAGTTTTTAAATAACATGTCCACATGTCTACATCCGCACAATTTTTGAAACTTTATTGTTTTTGTTAGGAAGTTATAAGGCTTAAATTTGACCAGCAATTTCTCATTTTTACAACACAGTTTGCAAAAACATTTTTTTAGGGACCACCTCACATTTGAAGTGACTTTGAGGGGCTTATATGACAGAAAATACCCTAAAGTGACACCATTCTAAAAACTGCACCCCTCAGCATGAGCAAAACCACATTAAAGACATTTACTAACCCTTCAAGTTCTTCAAAGGAATTAATGGAATGTGGAAAGAAAAAGTAAACATTTAATTTTCTTTAAAAAATTTTTTCCTTTAAGCCTAATTTTTTTTTTACTTTCACAATGGTAATAGGAGAAAATGGACCATACAGTTTGTTGTGCAATTACTCCTGAGCATGGTGATACCCAATACGTTGGGTTAAACCATTGTTTGGGCACATGGCAGGACTCCATTTGAATTTCTGAATGTAAAATTTGCTGGAATAATTAGCGGATGACATGTCACGTTTTTAGAGCCCCTGATGTGCCTAAACAGTGGAAACCCCCACAAGTGACATCATTTTGGAGACTAGACCCCTTTCGGAACTTATCTAAATGTGTATTAAGCACCTTGAACCCCCAGGTGCAGCACAGAAAAGCCGTAAAAATAAAAAAAAATCAAATTTTTCCCACAAAATTCTTTTTTGCATTTTCACAAGGGTAACAATAGCAAATGGACCCCAAAATTTGTTGTGCAATTTCTACTGAGCTCACCAGGAGAAAACCACCATATGTGGTTGAAAACTACTTTTGAGGCACAGTGCAAAGCTCACAAGGGAAGTAGCGCCTTATTATAGTGCAGGTGTTGCTGCACTTTTTTAAGGTTGCCATGTTACATTGGCAGAGCCTCTGAGGTGCCAGAACAGCAGAACCCCTTTAAGTGACCCCATTTTACAAACTAAACCGCTCAATGAATTCATCTAGTGGTGTAGTGATCATACTGACACCACAGGTGTCAATATAATTTTATACCATTGGGCAGTGAAAAAAAATAATTTACATTTATACCACCAAGACTGAGTGTTAGCCCCAAGTTTTACATTTTCATACAGGGAAGTGGGTAATTATTGCACCAAAATGTGTCCCACAATTTCTGCTGAATGTAGAAATACCTCATATATGGCTGTATAGTACTACTTAGCCATATGGAGAGACTCAGGAGGGATGGAGCGTTATTTGCTTCCTGGAGCACAGATTTTCCTAGACTAGTTTGCGGATTCCATATATAGAGCCCCTTAGTGCTAGAAAAGCAGAATCCCCCTCAAGTGACCCCATTTCGGAAATTATAACCCTTTGGTAATTTATCTAGTCCTCTTCCTCTCTGAAGAGACAATTTGCATATTTCCCAGAGGAGCATTGCGGCTTTAAGTCTACTGACCTCAACATGCTTATCATGTCACTCTCCGCAAGGAGAAACAATACTTCTTGGATCCTGGTCAGACGCCTCTCAATCAGCCAAACCAGATCTCCACTTTGCACTGACGAGGGGCAGTACCCCGAAACACAGTGTCTGCAAATTGAGATTCTGGTTTGGCTATTATCCTAAGTCATGTGACAAGGCTCATTAAAGGGTCAACATTGGCTGTTAGGATTGCTACTTCCAATAGGTGGCACTAGAGTTCTAGTCCTCTTCCTCTCTGAAGAGACAATTTGCATAGGTCCATGAAAACAATTCCCAGATAACCCCTTTAACAGGAGCACAAGGGGAGGGAGAAAGATGCCTCTCCCTCCATGATGGGAGTGTGTTTTTTTATCTGGTATATTGTTTGCTGCTTATGATTGGTCAGCATCATAGAGTGAGAAGAAGTACACATCCCTGGTGAAAACTATCTGTTACACCCACTTGGACTTAAAAAAATTAATTCATTAGGTGCCAAATACTTTGGTTGCCAATATCTCCGCAACAAGAGATGAAATTAAAAAATAACAAAAAAAAGTATTCCGCTCTGTAGGCACTATTACATCATGTGTCCAGTTCAAAATGAAAAATTTAGTGAAAGGTATCCTTTAGGCCGGTTTCACATGTCAGTGGCTCCGGTACATGAGGTGACAGTTTCCTCACATACCGGAGACTCTGACTCACGTAGACACATTAAAATCAATGTGTCTCTGCACATGTCAGCGTGTTTTCACGAACCGTGTGTCCGTTTGAAAAACACGGAGACATGTCAGTGTTCGTGGGAGTGCACGGATCACACGGACCCATTAAAGTCAATGGGTCCGTGTAAAACACGTACCGCACACGGATGCTGTCCGTGTGCAGTCCGTGTGCCGTGCAGGAGACAGCGCTACAGTAAGCGCTGTCCCCCCAGCTTGTGGTGCTGAAGCCCCATTCATTTCTTCTCTCCAGCAGCGTTAGCTGGAGAGAAGGAATGAAAAATAATTTTTTTTTGTTAAAATAAAGTTCCCGGTAATCTCCCCCCTTCCTTCCCCCTGTGCGCCCACCCGCTGGCATGTATGAGCGGTCACGTGGTGCCGCACATCACAGTGATGAATATGTGGCTCCACCTCCCATAGGGGTGGAGCCGCATATTCATCACTGTAATAAGTGGCACCACGTGACCGCTCATACAAGAAGAGCTGCAACACTGAGAGGAAGCGCCGGGGGAGCTGGGTAAGTATTTTAATGCCAGCGGGTGAGCGCACAGGGGGAGGGAGGGGGTTGATTACCGGGAACTTTATTTTAACAAAAAAAAAAAGATTTTTCATTCCTTCTCTCCAGCGAACGCTGCAGGGAAGAAGGAATGAATTCTGGATTCAGCACCCAAAGCAGGGGACAGCGCTTACTGTAGCGCTGTCTCCTGCACGGTGCGTGTGGTACCCAGTCGGCACACGGACGGCACACGGCTGCCGCTCGTGTGCCACACTGATGTGCCACGTGAGCACACGGACACACGGATAACTACGGTACCGATTTTTCCGGTACAGGAATTATCTGGACGTGTGGGACAGGTCTTAAAGGGTACCTTATATTAAAAATTATAATGATTATTATAATTTTTTATATAATTATAATTATTATAATTCTTATTTCCTAAATGAATAGTACACTGGAAAATAAGAAACTTTTAATATATCTTATTAGAGAAATGTGCTTCTTTCTCCTCCTGGACTGATCTTTCATACTCAATTCATAGTCAAAATCTGTATTTATTTTACTCACTTATATAGCGCCATTAATTCCGCAGTGTTTTACAGACATTATCATCGCTGTCCCCAATGGGGCTCACAATCTAGATTACGTACCAGTATGTTTTGGGAGGAAAGCATAGTTCCTGGAGGAAATGCACGCAAACACGGGGAGAACATACAAACTCCTTGCAAATGTTGTACTTGGTTGGATTTAAAAACAGGACCCAAGAGTTGCAAGGCTGCAGTAATAACCACTGAGCCACTGTGCTGCCCTATTCAATGAAAACAGATTTTCCCATTATTGAAATAGGAGATGGCAGCTTTTAAAATTCTATAAAATTCTATAGAGAGGGGAAAAGCTAGAGGCCGACAGACATTCCAGTTCTCCATAGAACTTCATGAGCACCAACTGTCATCTCCTATCTCAGCCATAGATAAGTCTGTGTTCACTGAATGCAAATTTGACCTGTAAATTGAGAATTTTGAGAATGAATGATCAGTCCAGGAGGAGAAGGAAGCAGATTTCTCTAATATGATATATAACAAAGTTTTACATTTTCATATGTACTATTAAAAAAAGTTACTTTTTAAATAAATCACTATGTCAAATGTTTTTGTAAGTTACAATCAATACACAGTATATTGTAACACTGTTGGTTTGGTAAGGGTGTGCCAAATTTGATGATAAATGCAAAAATATTTAACAAGCTTGAAGGGAACCTGTCACCTGAATTTGGCGGGACCGGTTTTCGTTCATATGGGCGGAGTTTTCGGGTGTTTGATTCACCCTTTCCTTACCCGCTGGCTGCATGCTGGCCGCAATATTGGATTGAAGTTCATTCTCTGTCCTCCGTAGTACACACCTGCGCAAGGCAATCTTGCCTTTCGCACGCGCAGTATGTTTTACCCAACTGCGAGCAAAGCCGAAAAGCATTAGTGCGCATGCGCCGGCGCACTATGTCTTGGAAGTATTTCGCTGTGTTCCGGGACATAGTGCGCCGGCGCATACGCACTAATGCTTTTCGGCTTTGCCCGCAGTTGAGCAAAGCATACTGCGCGTGCGCAAGGCAAGATTGCCTTGCGCAGGCATGTACTACGGAGGACAGAGAAGGAACTTCAATCCAATATTACGGCCAGCATGCAGCCAGCGGGTAAGGAATCAAACACCCGAAAACTCCCCCCTCTGACCGAAAAACGGTCCCGCCAAATTCAGGTGACAGGTTCCCTTTAAATCAATTTCTCGAGTTACTATTTTTTCAATGTTAGCACAATTTAAAACATTTCCTAACATGAAGGCCAAGCACTGATAGCGTTACGTGTGCTCGAGTGCCATTCATTCTAAGAAGCACATATACAATAATATTGTCTCTTGGAAGTCAATAAATTATTTACAATCGGTCCTTGCGCCCATCCTGTGATGGAGCGTCACCACCGCTGTGTCCCAGATACGGTGTATTCAGTATAGATAGACAGCTGGGTATTATAAGGGGGAGATCCTGCCAACCTCAGCACTGCAGATATTCTGTCTAAACCTGAAAATTTCCTGCTGTCAGCTCTTTAGGTTGTGCAGACAAAGCATTCTGCCATATCATGTGGAGTCAGGATGAGATGCAATGACAGAGTTTTGCTGAATGAAAGGTTGAGGGCTTGGGGCAAGAAAAGCTCCTGAGAGGAGGGGAGTTCCTCTGTATACTAATCCATTCTCACATGTGACATTGGCTTCGATGCTCTGACGTCTGCTGGGACTAATAAAGCCGAGCACACTCCCGGGGCTGTGTTTCTATAGAGACAGCGATCACATCTTGCTGTTTGCTTTTCATTCCCATCTGCTTTGTGGAGACAATGCACAGATCTTGTGCAGGAGAGGCATGCAGAGAGAATGAGGTGGGGAGAGAAAGTGAGAGGAGATCATGAAAAGGCAAATACAATTAGGGAGCCGAAGAGTCTTTCCCGCTTTCTTCACATGACCCAGATTACGCTTTAGTCTCACATTCACTTTTTACGAAAATTCTACCCGGAGGTGCAGGCATTTCATAGCTGTCTGCTATAATAAGGTGTTTGCTTCTCTCCTTCTAAGCTACTTATTTCCTCAAATTGAGTTTTGCAAATGAGCTTCCTAAATGGCTAAAATAACCAGAGATCAAGCAATAATTTAAGAATACAGAATAAGAAGTTGTGAAAATAAGAGCTACAGGCCAAAAGCTAAGTGCCGAGGCAATTACATAAGTATAGTAGCTGTCAGACAGGGGAAAGTCATGTTAGTGTTCTTGACCCCTTCAGGACAAAGCCATTTTTCATGCTTTTGTTTTTTTTCGCCACTTCTTCCCAGGCCCGGATTTAGGGGTTGGCCCAAGGGGCCCGGGCACTGGGCCACCCACCAATATAGGGATAAATATCTCAAAACATGTAAAATACACGTCTCTTTGCTGTGAACCATTTCTAATGATAAGGAACATTTAAGAAAAGAGAAACTATTGAAAGTATAGGGACCGGGCTACAGTCCTACATCTCAGTGGCTGGCGCAGAGTGGCAGAGTTATGGCACCTGACCTGCGTCAGCATCCACTGACCTGGCTATCCAGACTTCCTTAGTACCCTCCCTGTACCTAATGCTTAGCTTATGGCATGCGGCAGCCTTCTCCGATCCCAACAGAAGCTTCTAGGCGCTACCCATTCAGCTATATGATCGCTCCCTCGGGTTAGATCAGATGAGAGTTTGTTCAGCTACCTACGAGGAAGGAGGTGGAGCCACGATGTCGGCACGAGAAGAGGATTCTCCACTGCGGAGCACGGTAGCACAGCAACAGCCTCTGATATATACAGCCCGGCAGCAGCCCCTCATATATATACAGCCCAACAGCACTTCTAATGTATACAGCCCAGCAGCAGCCCCTCATATACCGTATATACTCGAGTATAAGCCGACCCGAGTATAAGCCGACCCCCCTAATTTTGGCACAAAAAACTGGGAAAACTTATTGACTCGAGTATAAGCCTAGGGTGGAAATGCAGCATTTACCGGTGAATTTCAAAAATAAAAATAGATCATTATTTCCCCATAGCTGTGCCATACAGTGCTCTGCACCGTTCATATTTCCCCATAGCTGTGCCATATACGGTGCTCTGCACCGTTCACTGTGCCCCATAGATGTGCCATATACGGTGCTCTGCACCGTTCACTGTGCCCCATAGATGTGCCATATACGGTGCCCTGCACCGTTCACTGTGCCCCATAGATGTGCCATATACGGTGCCCTGCACCGTTCACTGTGCCCCATAGATGTGCCATATACGGTGCCCTGCACCGTTCACTGTGCCCCATAGATGTGCCATATACGGTGCCCTGCACCGTTCACTGTGCCCCATAGATGTACCATATACGGTGCCCTGCACCGTTCACTGTGCCCCATAGATGTGCCATATACAGTGCTCTGCACCGTTCACTGTGCCCCATAGATGTGCCATATACAGTGCTCTGCACTGTTCACTGTGCCCCATAGATGCTCCACATAAATCAATGCAATAAAAAAAAAAAACACATACTCATCTCCCTTGATTGCAGCTCCCGGCGTCTCGTTCCGGCGCCTCCATCTTCCCGGCGTCTCTGCTCTGACTGATCAGGCAGAGGGCGCCGCGCACACTATATGCGTCATCGCGCCCTCTGCCTGAACAGTCAGAGCGCAGACGCCGGGAAGATGGAGGCGCCGGCCGGGAAGATGGTGCGACGCTTGGCGGCTGGAACGAGGACAGGTGAATATGCTATACTTACCTAGTCCTGGCGATCCTCGCGCTGTCCCTCTGCCTGGTCTTCGGTGCCGCAGCTTCTTTCTCTATCAGCGGTCACCGGCACCGCTGATTAGAGGAATGAATAGGCGGCTCCACCCCTATGGGAGGTGGAGCCGCTTATTCATTTCTGTAATGAGCGGTCCCACGTGACTGCTGAAGAGGGGAAGAGCTGCAGCACAGAAGACCGTGGGACGGCAGGGACAGCGCGAGGATCGCTGGGACTAGGTAAGTATGCCTCAGCGCCCTCACCCCCTCACCCGCCGACCCTGCCACCCACCTTGACTCGAGTATAAGCCGAGAGGGGCACTTTCAGCCCAAAATTTTGGGCTGAAAATCTCGGCTTATACTCGAGTATATACGGTATATACAGCTCAGCAGAAGCCCCTCATATATACATATAGCCCAGCAGAAGCCTCTTATACATATACAGCCAGCACAACAACAGCCTCTGATATATGCAGGTAAACAGCCTCTGATATATACAGCCCGGCAGCAGCCCCTCATATATATACAGCCCAACAGCAGCTTCTAATATATACAGCCCAGCAGCAGCCCCTCATATATATATATATACAGCTCAGCAGAAGCCCCTCATATATGTACAGCCCAGCAGAAGCCTCTTATACATATACAGCCAGCACAGCAACAGCCTCTGAAATAGGCTGGAGTCACACTAGCGAGTTTTACGAACGTATGAGTGCAGAAACTACGTCCGCAAAACACGCCTAACAAACGTCCCAATTATTCTCTATGCCCCTGCTCCTATCTGCCGTATTTTACTGATCAGTATTATACGGCTTGCTACGGCCGTAGAAAATCGCAGCATGCTGCGTTTGTCACCGTATTGCGCAAAAAAAATGCCAATGAAAGTCTATGGAAGCCAGAAAAATACGGATTACACACGGACCAGCAGTGTGACTTGCGAGAAATACGCAGCGGTGTTAGAGAGAAAAGCCGGCAATTCAGTGCGGTGTACAGTAAAATCACACTGACAGCTTACAGTAGAATAGGTAGAATAAATGTGTACACATAGAATAGGTATATATATATATATATATATGTCAGTGAGACACATATATGTATATATATTATTACTTCATACAGCGCTAGATAGCTTTAAAGCCGGTAATTCAATTAGCGGCTTTTGCTATCTCCTTCCTAAACCCGACATGATATGAGACATGGTTTACATACAGTAAACCATGTCATATCACCTTTTTTTTTGCATATTCCACACTACTAATGTTAGTAGTGTGTATATGCAAAATTTGGCCGTTCTAGCTATTAAATTAAAGGGTTAAATGGCGGAAAAAATTGGCGTGGGCTCCCGCGCAATTTTCTCCGCCAGAGTAGTAAAGCCAGTGACTGAGGGCAGATATTAATAGCCTGGAGAGGGTCCATGGTTATTGCCCCCCCCCTGGCTAAAAACACCTGCCCCCAGCCACCCGAGAAAAGGCACATCTGGAAGATGCGCCTATTCTGGCACTTGGCCACTCTCTTCCCATTCCCGTGTAGCGGTGGGATATGGGGTAATGAAGGGTTAATGCCACCTTGCTATTGTAAGGTGACATTAAGCCAAATTAATAATGGAGAGGCGTCAATTATGACACCTATCCATTATTAATCCAATACTAGTAAAGGGTTAAAAAAACACAACCACATTATTAAAAAGTATTTTAATGAAAGGTTGTTGTAATATTTTATTCTACGCTCAATCCACTCTCAATCCTTTAATTTAATAGCTAGAACAGCCAAATTTTGCATATACACACTACTAACATTAGTAGTGTGGAATATGCTAAAAAAATGGTGATATGAGATGGTTTACTGTCTTTAAAGCTATCTAGCGCTGTATGAAGTAATAATATATATACATATATGTGTCTACTGACATACAGGTCCTTCTCAAAAAATTAGCATATAGTGTTAAATTTCATTATTTACCATAATGTAATGATTACAATTAAACTTTCATATATTATAGATTCATTATCCACCAGCTGAAATTTGTCAGGTCTTTTATTGTTTAAATACTGATGATTTTGGCATACAACTCCTGATAACCCAAAAAACCTGTCTCAATAAATTAGCATATTTCACCCATCCAATCAAATAAAAGTGTTTTTTAATAACAAACAAAAAAACCAACAAATAATAATGTTCAGTTATGCACTCAATACTTGGTCGGGAATCCTTTGGCAGAAATGACTGCTTCAATGCGGCGTGGCATGGAGGCAATCAGCCTGTGACACTGCTGAGATGTTATGGAGGCCCAGGATGCTTCAATAGCGGCCTTAAGCTCATCCAGAGTGTTGGGTCTTGCGTCTCTCAACTTTCTCTTCACAATATCCCACAGATTCTCTATGGGGTTCAGGTCAGGAGAGTTGGCAGGCCAATTGAGCACAGTAATACCATGGTCAGTAAACCATTTACCAGTGGTTTTGGCACTGTGAGCAGGTGCCAGGTCGTGCTGAAAAATGAAATCTTCATCTCCATAAAGCATTTCAGCCGATGGAAGCATGAAGTGCTCCAAAATCTCCTGATAGCTAGCTGCATTGACCCTGCCCTTGATGAAACACAGTGGACCAACACCAGCAGCTGACATGGCACCCCACACCATCACTGACTGTGGGTACTTGACACTGGACTTCAGGCATTTTGGCATTTCCTTCTCCCCAGTCTTCCTCCAGACTCTGGCACCTTGATTTCCGAATGACATGCAAAATTTGCTTTCATCAGAAAAAAGTACTTGGGACCACTTAGCAACAGTCCAGTGCTGCTTCTCTGTAGCCCAGGTCAGGCGCCTCTGCCGCTGTTTATGGTTCAAAAGTGGCTTTACCTGGGGAATGCGGCACCTGTAGCCCATTTCCTGCACACGCCTGTGCACGGTGGCTCTGGATGTTTCCACACCAGACTCAGTCCACTGCTTCCTCAGGTTCCCCAAGGTCTGGAATCGGTCCTTCTCCACAATCTTCCTCAGGGTCCGGTCTCCTCTTCTCGTTGTACAGCGTTTTCTGCCACATTGTTTCCTTCCAACAGACTTACCATTGAGGTGCCTTGATACAGCACTCTGGGAACAGCCTATTTGTTGAGAAATTTCTTTCTGGGTCTTACCCTCTTGCTTGAGGGTGTCAATGATGGCCTTCTTGACATCTGTCAGGTCGCTAGTCTTACCCATGATGGGGGTTTTGAGTAATGAACCAGGCAGGGAGTTTATAAAAGCCTCAGGTATCTTTTGCATGTGTTTAGAGTTAATTAGTTGATTCAGAAGATTAGGGTAATAGGTCGTTTAGAGAACCTTTTCTTGATATGCTAATTTATTGAGACAGGTTTTTTGGGTTATCAGGAGTTGTATGCCAAAATCATCAGTATTAAAACAATAAAAGACCTGACAAATTTCAGTTGGTGGATAATGAATCTATAATATATGAAAGTTTAATTGTAATCATTACATTATGGTAAATAATGAAATTTAACACTATATGCTAATTTTTTGAGAAGGACCTGTATATATATAGACAGTATATATGTTTTTTTTTTTTTTTTACACATAGATCCCTTGTATAGCCGTATGTTGGTTTTGCAAGCCTGCGAGAATAACACGCAGTACGGATGCCATACGGATTATATACGGAGGATGCCATGCGCAAAAAACGCTGAAACACTCTGCCTACGGAGGAGCTACAGACCACTATTTTGGGGACTTTTCAGCATATTACGGCCGTAATATACGGACCGTATTGTCTTACGCTGAGTGTGACTCCAGCCATATACAGGTAAACAGCCTCTGATATATACAGCCCGGCAGCAGCCCCTCATATATATACAGCCCAACAGCAGCTTCTAATATATACAGCCCAGCAGCAGCCCCTCATATATATATACAGCTCAGCAGAAGCCCCTCATATATACAGTGGGGCAAAAAAGTATTTAGTCAGTCAGCAATAGTGCAAGTTCCACCACTTAAAAAGATGAGAGGCGTCTGTAATTTACATCATAGGTAGACCTCAACTATGGGAGACAAACTGAGAAAAAAAAATCCAGAAAATCACATTGTCTGTTTTCTTATCATTTTTTTTGCATTTTATGGTGGAAAATAAGTATTTGGTCAGAAACAAACAATCAAGATTTCTGGCTCTCACAGACCTGTAACTTCTTCTTTAAGAGTCTCCTCTTTCCTCCACTCATTACCTGTAGTAATGGCACCTGTTTAAACTATTTATCAGTATAAAAAGACACCTGTGCACACCCTCAAACAGTCTGACTCCAAACTCCACTATGGTGAAGACCAAAGAGCTGTCAAAGGACACCAGAAACAAAATTGTAGCCCTGCACCAGGCTGGGAAGACTGAATCTGCAATAGCCAACCAGCTTGGAGTGAAAAAATCAACAGTGGGAGCAATAATTAGAAAATGGAAGACATACAAGACCACTGATAATCTCCCTCGATCTGGGGCTCCACGCAAAATCCCACCCCGTGGGGTCAGAATGATCACAAGAACGGTGAGCAAAAATCCCAGAACCACGCGGGGGGACCTAGTGAATGAACTGCAGAGAGCTGGGACCAATGTAACAAGGCCTACCATAAGTAACACACTACGCCACCATGGACTCAGATCCTGCAGTGCCAGACGTGTCCCACTGCTTAAGCCAGTACATGTCCGGGCCCGTCTGAAGTTTGCTAGAGAGCATTTGGATGATCCAGAGGAGTTTTGGGAGAATGTCCTATGGTCTGATGAAACCAAACTGGAACTGTTTGGTAGAAACACAACTTGTCGTGTTTGGAGGAAAAAGAATACTGAGTTGAATCCATCAAACACCATACCTACTGTAAAGCATGGTGGTGGAAACATCATGCTTTGGGGCTGTTTCTCTGCAAAGGGGCCAGGACGACTGATCCGGGTACATGAAAGAATGAATGGGGCCATGTATCGTGAGATTTTGAGTGCAAACCTCCTTCCTTCAGCAAGGGCATTGAAGATGAAACGTGGCTGGGTCTTTCAACATGACAATGATCCAAAGCACACCACCAGGGCAACGAAGGAGTGGCTTCGTAAGAAGCATTTCAAGGTCCTGGAGTGGCCTAGCCAGTCTCCAGATCTCAACCCTATAGAAAACCTTTGGAGGGAGTTGAAAGTCCGTGTTGCCAAGCGAAAAGCCAAAAACATCACTGCTCTAGAGGAGATCTGCAGGGAGGAATGGGCCAACATACCAACAACAGTGTGTGGCAACCTTGTGAAGACTTACAGAAAATGTTTGACCTCTGTCATTGCCAACAAAGGATATATTACAAAGTATTGAGATGAAATTTTGTTTCTGACCAAATACTTATTTTCCACCATAATATGCAAGTAAAATGTTAAAAAAACAGACAATGTGATTTTCTGGATTTTTTTTTCTCAGTTTGTCTCCCATAGTTGAGGTCTACCTATGATGTAAATTACAGACGCCTCTCATCTTTTTAAGTGGTGGAACTTGCACTATTGCTGACTGACTAAATACTTTTTTGCCCCACTGTATATATATATGTACAGCCCAGCAGAAGCCTCTTATACATATACAGCTAGCACAGCAACAGCCTCTGATATATACAGCCCGGCAGCAGCCCCTCATATATATACAGCCCAACAGCAGCTTCTAATATATACAGCCCAGCAGCAGTCCCTCATATATACAGTATATATATATACAGCTCAGCAGAAGCCCCTCATATATATACAGCCCAGCAGAAGCCTCTTATACATATGCAGCCAGTACAGCAACAGCCTCTGATATATACAGGTAAACAGCCTCTGATATATACAGCCCGGCAGCAGCCCCTCATATACAGGGGTTGGACCAAATAATGGAAACACTTGGAAACATCAACAAAAGTTAGTTTAATATGGTGTAGGTCCACCTTCTGCGGCGATTACAGCCTCAATTCTCCGAGGTATGGATTCATACAAGGTGTGAATTGTTTCCAAAGGAATTTTAGCTCATTCTGCAGTTAAAACACCCTCTAGTTCTTTGAGCGACGATGGCGGCGGAAATCGACATCCAACTTGAATCTCTAAAATCGACCATAAATGCTCAATAATGTTGAGGTCTGGGGATTGTCGGGGCCAGATGAGATGCTCAACTTCATTAGAATATTCCTCGTACCATGCTTTAACGATTCTAGCAGTATGAATTGGTGCATTATCATCCTGAAAGATGGCGTTCCCCTCCGGGAACAGTGCTTGAACCATTGGATGCACTTGGTCGCCCAAAATGCCTAAATAATCTCGGCTGTTAATTCTTCCAAGAAGGGATATCATTGGCCCAGTGGATCTCCACGAAATAGCACCCCAGATCATCACAGAACCTCCACCATGTTTTACGGTTGGGAGAAGGCAGTCTGGATGGAATGCTTCTTTCGGCTGTCTCCAAACGTACACTCGGCCGGAGGTTGGAAATAGGGTAAACGATGATTCGTCTGAGAATATCACATGTTTCCACTGCTCGTGGGACCAATTCTGGAGGTTTCTACACCACTCTAAACGCTTGGAAACATTTGTCATTGAGAGCATCGGTTTTCTAATTGCAGCTATTCCGTGGAATCCAGATTTGTGCAGCTCACTACGAACAGTTTTCGTGGAAACTGGGTTCTGTAGGTGTTCATTGAGCTCAGCAGTGATTTTCGGATCCGTGGTCTTGCGATCCTCTCTCACAATTCGCTTTAGAGTCCGACGGTCTCTCTCAGTCAACTTTGACTTTCGGCCGGACCTGTGCTTTGCTGCGGACGTTTTTCCTTCTCTTTCAAACGCAGTCATTACTTTGGAGACAGTACCTCTTGGCACGCCAAGCATTCGGGCACTTTCTGTTGCACTAGCGCCTGCCATACGAGCACCAACAATTTGGCATCTTTGAAAATCTGAGAGGTCTGCCATTGGTATCAGGTTCCATCAATGTTCTTACATTTCGGCAAAACAGTTAATTTACATACACATATCACATAACACAAATAATCAACTACAAAACATTACCATATGTCACGGTTTGCATGTTTATAACATGTTCGAAGATTATGATGCCAAAACGTTAGGTGTTTCCATTATTTGGTCCAACCCCTATATATATACAGCCCAGCAGAAGCCCCTCATATATATAGAGTGCAGCAGAAGCCCCTCATATATATACAGCCCAGCAGAAGCTCCTTATATATATACAGCCCAGCAGAAGCCTCTCATACATATACAGCCCAGCAGAAGCCTCTGACATATAGAGCTCAGCAGAAGCCCCTCATATATATACAGTCCAGCAGAAGCCTCTCATACATATACAGCCCAGCAGAAGCCTCTCATATATAGACAGCACAGCAGAAGCCTCTCCCTGATCCTGTCCCTGCTGCTAAAGCAAAATGAATATTCACGCTTCCCCACACCCCTATGGGCATGGAGAGGCATGAATACCATTTCTCTATAATAGCGGGCAGCGTTAGCCGCAGGCTGCAGCTAACACTTCCCGCATGTAAAGCCCCACCACCGCACCTCACCCGCGCACACACAAAGCACCGCACCACATACACACACACACGCAGGCAAACATACACACAGCGCAGCACATCCCGTCATCCTGCTTCCTGTCTGAGACAGCCCAGCTGGATGACGTCATCTTCCAGCACGCTGTCTCAGACAGAAAGCTGCCGGCGAGAAAGAGGCTTCCGGGATGTGCTGCTGCTGCGGGGAGGTGAGCTGTGCTGTGTGTCTGTGTGCCTGCATGTGTGTATGTGGTGCGGTGCTTTGTTTGTGAGTGTGAGAAAGTGATACGGTGCTGTGCGTGTGTGTGTGAGGGGGTGATGGGGAAGGACAATGATTGATATTGGTGGGGGAGGCAATGATGCAGGTGATGAGCAAGGATGGAGGTGATGGGCAATGATGGTGGTGGAGGCAATGATGGAGTTGATGGGCAGTGATGGTGAAGGGCGGCAATGTGGAAGTGATGGGCAATGATGGCGGTGGGGGGAGACAATGATGGAGGTGATGGGCAATGATGGCAGTGGGGGAGACAATGATGGAGGTGATGGGCAATGATGTAGGTGGGGGAGGCAATGATGGAGGTGAAGGGCAATGATGGTAAGGGGAGGCAATGATGGAAGTGATGGGCAATTATAGTGGGGGAGGCAATGATGGAGGTGATGGGCAATGATGGTGGGGGAAGCAATGATGGAGGTGAGTAGGCAATGATGGTGGGGGAGGCAATGATGGCGGTGATGGGCAATGGTGGTGGGGGAGGCAATGATGGAAGTGATGGGCAATGATGGTGGGGGAAGCAATGATGAAGGTGAGTAGGCAATGATGGAAGTAATGGGCAATGATAGTGGAGGAAGCAATGATGGAGGTGAGTAGGCAATGATGGTGGGGGAGGCAATGATGGAGGTGATGGGCAATGGTGGTGGGGGAGGCAATGATGGAAGGGATGGGCAATGATGGTGGGGGAAGCAATGATGGAGGTGAGTAGGCAATGATGGTGGGGGAGGCAATGATGGAGGTGATGGGCAATGATGGTGATGGGGAGGCAATGATGGAGGTGATGAAATGGGCAATGTTGGTGGTGGGGGAGGCAATGATAGAGGTGATGATGGAGGTGATGAAATGGATAATGATGGTGGTGGGGAGGAGGCAATGATGGAGGTGGTGGAATGGGCAGTGATGGGGGTGGTGGGGGAGAATGATAGGGTTGATGGGGAGAAGGCAATGATGGAGATGGTGATGAGGACAATGATGGGGGTGGAGAGGGGCTGCATTATACTTTATGAGGGGGCTACATTATATTCTATGGGGGGACTGCATTACTCTCAGGTGACTACATTATATTCTGGGGGGCTACATCATACTATATGAGGGGGCTACAGTATACTCTATGGGGAGCTGCATTATATTCTGTGGTGGGGCTGCATTATTCTCTCAGGTGACTACATTATATTCTGGGCGGCTACAGCATACTATATGAGGGGGAGACAGTATACTCTATGGGGGGCTGCATTATGTTCTGTGGTGGGGCTGCATTATACTATATGAAGGGGGGCTGCATTATACCCTATGAGGGTGCTACATTATATTCTATTGTGAGGACTGCGTTTTACCTGAGCAGGTTGCATTATATTTTGTGGGGTGCTGCATTATATTCTATGAGAGGGGTTGCATTATATTCTATGAGGGGGCAACATTATATTCTATGAGGGGGCTACCCCTCTATGATTCTACCCCAACCCCTGCTACATAAGTAAAACGTGTACTACCTTATATTATACCCTGATATTAACGCGTTTTACCACACAATTGGTGGTCTTGTATTTATTTCTATGTAGCTACATAGTGGGACTCAAGAATGATTTTCTCTGGTGAGCCCAAGGTGCTCCAGTCCGACGTTGTTGCCCTCTAAACCCTATAACTGGTTGGGTCACCCTTATCACAAATACTTCATTGCAGCTGTTACTGCTAAGTGGCAAACACTCTAGAGGAATTTTAGCCCACTCATGTTTGCAGAATTGTTGAGGTATTGGTTGATATTTTTGCGGAAATACGCAACATAGCAGGTTTCTTCAATGATCCCCATTGTCTTGTGAGTCCTAACACTAAAATTAAAAGCAATTCACTAAAGAGGACGTCAAATCTAAAAACATCACAGAGAAAAAGTAGTCTTACTATCCAATACCTGGTCACAGTAGTAATGTACTGCAGGATGCAGCAGACCCCAGAATAAAAGGCGGAGGCAGTGCAGATTGTGAGCTTGTGTATTTTGGTCAAAATATCAGATAAATCCTATTTTGTTCATCTTTTGTAGAATGCAGCAAATTTCTGTAGTGTTGGTGGGGGGAATTGGGGTGAATGTAGGGTGCACTTGAAAGCAGGTTGTGGGATGCAGTGACAGACAAAAGGCAGAGCAAGGGATAGCAAATGTAACAGTTTTAATTTAACAGGGGGTTAACGCCTCGAAGGGAAATGAAGGGTTAAATGGGGAATAGCAGTCCAATTGAGAAGGATATATAGGGTTAATAAACAAAGTGACGGTAGTTTTGTTGTGCACTAATTGTGTCAGGAGTTCTTCAGAATGCAGGTACCACTTTGGGGTTGGTAGTATCGACAACGGCTGGCACAGTGTTCGTACAAGGAGATTCAGTTGGTAACGGCGGTCCATCTTCTGGTGGCAGAGGTTAGTCTCATGTACATTCTGCTGAGCCCCTAGTCCATGAACATATGCGGCTGGAGCAAACAAGGCCGCAGCATGATCAGAGCCCCTTGTGGGTGGGAAGGTATATGCTGGTAAGATGGGCTACAGACATCTGTCCAGTACCCGGTTCTCTCATTGCGGCACATGCGCAGCACTCACGGTCACGAAGAGCATGGCACCTCGCTCTCTGCCAATTATTGGGAGGGCTGCACTTCTCTCTCTCTGCAATCCCCGCTGGTCACGGTGGGAGTACACAGACGCGGGCTGATGCAGCCCCGGTGCTCAAGGGACGAAGTACTTCTCTCTCTGTGCTGCGTGCTGCCTGTTCCCACCAGCTGAGGCTTTTGCTGCTTTGCCACACCCCCTATTTCTGAGTGCAAAGGTCTGGCCGATTTCTTACTCCTTCCCCGGACAACAGAGGAGGCAGCCCCGGCAGTTCCAGACCCGGCATAGGACAGGTTCTCCTCCTTACACACTTATATAATGCTAGATGGCCTTCCTAATCTAATAGTATGTGCGTAGCTAATCTACTATATAATTGTGTAAGGGTCACTTCTGTCTGTCTGTCTGTCCTTCTGTCTGTCACAGATATTCATTCGCTGATTGGTCTCGCCAGCTGCCTGTCATGGCTGCCGCGACCAATCAGCGATGGGCAGAGTCCGGAAGAAAATGGCCGCTCCTTACTCCCCGCAGTCAGTGCCTGGCGCCCGCATACTCCCCTCCGGTCACCGCTAACACAGGGTTAATGCCGGTGGTAATGGACCGTGTTATGCCGCGGGTAATGCACTCCGTTACCGCCGCTATTAACCCTGTGTGTCCCCAACTTTTTACTATTGACGCTGCCTATGTGGCATCAATAGTAAAAAAATGTAATGTGAAAAATAATAATAAAAAAAAAACCTGCTATACTCACCCTCCGTAGTCTGCTGAGCCGCTCGCGCCGGCCGCCATCTTCCGTTGCAGGTTCCGGTGGCAAAGATGGTATGGGAGAAGGACCTGCCATGATGTCACTGTCATGTGACCGCGACGTCATCACAGGCCCTGCGCGAGAAAGACCTGCCATGACGTCACGGTCATGTGACCACGACATCATCACAGATCCTGCGCTCATACTAACCCTGGGACCGGAAGCTGCCGTGGACTGCAAGGGGCCCTCGGAAAGGAGAGTATATGTTTATTTTTTATTTTTTAACCTGTGACAAACGTGGCTGTGCAATATACTACGTAGCTGGGCAATATACTACGTGACTGGCCAATATACTAAGTGGCTCTGTGCTGTATACTACGTCACTGGGCAATATACTATGTAACTGGGCAATATACTACGTGACTGGCCAATATACTACGTGGCTCTGTGCTGTATACTCCGTGGCTCTGTGCTGTATACTACGTGGCTCTGTGCTGTATACTACATCGCTGGGCAATATACTACACCACGAGGCAATATACTACGTAACTGGGCAATATACTACGTGGCTGTGCAATATACTACATAACTGGGCAATATACTACGTGGCTGGGCTATATACTAGGTCACTGGGCAATATACTACGTGGCTGGGCAATATACTACGTCACTGGGCAATATACTACGTCACTGGGCAATATACTACGTGTCTGGGCAATATACTGCGTGACTGGGCAATATACTACGTGGCTGGGCAATATATTACGTGACTGCAATATACTACGTGGCTGGGCAATATACTACGTGACAGGGCATTATACTACGTGGTTGGGCAATATACTACGTCACTGGGCAATATACTATGTGACTGGGCAATACACTACGTGGCTGGGCAATATACTACGTGACTGTGCAATATACTGCGTGACTGGGCAATATACTACGTGGCTGGGCAATATACTACGTGACTGGTCAATATACTACGTGGCTGGGCAATATACTACGTGACTGGGCAATATACTACGTGGTTGGGCAATATACTACATCACTGGGCAATATACTATGTGGCTGGGCAATACACTACGTGGCTGGGCAATATACTACGTGACTGTGCAATATACTGCGTGACTGGGCAATATACTACGTGGCTGGGCAATATACTACGTGACTGGTCAATATACTACGTGGCTGGGCAATATACTACGTGACAGGGCATTATACTACGTGGTTGGGCAATATACTACGTCACTGGGCAATATACTATGTGACTGGGCAATACACTACGTGGCTGGGCAATATACTACGTGACTGTGCAATATACTGCGTGACTGGGCAATATACTACGTGGCTGGGCAATATACTACGTGACTGGTCAATATACTACGTGGCTGGGCAATATACTACGTGACTGGGCAATATACTACGTGGTTGGGCAATATACTACATCACTGGGCAATATACTATGTGGCTGGGCAATACACTACGTGGCTGGGCAATATACTACGTGGCTGGGCAATATACTACGTGACTGTGCAATATACTGCGTGACTGGGCAATATACTACGTGGCTGGGCAATATACTACGTGACTGGTCAATATACTACGTGGCTGGGCAATATACTACGTGAACATGCATATTCTAGAATACCCGATGCGTTAGAATCAGGCCACCATCTAGTAGGTTATAAGCTGGCATAGTGCACTACACATATCAGTGTGACTGGCACACTATATACGGCTTTTCTGTGTGCATTTGTAATACTAAGGAGCCACCCACCATGGATGATAGGTATGTGAGTGGTTTGCACCTGTCCTGTCTCCACCTTTAGTATGGGGTCTGTTTCTTCCTGTAATGCATTATTATTTGGACCAGGTATTAGTAAGTATGGCTGTGATGAGTATGGAGTAGACCCCATAATTAATACGTGCCATATATACTATATAAGCAAAGTTTTTCAGCACATTTTTTTGCCCCTTGGCTTATACATGAGTCATTGTCCCAGAAAGACGGCGGGGGATGGGGAGTTGAGGAGCAGTGGGTCACAGAGGCAGGAGATGGCGGCTGCGGCTGTAACTTTGCCCCTTTAGCATAGGCAGCATCAATAGTAAAAACTTGGTCACACAGGGTTAATAGCGGCGGTAACAGAGTGAGTTACCCGCGGCATAACGCGGTCCGTTACCGCTGGCATTAACCCTGTGTGAGCGGTGACTGCGAGGAGTATGGAGCGGGCGCCGGGCACCTGACTGCAGGGGAGTAGGGAGGGACTAATCGGACTGTGGCCGTCGCTGATTGGTCGCGGCAGCCATGACAGGCAGCTGGCGAGACCAATCAGTGACTTGGATTCCATGACAGACAGAGGTCGCGACCAATGAATTTCTGTGACAGAAAGACAGACAGACAGACAGAAAGATGGAAGTGACCCTTAGACAATTATATAGTAGATATAAATATATATATATACAGTGGGGCAAAAAAGTATTTAGTCAGTCAGCAATAGTGCAAGTTCCACCACTTAAAAAGATGAGAGGCGTCTGTAATTTACATCATAGGTAGACCTCAACTATGGGAGACAAACTGAGAAAAAAAAATCCAGAAAATCACATTGTCTGTTTTTTTAACATTTTATTTGCATATTATGGTGGAAAATAAGTATTTGGTCAGAAACAAAATTTCATCAATACTTTGTAATATATCCTTTGTTGACAATGACAGAGGTCAAACGTTTTCTGTAAGTCTTCACAAGGTTGCCACACACTGTTGTTGGTATGTTGGCCCATTCCTCCATGCAGATCTCCTCTAGAGCAGTGATGTTTTTGGCTTTTCGCTTGGCAACACGGACTTTCAACTCCCTCCAAAGGTTTTCTATAGGGTTGAGATCTGGAGACTGGCTAGGCCACTCCAGGACCTTGAAATGCTTCTTACGAAGCCACTCCTTCGTTGCCCTGGCGGTGTGCTTTGGATCATTGTCATGTTGAAAGACCCAGCCACATTTCATCTTCAATGCCCTTGCTGATGGAAGGAGGTTTGCACTCAAAATGTCACGATACATGGCCCCATTCATTCTTTCATGTACCCGGATCAGTCGTCCTGGCCCCTTTGCAGAGAAACAGCCCCAAAGCATGATGTTTCCACCACCATGCTTTACAGTAGGTATGGTGTTTGATGGATGCAACTCAGTATTCTTTTTCCTCCAAACACGACAAGTTGTGTTTCTACCAAACAGTTCCAGTTTGGTTTCATCAGACTATAGGACATTCTCCCAAAACTTCTCTGGATCATCCAAATGCTCTCTAGCAAACTTCAGACGGGCCCGGACATGTACTGGCTTAAGCAGTGGGACACGTCTGGCACTGCTGGATCTGAGTCCATGGTGGCGTAGTGTGTTACTTATGGTAGGCCTTGTTACATTGGTCCCAGCTCTCTGCAGTTCATTCACTAGGTCCCCCCGCGTGGTTCTGGGATTTTTGCTCACCGTTCTTGTGATCATTCTGACCCCACGGGGTGGGATTTTGCGTGGAGCCCCAGATCGAGGGAGATTATCAGTGGTCTTGTATGTCTTCCATTTTCTAATTATTGCTCCCACTGTTGATTTCTTCACTCCAAGCTGGTTGGCTATTGCAGATTCAGTCTTCCCAGCCTGGTGCAGGGCTACAATTTTGTTTCTGGTGTCCTTTGACAGCTCTTTGGTCTTCACCAAAGTGGAGTTTGGAGTCAGACTGTTTGAGGGTGTGCACAGGTGTCTTTTTATACTGATAACAAGTTTAAACAGGTGCCATTACTACAGGTAATGAGTGGAGGAAAGAGGAGACTCTTAAAGAAGAAGTTACAGGTCTGTGAGAGCCAGAAATCTTGATTGTTTGTTTCTGACCAAATACTTATTTTCCACCATAATATGCAAAAAAAATGATAAAAAAACAGACAATGTGATTTTCTGGATTTTTTTTTCTCAGTTTGTCTCCCATAGTTGAGGTCTACCTATGATGTAAATTACAGACGCCTCTCATCTTTTTAAGTGGTGGAACTTGCACTATTGCTGACTGACTAAATACTTTTTTGCCCCACTGTATATATATATATATATATATATATATATATATATATATATATATATATATATATATATACTGTATATATATGTCAGTGAGACACACATATACATATTTATATTTAATACAGAGCTAGATAGCAGAAAAGCCGGTAATTCAATTGCCGGCTCTTGCTATCTCCTTCTCAAACCGACAGGATATGAGACATGGTTTACATACAGTAAACCATTTCATATCCCTTATATTTTTACATATTCCTCACTAATAATGTTAGTAGTGTCTGTGTACAAAATTTGGGAGCTCTAGGTGTTAAAACAAAGGGTTAAATCACAGAAAAAACTGGCGTGGGCTCCCGTGCAATTTTCTCCGCCAGAGTGGGAAAGCCAGTGACTGAGGGCAGATATTAATAGCCTAGAGAGGGACCATGGTTATTGGCCCTGACTGGCTCAAAACATCTGCCCCCAGCCACCCCAGAAAAGGCACATCTGTGAGATGCGCCTATTCTGGCACTTAGCCACTCTCTTCCCACTCCCGAGAAGCAGTGGGATATGGGGCAATAAAGGGTTAATGTCACCTTGCTAATGTAAGGTGACATTAAGCCAGGGTAATAATGGAGAGATGTCAATAAGACACATATCCATTATTAATCCAATAGTAATAAAGGGTTAAATAAACACACACACATTATGAATAAAGTATTTTAATGAAATAAATACACATGGGTTTTAATATCTTTACTGTACTCTCAATCCAACTGATGACCCTCATCTTCTGAGAAAAATGGAAAAGTAAAAAAACACCAATATCCCATACCTGTCCTCCGTACAGTCATGTCCCATGTTGTAAGTCCATCTGAAGGGGTTAAATAATTTTACTACCAGGAGCCTGCTAATGCAGATGCTCTTGGCTGTAAAAACCGGGGAATGAATGGAATGCAGCTTCGTTGACTTGCGGTGCTGCGCCCCCTGGTGACATAAACTCATATGAACTCTAGCATAGGAAATTGTCTGAACATTTTCTCACGCTAGAGTTCATATGAGTTTATGCCACCAGGGGGCGCAGCACCGCAAGTCAACGAAGCTGCATTCCATTCATTCCCCAGTTTTCACAGTCAGGGGCAGCTGCATTAGCAGGCTCCTGGTTTAATTATTTAACCCCTTCAGATGGATTTACATCATGGGACATGACTGTACGGTGGACAGGTATGGGATATTAATGTTTTTTAATTTTTCCATTTTTTTCAGAAGACGAGGGTCGTCAGTTGCATTGAGAGTACAATAAAGATATTAAAACCCCATGTGTATTTATTTCATTAAAATACTTTATTCATAATGTGTGTGTGTTTATTTAACCCTTTATTACTATTGGATTAATAATGGATAGGTGTCTTATTGACATCTCTCCATTATTAACCAGGCTTAATGTCACCTTACATTATCAAGGTGACATTAATCCCTTATTACCCCATAGTGGGAAGAGAGTGGCTAAGTGCCAGAATAGGCGCATCTTACAGATGTGCCTTTTCTGGGGTGGCTGGGGGCAGATGTTTTTAGCCAGGGGGCCAATAACCATGTTCCCTGTCTAGGCTATTAATATCTGCCGTCAGTCATTGGCTTTCCCAATCTGGCGGAGAAAACTGCGCGGGAACCCACGCCAGTTTTTTCCGTGATTTAACCCTTTATTTTAACACCTAGAACTCCCAAATTTTACACACAGACACTTCTAACATTATTAGTGAGGAATATGTAAAAATATAAGGGATATGAAATGGTTTACTGTATGTAAACCATGTCTCATATCCTTTTGGGTTTGATAAGGAGATAGCAAAAGCCGGCAATTGAATTACTGGCTTTTAAGCTATCTAGCTCCGTATTAAATATAAATATACTGTATGTGTGTGTCAATGACATATATATATATATATATTCTAGAATATGCATGTCCCCGTAGTATATGGACAATGATGATTCCAGAATTCGCGGCAGACTGTTCCCGTCGCTGATTGGTCGAGGCAACCTTTATGACATCATCGTCGCCATGGCAACCATTATGACATCATCGTCGCTGTGCCCGTCTCTGATTGGTCGAGGCCTGGCGGCCTCGACCAATCAGAGACGTGGGATGTCTACGTCCTTTATGACATCATCGTCGCTGTGCCCGTCGCTGATTGGTCGAGGCCTGGCGGCCTCGACCAATCAGAGAGCCGGGATTTCCAGGCCAGACAGACAGACAGACAGACAGACAGACGGAAAAACCCTTAGACAATTATATATATAGATATATATATACTAGATTGTGGCCCGATTCTAACGCATCGGGTATTCTAGAATATGCATGTCCCCGTAGTATATGGACAATGATGATTCCAGAATTCGCGGCAGACTGTTCCCGTCGCTGATTGGTCGAGGCAACCTTTATGACATCATCGTCGCCATGGCAACCATTATGACATCATCGTCGCTGTGCCCGTTGCTGATTGGTCGAGGCCCGGCGGCCTCGACCAATCAGACGCAGGATGTCTACGTCCTTTATGACATCATCGTCGCTGTGCCCGTTGCTGATTGGTCGAGGCCTGGCGGCCTCGACCAATCAGAGACGCGGGATTTCTACGTCGATGCTGTGCCGGTCTCTGATTGGTCGAGGCCTGACGGCCTCGACCAATCAGAGAGCCGGGATTTCCAGGACAGACAGACAGACAGACAGACGGAAAAACCCTTAGACAATTATATAGATACATATATATATATACCTATTCTATGTGTAGACATTTATTTTAGCTATTCTATTCTAACCTGTCAGTGTGATTTTACTGTACACCACACTGAATTTCCGGCTTTTCTATAGAACACCGCTGCGTATTTCTCGCAAGTCACACGCATGGTCCGTGTGTAATCCGTATTTTTTTTTGCCCCCATAGACTTTTATTGGCAGATTTTTTGCGCAATACGCTGACAAACGCAGCATGCTGCGATTTTCTCAGCCCGTAAAATAGGGTCGAGAAATATACGGCTGATAGGAGCTGCCCCATAGAGAAACATTGGTCCGTGTGCAATGCGTTGTTTTTGCGCCTCTCGCTCGTCCGTATTCCTCTCTAGTGTGACCCCGGCCTAATAGTAGGTATATTCTGATCTTTCCATTTAGCCGCTAGAGTTAATCTAGCCACAATTAAAATGTGAGTTAGGGAACTTCTAAGATCAAAAGGAACCTTATCCATTCAAATGTGAAGTACCATTAAACTGGGGTCCAATAATATCTGCATCATGAGAACTTTTTTTAATAAGATCGGCTACCCTCTCCTAAAATTTAGTGACTATGGGACAAAACCACCACAGATGACCCAATGTACCTTTCTCCCCACATCCTTTCCAACATATCGAGGATTGATTTTGAACAAAATGAGCTAGTTTCGCTGGTCACTGGTGCCATTGTTGGTGCATCTTTTTCAAGTGTTCAAGATAGTTTATACACGAGGATACATGTTGTACCTCTCCCAAACCCACCCTCCACTTGTCCGGTTCCAGGGATATGCCTAATTCCAATTCCTAGTGCTTAATATAGGGTAGTTTATCAACTAAATCTATCTCATTCAGAACATTGTATAAAATTGAAGCCCGTTTAGAATTTGATTCCAGTTGTAGAATATAACTATTAGGCTGTGTGCACACGTTGCGTTTTTTTCGCGTTTTTTCCCGATAAAAACGCTATAAAACCGCCAAAAAAACGCATACAATAAGCATCCCATCATTTAGAATGAATTCTGCATGTTATGTGCACATGATGCGTTTTTTTCCGGGAAAAAAACGCATCGTGGTAAAAACCGCAGCATGTTCATTAATTTTCAGTTTTTTTTTTGCGGATTTCCCACTCCAAAATACATTGGCAAGTGTCCGGAAAAAACGCGTCAAAATCGCGGCAAAAACGCATGCGGTTTTCTTGCGGATTTCTTGCAGAAAATGTCCGGAATTCTCAGGAATTTTCTGCGAGAAATCCTGAACGTGTGCACATAGCCTTAGCCTGGTGTTCTCTGGGGAGAGTGAAAAATACAGATTGTGGGGAGGTCAGGATGAGGTGTCAAAGTTGTAGATATTGGTAAAAATAATGCCGAATCCCTGGAAATTTTGCTGTCAATCGAAGGGGATGACTGAAAAATTGTCCATTAAGTCTTGAACATTTTTTACTCCCGCCTCTACCCATTTTTGAAGATTAAGAAAGGGAATGTGAGATTCAAAGGCTCTTAGAGAGATGTTCGTTAGGGGAATTTTTATCAATTTTGGGGCCAGTGTTCTCCAATATTTTAAGGCAACCTCCATTGTCGGGAGGCACGGAGTATAGGAGCTATGTTTAATTGTCTCAGTTTCCAATACCAATCTGGTTGAACACCCTTTAGCAAAAAAAAGATTCTATTTGAAACTATTTGTTGGGGTTGTTGACTAGCAACCAACTCCGGATTCCCCCTGGAATGGCTGCTCTATGATATGCTAATATATTCAGATCTACCATTTCCCCCAAATCGTAGGGATAGTACATTGTTTTACTGGCCACTCTGGGCTTCTTATTAGCCCATATGAATTGGTTGGTCATCCTCTGAAGGGAAGATATATATCTCAGGGGGGATCTTAATTGGGAGGCATCTAAAGCAATATAAAATTTTTGGAAGTAACATAATCTTAAAAGTATTCATTTTGGCTATCCACGGCACAGATACAATTTGAAGATTCTCTAGGTCCTTTTTTATGGACTTCAATAATTTGGGAATATTACTGTCTAGCAGACTTTTGGAGGGGGTGAGCATAATACCCAAGTATGGGATTCTATTTTCCACCCACTGGAAGGGTATTGATGCTTCGGGCGGTCTCTCACATAAGGGGAAACTAAAATAAGGAGAAACAAAGATTTAGCGGCGTTAAGTTTGTAATAAGATACTTTGGCAAACTCCGCCAATGCGGATAGAATATTTTGAAAAGATGATTCTACATTTGTACATGATATAATAATATCATCTGCATATAGGCCAATTTTATGTTCCACCGACCCCACCTTATTACCCGAGATGCCAGAGGAAGTTCTAATCCTTTCAGCCAATGGCTCCATACAGAGGGCAAAAATAATGGGGGATAGAGGACACCCCTGACGGGTACCAATAGGTATTTGAAATGGATCTGATAGGAACCCCGAGGATAACACTCTTGCATTGGGGTTAGAGTACATACAGTTAGGTCCATATATATTTGGACAGAGACAACATTTTTCTAATTTTGGTTATAGACATTACCACAATGAATTTTAAACAAAACCATTCAGATGCAGTTGAAGTTCAGACTTTCAGCTTTCATTTGAGGGTATCCACATTAAAATTGGATGAACGCTTTAGGAGTTTCTGCTCCTAAACAGGTGCCGCCCTGTTTTTAAAGGGACCAAAAGTAATTGGACAGATTCAATAATTTTAAATAAAATGTTCATTTTTAGTACTTGGTTGAAAACCCTTTGTTGGCAATGACTGCATGAAGTCTTGAATTCATGGACATCACCAGACGCTGTGTTTTATCCTTTTTGATGCTCTGTCAGGCCTTCACTGCAGTGGTTTTCAGTTGCTGTTTGCTTGTGGGCCTTTCTGTCTGAAGTTCATTCTTTAGCAAGTGAAATGCATGCTCAATTGGGTTGAAATCATGTGACTGACTTGGCCATTCAAGAATATTCAACTTCTTTGCTTTAATAAACTCCTGGGTTGCTTTGGCTTTATGTTTTGTGTCATTGTCCATCTGTAGTATGAAATGACGACCAATCAGTTTTGCTGCATTTGGCTGGATCTGAGCTCACGGTATGGCTCTGAATACCTCAGAATTCATTCAGCTGCTTCTGTCCTGTGTCACATCATCAATAAACACTAGTGACCCAGTGCCACTGGCAGCCATGCATGCCCAAGCCATCACACTGCCTCCGCCGTGTTTTACAGATGATGTGTTATGCTTTGGATCATGAGCTGTACCACGCCTTCGCCATACTTTTCTCTTTCCATCATTCTGGTAGAGGTTGATCTAGGTTTCATCTGTCCAAAGAATGTTCTTCCAGAACTGTGCTGGCTTTTTTAGATGTTTTTTAGCAAAGTCCAGTCTAGCCTTTTTATTCTTGATGCTTATGAGTGGCTTGCACCGTGCAGTGAACCCTTTGTATTTACTTTCATGCAGCTTTCTCTTTTTGGTAGATTTGGATATTGATACGCCTACCTCCTGGAGAGTGTTGTTCACTTGGTTGGCTGTTGTGAAGGGGTTTCTCTTCACCATGGAGATTATTCTGCGATCATCCACCACTGTTGTCTTCCGTGGGCGCCCAGGTCTTTTTGCATTGATGAGTTCTCCAGTGCTTTCTTTCTTTCTCAGGATGTACCAAACTGTAGATTTTGCCACTCCTAATATTGTAGCAATTTCTCAGATGGGTTTTTTCTGTTTTCGCAGCTTAAGGATGGCTTGTTTCACCTGCATGGAGAGCTCCTTTGACCGCATTTTTACTTCACAGCAAAACCTTCCAAATGCAAGCACCACACCTCAAATCAACTCCAGGCCCTTTATCTGCTTAATTCAGAATGACATAACGAAGTGATTGCCCACACCTGTCTATGAAATAGCCTTGGAGTCAATTGTCCAATTACTTTTGGTCCCTTTAAAAACAGGGTGGCCCATGTTAAGGAGCTGAAACTCCTAAACCCTTCATCCAATTTTAATGTAGATACCCTCAAATGAAAGCTGAAAGTCTGAACTTCAACTGCATCTGAATTGTTTTGTTTAAAATTCATTGTGGTAATGTCAATAACCAAAATTAGAAAAATGTTGTCTCTGTCCAAATATATATGGACCTAACTTTAGTTTCCACAGCCAAAAAGATGGGACCTGTCAGTCCAAATTTACCTAGTACACTCCTTAGGTAACCCCAGTACACCCTATCAAAAACTTTTTCAGCATCAAGTGAATGCACTGGGGGAACCACAGAGCTCAGCAACTTTAATCAGATTAATCATTCTACGTGTCCCATCCTTCGCCTCTTGCCCCACCACAAACCCAACTTGGCCAGGGAGATAAGAGAAGGGATAATATGGTGCAGTCTCATTGCTAATATTTTTGAAAACATCTTCCCGTCACAATTCAAAAGTGAAATAGGCCTGAAGTTATCTGGCCATGTAGGTGGTTTACCTGGTTTCGGTAACATAGTAATTGTAGCCTCCAGATTAGAAGTGGACACAGATTCTTTTAACTGCCAATGCTTATAAAGTTGCAAAAGAAACGGGGATAATATTTGTTGGAAATGGCGATAATATTCATTTGGCAACCCGCCTGGTCCGGGGGCTTTATTACTCTTTGTCAATTTAATAGCAGTCCTAACCTCCTCCTCAGTGAAGGGAGCGCTAAGACAGTTTAGCTGGTCTTGAGATACTCAGGGTAAATTAATATTTTGTAAATATTGATCAATCTCTGACTGAGAAGGTTTGTTGAGAAGGTTGCTGGTCTCTATGTAGATAATAATAATAATCTTTATTTATATAGCGCCAACATATTCCGCAGCACTTTACAGTTTAACAGTTTGAAACACAACAGTCATAAGTAACAAAGTTAACAATACAATAATTAAAGCGAAATAAGATGACCCTGCTCGTGAGAGCTTACAATCTACAATGAGGTGGGGGAGATACAAAGCACAGGTGTGTATTTACAATGATGTATTTACAATGATGTTCAGCCATCTTCAGGGGGTGGGGGATAGATGGAGATAGTGAATGGGCTACACACACACAAACATAAAATGAATCTGATTAGTGAACGTGGTAGGCCGCTCTGAGCAAATTAGTTTTGAGCGAGCGCCTAAAACTATGCAAATTGTGGATGGTCCTAATATCTTGGGGTAGAGCATTCCAGAGGATTGGCGTAGCACGGGAGAAGTCTTGGAGTCGGGAGTGGGAGGTACGGATTAGTGCAGAGGTTAGTCGAAAGTCATTTGCAGAGCGCAGCGGTCGGTTAGGCTGATAGACAGAAATGAGGGAGGAGATGTAAGGGGGTGCCGCACTGTGGAGAGCTTTGTGGGTGAGAACAAGTACTTGAATTGTATCCTGTAATGAATGGGCAGCCAGTGTAATGACTGGCAAAGAGCGGACGCGTCCGAGTAACGATTAGCTAGATGGACGACTGTTATGAAAGGCAATTCAGTACTACAATGGACATAGCGGTCAGAGCACATACAGTGATCTGACAATAACCCAAAATCATAGAACGAGCTCTGAGACGTGGGAACTCTGCAGACCGCAATCCCTAATCCTCTCCAAACAACACTAGAGGCAGCCGTGGATTGCGCCTAACTCTGCCTATGCAACTCGGCACAGCCAGAAACTAACTAGCCTGAAGATAGAAAATAAGCCTACCTTGCCTCAGAGAAATACCCCAAAGGAAAAGGCAGCCCCCCACATATAATGACTGTGAGTTAAGATGAAAAGACAAACGTAGAGATGAAATAGATTCAGCAAAGTGAGGCCCGACTTTCTTAACAGATCGAGGATAGAAAAGGTAACTTTGCGGTCTACACAAAACCCTAAAGAAAACCACGCAAAGGGGGCAAAAAGACCCTCCGTACCGAACTAACGGCACGGAGGTACACCCTTTGCGTCCCAGAGCTTCCAGCAACAAATTAGACAAGCTGGACAGAAAAAATAGCAAACAAATAGCAAAGAAGAACTTAGCTATGCAGAGCAGCAGGCCACAGGAATGATCCAGGGAAAAGCAAGTCCAACACTGGAACATTGACAGGAAGCAAGGATCAAAGCATTAGGTGGAGTTAAGTAGAGAAGCACCTAACGACCTCACCAGATCACCTGAGGGAGGAAACTCAGAAGCCGCAGTACCACTTCCCTCCACCAACAGAAGCTCACAGAGAGAATCAGCCGAAGTACCACTTGTGACCACAGGAGGGAGCTCTGCCACAGAATTCACAACAGTACCCCCCCCTTGAGGAGGGGTCACCGAACCCTCACCAGAGCCCCCAGGCCGACCAGGATGAGCCACATGAAAGGCACGAACAAGATCGGGAGCATGGACATCAGAGGCAAAAACCCAGGAATTATCTTCCTGAGCATAACCCTTCCATTTAACCAGATACTGGAGTTTCCGTCTAGAAACACGAGAATCCAAAATCTTCTCCACAATATACTCCAATTCCCCCTCCACCAAAACCGGGGCAGGAGGATCAACAGATGGAACCATAGGTGCCACGTATCTCCGCAACAATGACCTATGGAATACGTTATGTATGGAAAAAGAATCTGGAAGGGTCAGACGAAAAGACACAGGATTAAGAACCTCAGAAATCCTATACGGACCAATGAAACGAGGTTTAAACTTAGGAGAGGAAACCTTCATAGGAATATGACGAGAAGATAACCAAACCAGATCCCCAACACGAAGTCGGGGACCCACACGGCGTCTGCGATTAGCGAAACGTTGAGCCTTCTCCTGGGACAAGGTCAAATTGTCCACTACATGAGTCCAAATCTGCTGCAACCTGTCCACCACAGTATCCACACCAGGACAGTCCGAAGACTCAACCTGTCCTGAAGAGAAACGAGGATGGAACCCAGAATTGCAGAAAAATGGCGAAACCAAGGTAGCCGAGCTGGCCCGATTATTAAGGGCGAACTCAGCCAAAGGCAAAAAGGACACCCAGTCATCCTGATTGGCAGAAACAAAGCATCTCAGATATGTTTCCAAGGTCTGATTGGTTCGTTCGGTCTGGCCATGAGTCTGAGGATGGAAAGCCGAGGAAAAAGACAAGTCAATGCCCATCCTACCACAAAAGGCTCGCCAAAACCTTGAAACAAACTGGGAACCTCTGTCAGAAACGATATTCTCTGGAATGCCATGTAAACGAACCACATGCTGGAAGAACAATGGCACCAAATCAGAGGAGGAAGGCAATTTAGACAAGGGTACCAGATGGACCATCTTAGAAAAGCGATCACAGACCACCCAAATGACTGACATCTTTTGAGAAACGGGAAGATCAGAAATAAAATCCATAGAGATATGTGTCCAAGGCCTCTTCGGGACCGGCAAGGGCAAAAGCAACCCACTGGCACGAGAACAGCAGGGCTTAGCCCGAGCACAAATCCCACAGGACTGCACAAAAACACGCACATCCCGCGACAGAGACGGCCACCAAAAGAATCTAGCCACCAACTCTCTGGTACCAAAGATTCCAGGATGACCAGCCAACACCGAACAATGAACCTCAGAGATAACTTTATTGGTCCACCTATCAGGGACAAACAGTCTCTCCGCTGGACAACGATCAGGTTTATTAGCCTGAAATTTTTGCAGCACCCGCCGCAAATCAGGGGAGATGGCAGACACAATTACTCCTTCCTTGAGGAAACCCGCCGGCTCAGACAGACCCGGAGAGTCGGGCACAAAACTCCTAGACAGAGCACCCGCCTTCATATTTTTAGAGCCCGGAAGGTACGAAATCACAAAGTCAAAACGGGCAAAAAACAGCGACCAACGAGCCTGTCTAGGATTCAACCACTTAGCAGACTCAAGATAAGTCAAGTTCTTATGATCAGTCAATACCACCACGTGATGCTTAGCGCCTTCAAGCCAATGACGCCACTCCTCGAATGCCCACTTCATGGCCAGCAGCTCTCGGTTGCCCACATCATAATTTCGCTCAGCAGGCGAAAACTTCCTGGAAAAAAAAGCGCATGGTTTCATCACTGAGCAATCAGAACCTCTCTGCGACAAAACAGCCCCTGCTCCAATCTCAGAAGCATCAACCTCGACCTGGAACGGAAGAGAAACATCTGGTTGACACAACACAGGGGCAGAAGAAAAACGACGCTTCAAGTCTTGAAAAGCTTCCACAGCAGCAGAAGACCAATTGACCAAATCAGCACCCTTCTTGGTCAAATCGGTCAATGGTTTGGCAATACTAGAAAAATTGCAGATGAAGCGACGATAAAAATTAGCAAAGCCCAGGAACTTTTGCAGACTTTTCAGAGATGTCGGCTGAGTCCAATCATGGATGGCTTGGACCTTAACAGGATCCATCTCGATAGTAGAAGGGGAAAAGATGAACCCCAAAAATGAAACCTTCTGCACACCAAAGAGACACTTTGATCCCTTCACAAACAAAGAATTAGCACGCAGGACCTGAAAAACTGTTCTGACCTGCTTCACATGAGACTCCCAATCATCCGAGAAGATCAAAATGTCATCCAAGTACACAATCAGGAATTTATCCAGGTACTCTCGGAAGATGTCATGCATAAAGGACTGAAACACTGATGGAGCATTGGCAAGTCCGAATGGCATCACTAGATACTCAAAATGACCCTCGGGCATATTAAATGCAGTTTTCCATTCATCTCCTCGCCTGATTCGCACCAGATTATACGCACCACGAAGATCTATCTTGGTGAACCAACTAGCCCCCTTAATCCAAGCAAACAAATCAGATAACAATGGCAAGGGGTACTGAAATTTAACCGTGATCTTATTTAGAAGGCGGTAGTCTATACAAGGTCTCAGCGAACCATCCTTCTTGGCTACAAAAAAGAACCCTGCTCCTAATGGTGACGATGACGGGCGAATATGCCCCTTCTCCAGGGATTCCTTCACATAACTGCGCATAGCGGCGTGCTCAGGCACGGATAAATTAAACAGTCGACCTTTTGGGAATTTACTACCAGGAATCAAATTGATAGCACAATCACAATCCCTATGCGGAGGTAGGGCATCGGACTTGGGCTCATCAAATACATCCCGGTAATCAGACAAGAACTCTGGAACCTCAGAAGGGGTGGATGACGAAATTGACAGAAATGGAACATCACCATGTACCCCCTGACAACCCCAGCTGGACGCCGACATGGATTTCCAATCTAATACTGGATTATGGGCTTGTAGCCATGGCAACACCAACACGACCACATCATGCAGATTATGCAACACCAGAAAGCGAATAACCTCCTGATGTGCAGGAGCCATGCACATGGTCAGCTGGGTCCAGTATTGAGGCTTATTCTTGGCCAAAGGCGTGGCATCAATTCCTCTCAATGGAATAGGACACTGCAAGGGCTCTAAGAGAAACCCACAACGCTTAGCATTCTCCAAGTCCATCAAATTCAGGGCAGCGCCTGAATCCACAAATGCCATGACAGAATACGATGACAAAGAGCAGATCAAGGTAACGGACAGAAGAAATTTTGACTGTACCGTACCAATGGTGGCAGACCTAGCGAACCGCTTAGTGCGCTTAGGACAATCAGAGATAGCATGAGTGGAATCACCACAGTAGAAACACAGCCCATTCAGACGTCTGTGTTCTTGCCGTTTAACTCTGGTCAAAGTCCTATCGCACTGCATAGGCTCAGGTTTAAGCTCAGGTAATACCGCCAAATGGTGCACAGATTTACGCTCACGCAAGCGTCGATCGATCTGAATGGCCAAAGACATAGACTCATTCAAACCAGCAGGCATAGGAAATCCCACCATGACATCCTTAAGGGCTTCAGAGAGACCCTTTCTGAACATAGCTGCCAGCGCAGATTCATTCCATTGAGTGAGCACGGACCACTTTCTAAATTTCTGACAATATACCTCTATCTCATCCTGACCCTGACAAAGAGCCAGCAAATTTTTCTCTGCCTGATCCACTGAATTAGGTTCATCGTACAGCAATCCGAGCGCCAGGAAAAACGCATCATATTACTCAATGCAGGATCTCCTGGCGCAAGAGAAAATGCCCAGTCCTGAGGGTCGCCGTGCAAAAAAGAAATAACAATTAAAACCTGTTGAACTGGATCACCAGAGGAGCGAGGTTTCAAGGCCAGAAATAATTTACAATTATTTTTGAAACTCAGAAACTTAGTTCTATCTGCAAAAAACAAATCAGGAATAGGAATTCTTGGTTCCAACATAGCTTTCTGATCAATAGTGTCTTGAATCTTTTGTACTCTTGCCGATAGCTGATCCACAAATGAAGACAGACTTCTAATGTCCATCGCTACACCTGTGTACTGAACCACCCAAATGTCTAGGGGAAAAAAAAGGCAAAACACAGTGCAAAGAAAAAAAAATGGTCTCAGAACTTCTTTTTTCCCTCTATTGAGAATCATTAGTACTTTGGCTTCCTGTACTGTTATGAAAGGCAATTCAGTACTACAATGGACATAGCGGTCAGAGCACATACAGTGATCTGACAATAACCCAAAATCATAGAACGAGCTCTGAGACGTGGCAACTCTGCAGACCGCAATCCCTAATCCTCTCCAAACAACACTAGAGGCAGCCGTGGATTGCACCTAACTCTGCCTATGCAACTCGGCACAGCCAGAGAAACTAACTAGCCTGAAGATAGAAAATAAGCCTACCTTGCCTCAGAGAAATACCCCAAAGGAAAAGGCAGCCCCCCACATATAATGACTGTGAGTTAAGATGAAAAGACAAAAGTAGAGATGAAATAGATTCAGCAAAGTGAGGCCCGACTTTCTTAACAGATCGAGGATAGAAAAGGTAACTTTGCGGTCTACACAAAACCCTAAAAAAAAACACGCAAAGGGGGCAAAAAGACCCTCCGTACCGAACTAACGGCACGGAGGTACACCCTTTGCGTCCCAGAGCTTCCAGCAACAAATTAGACAAGCTGGACAGAAAAAATAGCAAACAAATAGCAAAGAAGAACTTAGCTATGCAGAGCAGCAGGCCACAGGAATGATCCAGGGAAAAGCAAGTCCAACACTGGAACATTGACAGGAAGCAAGGATCAAAGCATTAGGTGGAGTTAAGTAGAGAAGCACCTAACGACCTTACCAGATCACCTGAGGGAGGAAACTCAGAAGCCGCAGTACCACTTCCCTCTACCAACAGAAGCTCACAGAGAGAATCAGCCGAAGTACCACTTGTGACCACAGGAGGGAGCTCTGCCACAGAATTCACAACAGACGACCCTGGCTGCTGCATTAAGGATGGACTGGAGAGGGGAAAGTCGAGTGAGGGGGAGGCCAATTAATAGAGCGTTGCAGTAATCCAGGCGGGAGTGGATCAGGGCGACAGCGAGGGTTTTTGTTGTTTCCATGATGAGAAAAGGGCGGATTCTAGAGATGTTCTTTAGGTGTAAGCAGCACGAGTGGGCAAGAGATTGTATATGGGAGGTGAAGGAGAGATCGGAGTCAAACATAACACCCAGACAGCGCGCCTGCTGCCGGGGTGTTATTATGGTGCCACCCACGGAGAGGGAAATGTCAGATTTAGCGAGGTTAGTAGATGGCGGGAGCAGAAGAAGTTCAGTTTTGGAGAGGTTGAGTTTCAGATAGAGAGTGGACTATAGATTATTAAGTTGGGTATAGTATTGGGGGAATAGGCCTGCTATCTCCGTGGGGTTCCGAACATATTGAAGGTCTACAAGGTGATCAATTCTGGTTTGCATTTCGCGTTTTTTAAACTCTGCGTGCCAGTAGGGCTCCAGCTCTGTCCTCAGTTGCATAAAATCTTGTTTTCATTTTTTTAAGATTATATGCATAAATAGAAAAGGAGATTTTCTCGTAATTAAAATCTTAGCTTACATATAGCCTCTGAGTTATCAAAAGAAGGGTTGGATTTATTAATTAGTTCTAATTATTATTATTATTTATATAGCACCATTGATTCCATGGTGCTGCACATGAGAAGGGGTTACATACAAATTACAGATATCACTTACAGCATGCAAACTAACAATTACAGACTGATACAGAAGGGTGACGACCCTGCCCTTGCGGGCTTACATTCTACAGGATGGTGGGGATGGAGACAATAGGTTGAGGGTTGTAGGAGCTTCGGTGTTGGTGAGGCAGTAGCTTCGGTAGTGGTGAGGAGGCAGTAGGGTCAGTGCAGGCTGTAGGCTTTCCTGAAGAGGTGGGTTTTCAGGTTCCGTCTGAAGGATCCGAATGTGGTTGATAGTCGGATGTGTTGGGGCAAAGAATTCCAGAGGATGGGGAATATTCTGAAGAATTCTTGAGGCGGTTGGGTGAGAAGCGGATAAGTGTGGAGGAGAGAATTAGGTCTTGGGAGGACCGGAGATTACGTGAGAGAAGATATCTGGAGATTAGTTCAGAGACATATGGAGGATTATGATGGCTTTGTAGGTCAGTATTAGTAATTTGAACTTGATACGCTGAGGGAATGGGAGCCAGTGAAGAGATTTGCAGAGGGGGCAAGAGGAGGAGTAGCGAGGAGAGAGATGAATTAGTCGGGCAGTAGAGTTAAGGATGGTCAGGAGAGGTGCAAGGGTGTTAGCAGTGAGGCCACAGAGAAGGATGTTGCAGTAGTCGAGGCGGGAGATGATGAGGGCATGCAGAAGCATTTTAGTAGATTGATGGTTGAGCAAAAGACGGATTCTGGAGATATTTTTGAGCTGGAGGCAACAGGAGGTGGAAAGAGCTTGGATGTGCGGTTTGAAGGACAGGGCAGAGTCCAAGGCAGTGGACTTCCGGTACGGGGGAAAGTGTGATGTCATTAATTGCGATAGATAGGTCAGGTATGGAAGATCTATGAGATGGAGGAAAGATGATGAGTTCAGATTTGTCCACCTTGAGTTTGAGGAAGCGAGAGGAGAAGAAGGAGGATATGGCTGATAGACACTCCGGGATTCTGGACAGCAGAGAGGTGATGTCTGGGCCAGAAAGGTAGATCTGAGTGTCATCAGCATAAAGGTGGTACTGGAATCCATGGGACTTTAGGAGTTGTCCCAGGCCAAGTGTATAGATTGAGAAGAGTAGGGGTCCAAAACAGAGCTTGGGGGACTCCAACAGAGAGAGGGTGGGATGAGGAGGCAGTGTGGGAGTGGGAGATGCTGAATGTGTGGTTGGAAAGGTATGAGGAGATCCAGGATAGGGCGAGGTCTTTGATGCCAGAGGAGGAGAGGATCTGTAGTAGGAGGCAATGGTCAACTGTGTCAAAAGCAGAGGACAGGTCTAGAAGGAGGAGTACAGAGTATTGTCCGTTAGCTTTGGCTGTAAGTAGGTAATTAGTGATTTTGGTCAGGGCTGTCTCAGTTGAGTGATGGGGTGGAAACCAGATTGTAGATTGTCAAAGAGCAAGTTAGATGAGAGGTGGGAGGAAAGTTCAGTGTGGACGTGCTGCTCCAGGATTTTGGAAGCGAATGGAAGCAGTGATATTGGGCGATAGCTGGACATAGCTGTTGGGTCGAGGGTTGGCTTTTTAAGGATAGGCGTGATTGTGGCATGTTTAAAAGCAGAAGGAAAGGTGCCAGAAGTTAGTGATAGGTTGATGAGGTGGGTTAGGGATGGGATAAGTGTGGTGGTGAGGATGGGGAGAAGGTGGGATGGGATGGGGTCAAGCACACAGGTGGTGAGGTGCGATTTGGAGAGGAGACAATTAAGCCCCCCTTCAGTGATCTTGGAGTGGGAGGTTATGGGGTTTGGGCATTGGTCTGGAATACAAAGGGGTTGTGGTGGTTGAACAATGAAGACTTGCCTTGTTTGGTTGATCTTACTTTTAAAGTCTGTGGCAAAGTCCTCAGCACAGATGAGGGAGGTTGGAGGGGGCAGTGGGGGGCGGAGAAGGGAGTTAAAGGTTTTGAATTACTGTTTGGGGTTATAGAATAGGGAAGATACAAGGGTTGTAAAGTAGGCCTGTTTAGCAGAGGTGAGAGCAGATTTAAAAGCGAGTGTTGACTGTTTGAATGCAGTGAAGTCATCTTGCGAATGTGTTTTCTTCCAATGCCGCTCTGCAACCCTGGACAGTTGCCGGAGCTTTTTAGTGGTGTTATTGTGCCAGGGTTGCCTATTGATACGTCGCACTCTGCCATGAACGAGAGGGGCGACCATGTCAATAGCTGATGTGAGAGTGGCATTGTAGAAAGCAGTGGCATTGTCAGTGTCATGGAGTGAGGATATGGATGCCAGTGGTAGGATAGAGTCAGAGAGCGTGTGGGAGTCTAGGTGTTCAAGGTTTCTGCGGGGGTGCGCATGTTGCTGGACAATTGATGAAGTTGTATTATCTTATTTCTGCTCCTCTCTCTTTTCCGTTTCAAATAAGTCCCCTGTTGAATGAATATTCCTCTAATGACCGCCTTATGTGCTGACCATAAGGTCTCATCTGAAACCTCAACCACATCATTAGTGTTAAAGTAATGTGAAAGTTATGATGACACTTTCTCCATCTCATACTTGTCAAGGAGAAGAGAAGTATTTAATCATCACCCAGAGGATGGGTTTGTTTAGTGTCGCAGGGCGAGTATCAAGGTCACTGGGGCGTGATCTGACCGAAAATTAATCCAATTTTTGCTGAGTTGCATCTGCCTAAGGCCTTATTATCGACTAGAAAATAATCCAGTCTACTGTAGGTCTGATGTTGAAAGGTCCCTTTCGGTGGTGTGAGAATATGCCTGAGGAGGTGGTGATTTATGCCTGAGGAGGTGGTGATGGCGAACTCAGTCGAGGGGTTCAAGAGAGGCCTGGATGTCTTCCTGCAGCAGAACAATATTGTATCATACAATTATTAGGTTCTGTAGAAGGACGTAGATCTGGGTATTTATTATAATGGAATATAGGCTGAACTGGATGGACAAATGTCTTTTTTCGGCCTTACTAACTATGTTACTATGTTACTAATATCTCCAGCAATCATGTAAATGGAACTCACTAATCAAAGGTTTTATTTATTTCTGGAAGTAGTTCTTTTTATTACAGTAGAACAATCTAAAAGTCTATCCACAGGATTATTAAAATCTCTGCAAATAATTTGCTCTCTCTGAGACAATTCGGTTACCTTCTGAAATACTTTGCGCAGAAAGATAATCTGTACATTATTTGGAGCATATACTGCAACAATAGTATGCACCTCACCATTAAGAGAGCACACTAAAATCAGGAATCGACCCGCTGGGTCTTTATAAGAATTTATACACCGAAACACCACAGTATTTTTAATTAATATACATACCCCTGCTTTCTTGCCAGGGTTATTTGCAAATAAAGTGTGTGGGAATTGGGGATGGCTAATTCTACTATTATCAAACTCAAGCAAATGCGTCTCCTGCAAACACACCACATCAGCCTGTGATTTCGGCACTTCTCTCCACATCATGGACCTTTTCCCTGGGGAGGTCAGCTCTTTAATATTGTGAGTGATAGTATCTGGATGCTCATGGTGGGACATGTAATCGCCTAGGACTTCCCTTATGCCTCCAAGTACAATCCAACAGTGTAATCAATATGACTAAACACTCTTCTATCGTAGTATTACTTTGAGAGCATAGACGCATCAAAAAATGCAAACAAGTCAGGGATTCAAAATCGCACATTACCATAACAAGCCAAAAGAAGAAAACAACCGAAAAAATTAAAAAATAGTTAGAGCTGGAAAAAACAAAAAACAAAAAAAATGGAAAAAAGAAATAAAAAAACAGGTTGCAGAAAACCAGAATGCAAACTGTTAAGTCAAGGATCAGCAGATAAAGTTGCTGCAATGGCACTTTTTCCACTAGCCCCACAATGGGCCTCAGAGACATGGACCTGCGCCAAGCCTCCAGATCATGGGTTAGACCACTTCTGGATTAATTTCTTCCACTGATTGATTTTCCTAGGAGAGAAAGGAATCTTTCACTCAGACAGTATTTCTTCCTCTTGTTTGGGAGAGTCACATATCACCAGTAGGGTTGAGCGACCTTGACCTTTTTAGAGTCGAGCCGTGTTTCGCGAAACCCGACTATCTTAGAAGTCGAGTCGAGTGGAATCGGCCGATTATCGCGAAAAGTCGGGTATCGCCCGAAACACGAAACCCAATGCAAGTCAATGGGGGAGCATAGTCGGCAGTGAGTGGAGGCCAGGAAAACACCTACACTGCCCATTTTAATGGCAAAAACATCCATTCTTGTTACAGAAGCTTGTCAATCGTAATTTACCTTATAATAATTGGAAGGCATTTGAAATTGGGGGTCATTTGGCTAAAGTTGTGGGGGGTAAGGCTGGTTCAAGTAATTAGTGGGCCCAGGAAATCTGGAACACGTCACGGCACTGGAGCAGGGAGAGGTAAGTATTTCAACTTTGCAAGTGCTGAGATCCTGAGCAAGCAGGGGGGGCCCACTCGTTGGCATTGGCACTGGAACAGGGCCCCTCAAAGTACAGCGGTGTGTTTGCACGGCGGGGGCGCCTCCCACCGGCAGCAACACTTTTGCGTACTATGAGAGGCCCTGTGCCAGTGACGTCGCCAACTAGTATTCCTCCCCTCACCTGATGAAGGAACCTGCACTTTCATCTGCACCTTCCTCTTTGTCCCCGTGTAAGGTGGTATGGTATGCGGGAAGAGGAACCTGACTTTCAGCAGGGTCACAATCTTGCTGTGTAGCGTGCACGGGGAATTTTGCGTTATGGGTCAATGTACCAGCAGACTCATCTATCACTGGCTGGGCAATGGGCAGGATGAGGAGGAAACACAGATATAGGCCCAAAGAATAAAGTGGGCTAAATGCAGTTCAAAATTGGTAACACAGGACTAACCAGGGGGCATTGCAGTGGAGGACAACTGGAATGAGAGGCTGACACAGAGAGTAGGCCCAAATCAGTAAGTAGTCGATATGCAGTTCAAAATTGGCAACCGTAGTAAACAGGCGGCACAGCTTTGTTCAGTGGAGGAGAACAGCAAGGAGTGGCAGACACCGATAGTAGGCCCCAACCCAACTAGTAGGCCAAATGCAGTCTAACATTAACAACTACTTAACGAGAGCCTGAAAATGGAATTTCAGGACAGTAAAAAAGGAGAACAGCAAGGAGCGGCAGACACTGTTAGTAGGCCCCAAACCAACTAGTACGCCAAATGCAGTTGTTCCATTTAACCACTATTTAACAAGAGCCTGAAGATAGAAGCTCAGGAAAGGCAACCTGGAGAACACCTTGGAGTGGAACACACCGTCTCTACACCCCATACACAATTTGTAGGCCTAATGCAGTATAGTTTCCAACAACTACTAAACGAGAGCATTAAGATCGAAGCAATGGCGAGGAAACCTGGGGAACACCTTGGAGTGGAACACACCATCTCTCTACACCCCATACCCAATTTGTAGGCCTAATGCAGCGTAGTTTCCAACAACTACTAAACGAGAGCATTAAGATCGAAGCAATGGCGAGGAAACCTGGGGAACACCTTGGAGTGGAACACACCATCTCTCTACACCCCATACCCAATTTGTAGGCCTAATGCAGCGTAGTTTCCAACAACTACTAAATGAGAGCATTAAGATCGAAGCAATGGCGAGGAAACCCGGGGAACACCTTGGAGTGGAACACACCATCTCTCTACACCCCATACCCAATTTGTAGGCCTAATGCAGCGTAGTTTCCAACAACTACTAAATGAGAGCATTAAGATCGAAGCAATGGCGAGGAAACCTGGGGAACACCTTGGAGTGGAACACACCATCTCTCTACACCCCATACCCATTTTGTAGGCCTAATGCAGTGTAGTTTCCAACAACTACTAAACGAGAGCCTGAAGATAGAAGCTCAGGAAAGGCAACCTGGAGAACACCTTGGAGTGGAACACACCGTCTCTACACCCCATACACAATTTGTAGGCCTAATGCAGTGTAGTTTCCAACAACTACTAAACGAGAGCATTAAGATCGAAGCAATGGCGAGGAAACCTGGGGAACACCTTGGAGTGGAACACACCATCTCTCTACACCCCATACCCAATTTGTAGGCCTAATGCAGCGTAGTTTCCAACAACTACTAAACGAGAGCATTAAGATCGAAGCAATGGCGAGGAAACCTGGGGAACACCTTGGAGTGGAACACACCATCTCTCTACACCCCATACCCATTTTGTAGGCCTAATGCAGTGTAGTTTCCAACAACTACTAAACGAGAGCCTGAAGATAAAAGCTCAGGAAAGGCAACCTGAAGAACACCATGGAGTGGAACACACCATCTCTCTGCACCCCATACCCAATTTGTAGGCCTAATGCAGCGTAGTTTCCAATAACTACTAAACGAGAGCATTAAGATCGAAGCAATGGCGAGGAAACCTGGGGAACACCTTGGAGTGTAACACACCATCTCTCTACACCCCATACCCAATTTGTAGGCCTAATGCAGCGTAGTTTCCAACAACTACTAAACGAGAGCATTAAGATCGAAGCAATGGCGAGGAAACCTGGGGAACACCTTGGAGTGGAACACACCATCTCTCTACACCCCATACCCATTTTGTAGGCCTAATGCAGTGTAGTTTCCAACAACTACTAAACGAGAGCCTGAAGATAGAAGCTAAGGAAAGGCAACCTGGAGAACACCTTGGAGTGGAACACACCATCTCTCTACACCCCATACCCAATTTGTAGGCCTAATGCAGTGTAGTTTTCTACAGCTACTAAACGAGAGTCGGAAGACCGAAGCAATGTGGACGAAACCTGGGGCACACCTTGGGGCGGCAGACACCGTTAGTAGGCCCTACCAAAGTTGTACCCCCAATGCAGTTTTAAAATTCCTAGAGGCTGAAAACATGACTATTAACGCTCAGCTTTTTTCAAAGGAACACAGTTGAATTGAGTGGCGCAGACAGACACAGGTAGTAGGCCTTAAACCAAAAATTGTGGCTCACTGCAGCTTAAAAAAGGTTACAGGGGTACACAGGCAGCATTGCTCTGGGCAGTGGAGGACAATTTCAATAGTGGACCGCAGACAGACTTTGTACGCCTACTATTAAAAAAAGGATGCTCTATGCAATAAAAAATAGGTTCCAGGGGTACACGGGCAGCAGTGGTCTGGTCAGTGTAGGAGTAGTAGAAAGAAGGGACCGCAGACAGGCTTTGAAGGCCTAACATAACAAAATAGGGCTGTTGGCAATTTAAAATTGGTTCCAGGGGTACACGGGCAGCAGTAGAATGGTCAGTGGAGGCCTTGTGGAAGGAGGGACCGCAGACAGGCTTTGAAGGCCTAACATAACAAAATAGGGCTGTTGGCAATTTAAAATTCCTTCCAGGGGTGCACGGGCAGCAATGGTCTGGTCAGTGTAGTAGTAGTAGAAAGAAGGGACCGCAGACAGGCTTCGAAGGCCTAACATAACAAAATAGGGCTGTTGGCAATTTAAAATTGGTTCCAGGGGTACACGGGCAGCAGTAGAATGGTCAGTGGAGTCCTAGTGGAAGGAGGGACCGCAGACAGGCTTCGAAGGCCTAACATAAAAAAAATTGGGCTGGCTGTAGGCAATTTAAAATTGGTTCCAGGGGTACACGGGCAGCAGTAGAATGGTCAGTGGAGGCCTAGTGGAAGGAGGGACCGCAGACAGGCTTTGAAGGCCTAACATAACAAAATAGGGCTGTTGGCAATTTAAAATTGCTTCCAGGGGTACACGGGCAGCAGTAGAATGGTCAGTGGAGGCCTAGTGGAAGGAGGGACCGCAGACAGGCTTCGAAGGCCTAACATAACAAAATAGGGCTGTTGGCAATTTAAAATTGGTTCCAGGGGTACACGGGCAGCAGTAGAATGGTCAGTGGAGTCCTAGTGGAAGGAGGGACCGCAGACAGGCTTCGAAGGCCTAACATAAAAAAAATTGGGCTGGCTGTAGGCAATTTAAAATTGGTTCCAGGGGTACACGGGCAGCAGTAGAATGGTCAGTGGAGGCCTAGTGGAAGGAGGGACCGCAGACAGGCTTCGAAGGCCTAACATAAAAAAATTGGGCTGTAGGCAATTTAAAATTGGTTCCAGGGGTACACGAGCAGCAGTAGAATGATCAGTGGAGGCCTAGTGGAAGGAGGGACCGCAGACAGGCTTCGAAGGCCTAACATAAAAAAAATTGGGCTGGCTTTAGGCAATTTAAATTTGGTTCCAGGGGTACACGGGCAGCAATGGATGGTTAGTGTAGTAGTAGTAGAAAGAAGGGACCGCAGACAGGCTTCGAAGGCCTAACATAACAAAATAGGGCTGTTGGCAATTTAAAATTGGTTCCAGGGGTACACGGGCAGCAGTAGAATGGTCAGTGGAGGCCTAGTGGAAGGAGGGACCGCAGACAGGCTTCGAAGGCCTAACATAAAAAAAATTGGGCTGGCTGTAGGCAATTTAAAATTGGTTCCAGGGGTACACGGGCAGCAGTAGAATGGTCAGTGGAGGCCTAGTGGAAGGAGGGACCGCAGACAGGCTTCGAAGGCCTAACATAAAAAAAATTGGGCTGGCTGTAGGCAATTTAAAATTGGTTCCAGGGGTACACGGGCAGCAGTAGAATGGTCAGTGGAGGCCTAGTGGAAGGAGGGACCGCAGACAGGCTTCGAAGGCCTAACATAAAAAAAATTGGGCTGGCTGTAGGCAATTTAAATTTGGTTCCAGGGGTACACGGGCAGCAATGGTCTGGTCAGTGTAGTAGTAGTAGAAAGAAGGGACCGCAGACAGGCTTCGAAGGCCTAACATAACAAAATAGGGCTGTTGGCAATTTAAAATTGGTTCCAGGGGTACATGGGCAGCAGTAGAATGGTCAGTGGAGGCCTAGTGGAAGGAGGGACCGCAGACAGGCTTCGAAGGCCTAACATAAAAAAAATTGGGCTGGCTGTAGGCAATTTAAATTTGGTTCCAGGGCTACACGGGCAGCAATGGTCTGGTTAGTGTAGTAGTAGTAGAAAGAAGGGACCGCAGACAGGCTTCGAAGGCCTAACATAACAAAATAGGGCTGTTGGCAATTTAAAATTGGTTCCAGGGGTACACGGGCAGCAGTAGAATGGTCAGTGGAGGCCTAGTGGAAGGAGGGACCGCAGACAGGCTTCGAAGGCCTAACATAAAAAGAATTGGGCTGGCTGTAGGCAATTTAAAATTGGTTCCAGGGGTACACGGGCAGCAGTAGAATGGTCAGTGGAGTCCTAGTGGAAGGAGGGACCGCAGACAGGCTTCGAAGGCCTAACATAAAAAAAATTGGGCTTTCTGTAGGCAATTTAAAATTGGTTCCAGGGGTACACGGGCAGCAGTAGAATGGTCAGTGGAGGCCTAGTGGAAGGAGGGACCGCAGACAGGCTTCGAAGGCCTAACATAAAAAAAATTGGGCTGGCTGTAGGCAATTTAAATTTGGTTCCAGGGGTACACGGGCAGCAATGGTCTGGTCAGTGTAGTAGTAGTAGAAAGAAGGGACCGCAGACAGGCTTCAAAGGCCTAACATAACAAAATAGGGCTGTTGGCAATTTAAAATTGGTTCCAGGGGTACACGGGCAGCAGTAGAATGGTCAGTGGAGGCCTAGTGGAAGGAGGGACCGCAGACAGGCTTCGAAGGCCTAACATAAAAAAAATTGGGCTGGCTGTAGGCAATTTAAAATTGGTTCCAGGGGTACACGGGCAGCAGTAGAATGGTCAGTGGAGGCCTAGTGGAAGGAGGGACCGCAGACAGGCTTCGAAGGCCTAACATAACAAAATAGGGCTGTTGGCAATTTAAAATTGGTTCCAGGGGTACACGGGCATCAGTAGAATGGTCAGTGGAGGCCTAGTGGAAGGAGGAACCACAGACAGGCTTCGAAGGCCTAACATAAAACAAATTGGGCTGGCTGTAGGCAATTTAAAATTGGTTCCAGGGGTACACGGGCAGCAGTAGAATGGTCAGTGGAGGCCTAGTGGAAGGAGGGACCGCAGACAGGCTTCGAAGGCCTAACATAAAAAAAATTGGGCTGGCTGTAGGCAATTTAAAATTGGTTCCAGGGGTACACGGGCAGCAGTAGAATGGTCAGTGGAGTCCTAGTGGAAGGAGGGACCGCAGACAGGCTTCGAAGGCCTAACATAAAAAAATTGGACAGGCTGTAGGCACTTTATAATTGGTTCCAGGAGTACACGGGCAGCAGTAGACAGGTCAGTGTAGTAGTAGTTGAAAGAACGGGCCGCAGACAGGCTTCGAAGGCCTAACATAATAAAATGGGCTGGCTGTAGGCAATTTAAAATTGGTTCCAGGGGTAGACGGGCAGCAGTGGTCTGGTCAGCGGAGGCCGATTGTAATGAGTGTCTGCCAGTTAGTAGTTCAAAACAATAAATAAATGTGAATGTCTCGCATTAAAACAAAACGAAAACACTAAAGGGTGCAATCATTAGGTTCAGGGGTGGGATCCTCAGCGTAGTTTCAGACCTACTAATTTAGCGCAAAGTATTTACTGTGGTAAATAGAGGACACTGCCCCTGACTATGTTAAGTACCATCATACATGTCAACACAATGGTATTGTCAGTGGCAGGAATGGAAGGATGTCAGCGCATAGACTAAACATTGGTGGAAGTGTGAGAGATAACTGTGGAAGTGGTAGAGCAATGTTTGACCTGGGGTTGGGTGAACTCTCTTGTGGCCGGCGGTACAGGCCCAGGGCCCCTCATGTTACAACAGTGTGTCTGACGTTGGGTGCGCACCACCACCGCCAGAGACACTTTATTGTACTATGAGGGACCCAGTGGCAGTGCCGTCGACCAAAAGCGGGCACACCCACCTCTTCAGACAAACAGCACTCTCACGGGTGCTTGCGCCAAGTCGCGATACCACAGCCCCGTGTGGGGAGTTTGGCCATTTAGGGAGGTGTAAACATGTCGTATGCTGGACAATCAGCTGCAGCAAATTAGACATTCGAAAAGTAATTCACAGTAGTCCACAGGCAAGAGCTTTTCGTAGGAAAGCTAGGTGTCTGCCGGGCAAGGTGGGGCAAAAGAATTCGAAATCCAGTTGTGGTTCATTTTAATGAATGTTAGATCATCAACATTTTGGGTAGCCAGACGAGTCCTTTTTTCGGTTAATATTGAACCAGCAGCACTGAATACTCTTTCTGATAGGACACTAGCTGCCGGGCAAGCAAGCTCCTGCAATGCATATTCTGCCAATTCTGGCCAGGTGTCTAATTTTGATGCCCAGTAATCAAATGGGAATGACGGTTGAGGGAGAACATCGATAAGGGATGAAAAATAGTTAGTAACCATACTGGACAAATGTTGTCTCCTGTCACTTTCAATTGATGCAGCAGTACCTGTCCTGTCTGCGGTTATAGCAAAATCACTCCACAACCTGGTCAGAAAACCCCTCTGTCCAACGCCACTTCTGATGTGTGCACCCCTAACACTCCTGGTCTGCTGCCCCCTGGAGCTCGTGTGAGAACGATCACGGGCGCTGTGTGCTGGGAATGCCTGAAGCAAACGGTCACCAAGAGTTGATTGTTTGGTTGCTAATATTAGTTCCAAGTTCTCATGTGGCATAATATTTTGCAATTTGCCTTTATAGCGTGGATCAAGGAGGCAGGCCAACCAGTAATCATCATCGTTCATCATTTTAGTAATGCGTGTGTCCCTTTTGAGGATACGTAAGGCATAATCCGCCATGTGGGCCAAAGTTCCAGTTGTCAAATCTGCGGTTGTGATTGGTTGAGGGGCAGTTTCAGGCAAATCTACGTCACTTGTGTCCCTCAAAAAACCAGAACCCGGCCTTGCCACGCAACCAATTTCCAGTGCCCCCGGGAAAGCTTCCTCATTAAAAATATACTCATCCCCATCATCCTCCTCGTCCTCCACCTCCTCTTCGCCCGCTACCTCGTCCTGTACACTGCCCTGACCAGACAATGGCTGACTGTCATCAAGGCTTTCCTCTTCCTCTGGTGCAGACGCCTGATCCTTTATGTGCGTCAAACTTTGCATCAGCAGACACATTAGGGGGATGCTCATGCTTATTATGGCGTTGTCTGCACTAACCAGCCGTGTGCATTCCTCAAAACACTGAAGGACTTGACACATGTCTTGTATATTCGACCACTGCACACCTGACAACTCCATGTCTGCCATCGTACTGCCTGCCCGTGTATGTGTATCCTCCCACAAAAACATAACAGCCCGCCTCTGTTGGCACAGCCTCTGAAGCATGTGCAGTGTTGAGTTCCACCTTGTTGCAACGTCTATGATTAGCCGATGCTGGGGAAGGTTCAAAGACCGCTGATAGGTCTGCATACGGCTGGAGTGTACAGGCGAACGTCGGATATGTGAGCAAAGTCCACGCACTTTGAGGAGCAGGTCGGAGAACCCAGGATAAGTTTTCAATAAGCACTGCACCACCAGGTTTAAGGTGTGAGCCAGGCAAGGAATGTGTTTCAGTTGGGAAAGGGAGATGGCAGCCATGAAATTCCTTCCGTTATCACTCACTACTTTGCCTGCCTCAAGATCTACTGTGCCCAGCCACGACTGCATTTCTTGTTGCAAGAACTCGGACAGAACTTCCGCGGTGTGTCTGTTGTCGCCCAAACACTTCATAGCCAATACAGCCTGCTGACGCTTGCCAGTAGCTGGCCCATAATGGGACAACTGGTGTGCAACAGTGTCAGCTGCCGATGGAGTGGTTGGCCGACTGCGGTCTGTGGAAGAGCTGTCGCTTCTGCAGGAGGACGAGGAGGAGGAGGAGGGGGTGCGAACGTCTACAGCCAACTGTTTCCTAGACCGTGGGCTAGGCACAACTGTCCCGAAATTGATGTCCCCTGTGGACCCTGCATCCACCACATTCACCCAGTGTGCCGTGATGGACACGTAACGTCCCTGGCCATGCCTACTGGTCCATGCATCTGTAGTCAGGTGCACCTTTGTACTCACAGATTGCCTGAGTGCATGGACGATGCGCTGTTTAAAATGCTGGTGCAGGGCTGGGATGGCTTTTCTGGAAAAAAAGTGTCGACTGGGTAGCTCGTAGCGTGGTTCAGCGTACTCCATCAGGGCTTTGAAAGCTTCACTTTCAACTAACCGGTAGGGCATCATCTCTAACGAGATTAGTCTAGCTATGTGGGCGTTAAAACCCTGTGTACGCGGATGCGAGGATAAGTACTTCTTTTTTCTAACCAGAGTCTCATGTAGGGTGAGCTGGACTGGAGAGCTGGAGATCGTGGAACTTGCGGGTGTGCCGGTGGACATGGCAGACTGAGAGACGGTTGGAGACAGTATTGTTTCCGCCGGTGCCCTAGATCAGGGGTCCCCAACTCCAGTCCTCAAGGCCCACCAACATGTCATGTTTTCAGGATTTCCTTGGCATTGCACAGGTGATGCAATTATTACCTGGGCAAGACTAAGGAAATGCTGAAAACATGACATGTTGGTGGGCCTTGAGGACTGGAGTTGGGGACCCCTGCCCTAGATGCAATATTTCCTCCTACAAAACTGGTGATTCCCTGACCCTGACTGCTTTTGGCTGGCAAAGAAACCTGCACAGATACTGCCGGTGGTGCGGAAAATGGTGGCCTTACAGTGACGGAAGGGATGTTGCGTTGCTAACTAGCTTCATTGGCCGAGGGTGCTACAACCTAAAAGTGACGTTTGGTAGTTAGTCCAGGCTTGAAAATGCATGGTGGTTAAATGTCTATGCATGCAACTTGTATTGAGACTTTTCAGATTCTGACCTCTGCTTAAGCTAGTTGAACATTTTTGACAGATGACTTTGCGCTGATCAATTGGATGTTGTTTAAAAAAATGCCAGACTGCACTCTTCCTAGCATCGGATCCCTTTTCAGGGATTGCAGACTGAGCTTTAACCGGATGGCCACGCTGTCCTCCAACAGGTTTTGGCTTTGACATGCGTTTTGGGCCAGATACGGGCCCGGCAGATGGAACCTGTTGCGATGTTGATGCCTGCTGCGGCCCCTCCTCCACCTCCGCTTCTGAACTACTGCCGCCTGCACCCTGTTCCCCCAATGGCTGCCAATCGGGGTCAACAACTGGGTCATCTATTACCTCCTCTTCTAGCTCGTGTGCAACTTCGTCTGTGTCACCGTGTCAGTCGGTGGTATAGCGTTCGTGACGGGGCAACATAGTCTCATCAGGGTCTGATTGTGGATCAGTACCCTGAGAGGGCAATGTTGTGGTCTGAGTCAAAGGACCAGCATAGTAGTCAGGCTGTGGCTGTGCATCAGTGCACTCCATGTCAGAATCTACTTGTAATGGGCATGGCCTGTTAAGTGTTTCACTTTCTAAGCCAGGGACGGTATGTGTAAAGAGCTCCATGGAGTAACCCGTTGTGTCGCCTGCTGCATCCTTCTCTCTTGTTGTTGTTTTTGCTGAAGAGGACAAGGAAGCGACTTGTCCCTGACCGTGAACATCCACAAGCGACACGCTGCTTTTAAATTTACCAGTTTCAGAAGAGGAGGCAAAAGAGCTAGAGTCTGCAAGGTAAGCCAACACTTGCTGTTGCTGCTCCGGCTTTAAAAGCGGTTTTCCTCCTCCCAGAAAAGAGAGCGTTCGAAGCCTTGTGTAGCCAGACGACGAACCTGGCTCCACAGCTCCAGACTTAGGTGGAATATTTTTTTTCCCACGACCACCTGATGCTCCACTACCACTACCATCATTACCAGCTGACAATGAACGCCCACGGCAACGACCTCTTGCACCAGACTTCCTCATTGTTTTAAAAACTTAACCAAAGTAACTTTATTTGTTGCTGTCAAACAACTTACACGGTGACCTATAACTTCAGTATGATTTCAATATCCCTTTACAGGTTGGTGAGACCACAAGGAAAATCAGGCACAATGTTACACACTCTGTTTTCTGTGGCACCAAATCACAGAGATGCCACACACGCAGGACTGTCACTCAAGCACAAATGTCAATATTAATCTCCCACTGTTTTATTTATTTTTTTTTTTTCAGGGAGACTTTAGAAACAAAATAAAAAAAAATTATTTTTTCAGGAAGAATTTAGAAACCAAATAAAAAAACAAAAAAAGGCTTTCTATGGCCCACTGAGTGAGAGATGGCACACACAGGAGTCAGGAGTGGCACACAAGCCCAGAGGCCAATATTTTTCTCCCACTGATTGATGTAGTGATTTTTTCAGGTAGATTTTGGAACCCAAATCAAGCAAAAAAATAAATAGGCTTTCTATGGCCCACAATTTGAGAGAGAGAGAGATGCCACACCCAGGAGTCAAGACTGGCACACAAGCAGAAAGGGCAATATTAATCTCCCACTGTTTTATTTTATTTTTTTGTCAGGGAGACTTTAGAAACAAAATAAAATGAAATGATTTTTTCAGGAAGAATTTAGAAACCAAATAAAATAAAATGATTTTTTCAAGGACAATTTAGAAACCAAAAAAAAAAAAAAAAGGCTTTCTATGCCCCACTGAGTGAGAGATGGCACACACAGGAGTCAGGAGTGGCACACAAGCCCTGAGGCCAATATTTTTCTCCCACTGATTGATGTAGTGATTTTTTCAGGTAGATTTTAGAACCCAAATCAAGCAAAAAAATAAATAGGCTTTCTATGGCCCACTGAGTGAGAGATGGCACACACAGGAGTCAGGAGTGGCACACAAGCCCAGAGGCCAATATTTTTCTCCCACTGATTGATGTAGTGATTTTTTCAGGTAGATTTTGGAACCCAAATCAAGCAAAAAAATAAATAGGCTTTCTATGGCCCACAATTTGAGAGAGAGAGAGAGAGAGAGAGAGAGAGAGATGCCACACCCAGGAGTCAAGACTGGCACACAAGCAGAAAGGGCAATATTAATCTCCCACTGTTTTATTTTTTTTTTTTTCAGGGAGACTTTAGAAACAAAATAAAATAAAATGATTTTTTCAAGGACAATTTAGAAACCAAATAAAAAAAAAAAAAAAAAGGCTTTCTATGCCCCACTGAGTGAGAGATGGCACACACAGGAGTCAGGAGTGGCACACAAGCCCAGAGGCCAATATTTTTCTCCCACTGATTGATGTAGTGATTTTTTCAGGTAGATTTTAGAACCCAAATCAAGCAAAAAAATAAATAGGCTTTCTATGGCCCACTGAGTGAGAGATGGCACACACAGGAGTCAGGAGTGGCACACAAGCCCTGAGGCCAATATTTATCTCCCACTGATTGATGTAGTGATTTTTTTCAGGTAGATTTTAGAACCCAAATCAAGCAAAAAAATAAATAGGCTTTCTATGGCCCACTGAGTGAGAGATGGCACACACAGGAGTCAGGAGTGGCACACAAGCCCTGAGGCCAATATTTTTCTCCCACTGATTGATGTAGTGATTTTTTCAGGTAGATTTTAGAACCCAAATCAAGCAAAAAAATAAATAGGCTTTCTATGGCCCACTGAGTGAGAGATGGCACACACAGGAGTCAGGAGTGGCACACAAGCCCAGAGGCCAATATTTTTCTCCCACTGATTGATGTAGTGATTTTTTCAGGTAGATTTTGGAACCCAAATCAAGCAAAAAAATAAATAGGCTTTCTATGGCCCACTGAGTGAGAGATGGCGCACACAGGAGTCAGGAGTGGCACACAAGCCCTGAGGCCAATATTTTTCTCACACTGATTGATGTAGTGATTTTTTTCAGGTAGATTTTAGAACCCAAATCAAGCAAAAAAATAAATAGGCTTTCTATGGCCCTCTGAGTGAGAGATGGCACACACAGGAGTCAGGAGTGGCACACAAGCCCAGAGGCCAATATTTATCTCCCACTGATTGATGTAGTGATTTTTTCAGGTAGATTTTAGAACCCAAATCAAGCAAAAAAATAAATAGGCTTTCTATGGCCCACTGAGTGAGAGTTGGCACACACAGGAGTCAGGAGTGGCACACAAGCCCAGAGGCCAATATTTATCTCCCACTGATTGATGTAGTGATTTTTTCAGGTAGATTTTAGAACCCAAATCAAGCAAAAAAATAAATAGGCTTTCTATGGCCCACTGAGTGAGAGATGGCACACACAGGAGTCAGGAGTGGCACACAAGCCCTGAGGCCAATATTTATCTCCCACTGATTGATGTAGTGATTTTTTCAGGTAGATTTTAGAACCCAAATCAAGCAAAAAAATAAATAGGCTTTCTATGGCCCACTGAGTGAGAGATGGCACACACAGGAGTCAGGAGTGGCACACAAGCCCTGAGGCCAATATTTTTCTCCCACTGATTGATGTAGTGATTTTTTCAGGTAGATTTTAGAACCCAAATCAAGCAAAAAAATAAATAGGCTTTCTATGGCCCACTGAGTGAGAGATGGCACACACAGGGATGGCACTGTAGCAGAAATGCCAATCTTAATCTCCCACAAAAAAAAAAAAAAAACAGGGACTGTCCTACAATTACTATCTCCCTGCAGTAATCTCAGCCAGGTATGGCAGGCAGCAATAAGGAGTGGACTGATGCACAAATTAAATAAAAAGTGTGGACAAACAAACAAGATAGCTGTGCAGAACAACAGGATTTGTGCTTTGAAAAAAGCAGTTGGTTTGCACAGCGGCGTACACACAGCAATGCAGCTATCACTGAGCCTTCTAGGGCAGCCCAATGAGCTACAGCGCTGAGAAAAAAAAAATGTAGCTTCCACTGTCCCTGCACACCGAAGGTGGTGTTGGACAGTGGAAATCGCTACAGCACAAGCGGTTTGGTGGTTAATGGACCCTGCCTAACACTATCCCTGCTTCTGACGAAGCGGCAGCAACCTCTCCCTAAGCTCAGATCAGCAGCAGTAAGATGGCGGTCGGCGGGAACGCCCCTTTATAGCCCCTGTGACGCCGCAGACAGCAAGCCAATCACTGCAATGCCCTTCTCTAAGATGGTGGGGACCAGGACCTATGTCATCACGCTGCCCACACTCTGCGTTCACCTTCATTGGCTGAGAAATGGCGCTTTTCGCGTCATTGAAATGCGACTTTGGCGCGAAAGTCGCGTACCGCATGGCCGACCACGCACAGGGGTCGGATCGGGTTTCATGAAACCCGACTTTGCCAAAAGTCGGCGACTTTTGAAAATGAACGACCCGTTTCGCTCAACCCTAATCACCAGTCGAACTTCAAACGAGACCAACGATTTCACCGGCGAGAAAACCCATCTGTATCGGATATTGTTGTCTCTGAGAGACTTACAAACGTGGGCATGTTCCCTCCTCTTAACCAACGTTGCTGCAGAAAGGTCTGGAAAAACTTGGAAGTTTTGCAAATCCTCTTGGGTTCTTCCTTAGTCTCTGCAGAAATGTTTCTTTAGTGGTGAAAAAATGCAGTCTGGCTAATGTGTCTCTAGAGAGATCAGGATTTATATGTTGTGGTTTAGGGGTTCTATGAACTCTATCCACCATCAGATCTCTTTGGGTTAAATCAGGGAGAACTGATTGCAGAAATGATTGCAGGAAAGCATGTAGGGTTTATGAGCATTCCCCTCTGGGAGGCCCCTTATGCGAATATTATTCCTTCTAGATTTGTCCTCTAAATCATATACTTTTTCACTAAGCTGGGCTAATTCTTCTTTCAGAGCTTCATTTTCATCAGTCAGGGCATTACATGAATTCTGCCATCTTATTTTCCACATGGGAAGTGTGTTCTCTCAGGCTGAAAATCGCTCCTTTCATCTTCTCCAGCATGGATTTCAAATCATCGTTTAATGAGGCTCTTAAGGAATACAGGAGACTCTCCATATCTCCTTTTGTGAGAGGTACATTATGCCCCTGCTCCCCTGTGTCCACTGCACCTCCACCCATGCCATGTGAGGAGTGAGAGGATCCAGAGGGAGATGCAGGCATCATTTTACCTGAACTCCCAGCAGGCTTTCCTCTGCAAAATAAGTCCTCCAATCTTGGTGGGGATCAAAGTGCGGCGCCCCAGTGTCCTGGTTGTCGCGGTGGTATTGCTTTCCTCTTGGGGAGAGTAATGCTACGTTTGGAGGCAAAGAAGGATAACTGCATCCAGGTATCACAAGCATGCAACACATTTCACACTCCAGGCCACCAGGAGGAGCTCTTGCTCCTATTTATTAGGTCACTCTCCACATTGGTAAAACTGGTCGCCTGTAGGGAAAGTTAGTGAGTTGCTGGCTGAGCTCCGCTCAGGTAGTTGGTTCCTGATAGGGGTGGGATCCTGTCAGAGAATGAAGGAGAAGGACATGGAGCTGTGCATGTCCTCAGAGCTGCAGCTCCTAGAAAGAGACATCGAAGGCAAAGCTGTATTGCAGCGAGCATGCAAGGAAGTCGTAGCAAAGGAGTGGATACCAGAAGGGGACCAGCCCTACACAGGCTGCCTCCTTCTGAGGCGAAGAAACTCAGTAGCCGGAACACCGAGGGAGTAACGACCTTTATGCCTTGCTCCAGAGACTGTCAGGACAGCAATTTTCACGTTATCTGTCCGCCCTACACCCAGGAGGCACGGTGGCTGTTGTGAATTCCGCTCTTGGGCTCCCTCCGTTGGGTGTAAGTGCCACTTTTGTGAGTTCTGCTCTTGGGCTCCCTCCGGTGGTTTTAAGTGGAATGGCTGCTCCTTGGATTTAGCTGTCAGCAGCTGCTTCCACTGATTGTCTATTCTGCTCGGCTATTTAGCCTGGCTCTTTCCTTCAGCTTGTGCCACTTGTCAATGGTTCCTGGTTGGATTCACATCTCTTTGGATTTCCCTGTTATCCTGACCAGTTCAGCAAAGCTAAGTCCTTGCTTGCTCTTTTCTGTCCACAAGTTGTGGACCTATCCGTTCTGTGCTTTCTATGTTTGTCCAGCTTGTCAGTATGAATTAATTTAGTGATGCTGGAAGCTCTGGGAAGCAGATTTACCCTCCACACCTTTAGTCAGGTGTGGAGATTTTTGTAAACTCTGTGTGGATTTTTTGTAGTGTTTTATACTGACCGGACAGTGTTCCATCCTGTCCTATCTGTCTAGCTAGACTGGCCTCCTGTGCTCATCCTGGTTTCATTCTGTGTATGTCTTTTCCCTCTATACTCACAGTCATTACTTGTGGGGGGCTATCTATCCTTTGGGGATTTTCTCTGAGGCAAGATAGTTTTCCTGTTTCTATCTCTAGGGGTAGTTAGTTTTCAGGCTGTGACGAGGTGCCAAGGGAGTGTTAGGAGCATCCCACGGCTACGTCTAGTGTAGTGTTGAGCTTAGGGACTGCGGTCAGTACAGGTACCACTTCCTTCAGAGCTCGTCCCATGTTGCTCCTAAACCACCAGATCATAAAAGTACAAGTGGCCAAAAATGAATTAAATGCATCTCAAAAGAAGGAAAAAATTCTGAGCCATTTTTTTTTCTGTGCTCTCTTTTGTCTTTTTTTTCCTCTTGATCTCTGGGTGGTTCAGGATTTATGCTCTGGCATGGATGTGCAGGGTTTGTTTTCTCGTGTGGATCAACTTGCTGCAAGAGTACAGAGTATCCAAGATTATGTTGTCCAGACTCCGGCTTTGGAGCCTAGAATTCCTACTCCTGATTTGTTTTTTGGAGACAGATCCAAGTTTTTGAACTTTAAAAATAACTGCAAATTGTTTTTTGCTTTGAAACCCCGTTCTTCTGGTGATCCCATTCAGCAAGTTAAAATCATCATATCCTTGCTGCGTGGTGACCCTCAGGACTGGGCATTCTCCCTTGAGTCAGGGGATCCAGCATTGCTGAATGTAGACACATTTTTTCAAGCGCTTGGATTATTGTATGACGAACCTAATTCTGTGGATCATGCAGAAAAAATCCTGTTGGCCTTGTGTCAAGGTCAGGAAGCGGCAGAATTATACTGCCAGAAATTTAGGAAATGGTCTGTGCTCACTAAATGGAATGAGGATGCTCTGGCTGCTATTTTCAGAAAAGGTCTTTCTGAAGCCCAGAAAGATGTTATGGTGGGCTTCCCTACGCCTACTGGTTTGAGCGAATCCATGTCTCTAGCCATTCAGATTGATCGGCGTTTGCGCGAGCGCAAAGCTATGCACCATATGGCAGTGTCCTCTGAGCAGAGTCCTGAACCTATGCAATGTGATAGGATTTTGACTAGAACAGAACGGCAGGAATTCAGACGTCAGAATAGGCTGTGTTTTTACTGTGCAAGTAAATATAGCCAACTACCATGATAACACTAATATAAATCAGAAGTCTGTACCACTAATCACAACAGGACCTAAACGGCCTATCATCAAATACATAGCCACAACAAAGAAAAAAATGATGATACACGACCAAAAGAGTATCACAAAAATGTATAAACTTTATTCATATTAAAATACAGCAAGTGTATGTAAGGTAACACGCAGCATAGCGCCACAGGACTGGACCCTGCAATAGAAACAGCAGGAGACACGCGCACAGAAGTATCAGTCCACAGAATATAGTACCGTATATACTCGAGTATAAGCCGACCCGAGTATAAGCCGACCCCCCTAATTTTGCCACAAAAAACTGGGAAAACTTATTGACTCGAGTATAAGCCTAGGGTGGAAATGCAGCATTTACCGGTGAATTTCAAAAATAAAAATAGATCATTATTTCCCCATAGCTGTGCCATACAGTGCTCTGCACCGTTCATATTTCCCCATAGCTGTGCCATATACGGTGCTCTGCACCGTTCATTGTGCCCCATAGATGTGCCATATACGGTGCTCTGCACCGTTCACTGTGCCCCATAGATGTGCCATATACGGTGCTCTGCACCGTTCACTGTGCCCCATAGATGTGCCATATACGGTGCTCTGCACCGTTCACTGTGCCCCATAGATGTGCCATATACGGTGCTCTGCACCGTTCACTGTGCCCCATAGATGTGCCATATACGGTGCCCTGCACCGTTCACTGTGCCCCATAGATGTGCCATATACGGTGCCCTGCACCGTTCACTGTGCCCCATAGATGTGCCATATACAGTGCTCTGCACCGTTCACTGTGCCCCATAGATGTGCCATATACGGTGCTCTGCACCGTTCACTGTGCCCCATAGATGTGCCATATACGGTGCTCTGCACCGTTCACTGTGCCCCATAGATGTGCCATATACGGTGCTCTGCACCGTTCACTGTGCCCCATAGATGTGCCATATACGGTGCCCTGCACCGTTCACTGTGCCCCATCGATGTGCCATATACGGTGCTCTGCACCGTTCACTGTGCCCCATAGATGTGCCATATATACGGTGCCCTGCACCGTTCACTGTGCCCCATAGATGTGCCATATACGGTGCCCTGCACCGTTCACTGTGCCCCATAGATGTGCCATATACGGTGCCCTGCACCGCTCACTGTGCCCCATAGATGTGCCATATACGGTGCTCTGCACCGTTCATTGTGCCCCATAGCTGTGCCATATACGGTGCTCTGCACCGTTCACTGTGCCCCATAGATGCTCCACATAAATCTCTGCCGCCGCCGCTGCTGCTGCAATAAAAAAAAAAAAACACATACTCACCTCCCTTGATTGCAGCTCCCGGCGTCCGGTCCCGGCGCCTCCATCTTCCCGGCGTCTCTGCTCTGACTGATCAGGCAGAGGGCGCTGCGCACACTATATGCGTCATCGCGCCCTCTGCCTGAACAGTCAGAGCGCAGACGCCGGGAAGATGGAGGCGCCGGCCGGGAAGATGGAGCGACGCTCGGCAGCTGGAACGAGGACAGGTGAATATGCTATACTTACCTAGTCCTGGCGATCCTCGCGCTGTCCCTCTGCCTGGTCTTCGGTGCCGCAGCTTCTTTCTCTATCAGCGGTCACCGGCACCGCTGATTAGAGGAATGAATAGGCGGCTCCACCCCTATGGGAGGTGGAGCCGCTTATTCATTTCTGTAATGAGCGGTCCCACGTGACTGCTGAAGAGGGGAAGAAGCTGCAGCACAGAAGACCGTGGGACGGCAGGGACAGCGCGAGGATCGCTGGGACTAGGTAAGTATGCCTCAGCGCCCTCACCCCCTCACCCGCCGACCCTGCCACCCACCTTGACTCGAGTATAAGCTGAGAGGGGCACTTTCAGCCCAAAATTTTGGGCTGAAAATCTCGGCTTATACTCGAGTATATACGGTAATCACATATTGCCTAACATGATTACAAAAAAATAAGCAAAATCATGAAAATAAGCCTAAAAAACTCAGCATACATAAATAAATACGGCAATACGTGAGAAAACCAAATGGAGTGGGAAGCGACCACATAAACGGTGATCAGAATACTTCACCGCAGACTACATCCCCAGGAAAATTAATCAAATGACAGTGCAAGATAAGAGTGATAGTACACCTGGGACTGCCGCTATACACAATAGGTCATAATTACTATAATACAGCTATACGGCCGACATAACCACCAAATGATACCCACCGCAATGTGGACTGAAGGTTCCGGGAGCGCGCGGTGGGTATCATTTGGTGGTTATGTCGGCCGTATAGCTGTATTATAGTAATTATGACCTATTGTGTATAGCGGCAGTCTCAGGTGTACTATCACTCTTATCTTGCACTGTCATTTGATTAATTTTCCTGGGGATGTAGTCTGCAGTGAAGTATTCTGATGTGGCGCTATGCTGCGTGTTACCTTACATACACTTGCTGTATTTTAATATGAATAAAGTTTATACATTTTTGTGATACTCTTTTGGTCGTGTATCATCATTTTTTTCTTTGTTGTGGCTGTGTTTTTACTGTGGTGATTCTGCTCATGTTATTTCTGATTGCCCTAAACGTACTAGAAGGGTCGCTAGGTCTGTTACCATTAGTACTGTACAGCCTAAATTTCTTTTATCTGTGACCCTGATTTGCTCATTGTCGTCCTTTTCTGTCATGGCATTTGTGGATTCAGGCGCTGCCCTGAACTTAATGGACTTAGAATTCGCCAGGCGCAGTGGTTTTTCCTTGCAGCCTTTGCAGAGCCCTATTCCTTTGAGGGGCATTGATGCTACACCATTGGCCAAGGATAAACCTCAGTACTGGACGCAGATGACCATGTACATGGCTCCTTCACATCAGGAAAATTGCCATTTTCTGGTGTTGCATAACCTGCATGATGTTGTTGTACTGGATTTTCCATGGTTACAGGAACATAATCCGGTGCTGGATTGGAAAACTATATCTGTGACTAGTTGGGGTTGTTCAGGGGTACATAGTGACGTTCCTTTGATGTCAATTTCCTCTTCCCCCTCTTCTGAGGTCCCTGAGTTTTTGTCGGATTTCCAGGATGTATTTGATGAGCCCAAGTCCAGTTCCCTTCCTCCACATAGGGACTGTGATTGTGCTATTAACTTGATTCCTGGTTGTAAGTTCCCTAAGGGCCGACTTTTCAATCTGTCTGTGCCAGAGCATGCCGCCATGCGGAGCTATGTTAATGAATCTTTGGAGAAAAGGCATATTCGGCTGTCTTCGTCACCATTGGGAGCGGGTTTCTTTTTTGTTGCTAAGAAGGATGGCTCCTTGAGACCCTGTATAGATTATCGTCTTCTTAATAAGATCACGGTTAAATTCCAATACCCCTTGCCTTTGCTTTCTGATTTGTTTGCTCAGATTAAGGGGGCTAGTTGGTTTACTAAGATTGACCTCCGAGGGGCATATAATCTTGTTCGTATTAAACAGGGTGACGAATGGAAAACTGCATTTAATATGCCTGAAGGCCATTTTGAATACCTTGTGATGCCATTCGGGCTCTCTAATGCTCCATCTGTGTTCCAATCCTTCATGCATGATATTTTCCGCAATTATCTTGATAAATTCATGGTTGTATATTTGGATGATATTTTGATTTTTTCCGATGATTGGGAGTCTCATGTGAAGCAGGTCAGGATGGTGTTCCAGATCCTTCGTGATAATGCTTTATTTGTGAAGGGGTCTAAGTGCCTATTCGGAGTTCAGAAGGTCTCTTTTTTGGGTTTTATTTTTTCTCCCTCATCTATGGAAATGGATCCTGTTAAGGTCCAAGCTATTCATGACTGGATTCAACCCACATCTGTGAAGAGCCTTCAAAAATTTTTGGGCTTTGCTAATTTCTATCGCCGTTTCATTGCCAACTTTTCCAGTGTGGTTAAGCCCCTTACTGATTTGACGAAGAAAGGCGCTGATGTGACGAATTGGTCCTCTGCGGCTGTTGAGGCCTTTCGGGAGCTTAAACGCCGATTTACTTCTGCCCCTGTGTTGCGTCAGCCGGATGTTTCTCTTCCTTTTCAGGTTGAGGTTGACGCTTCTGAGATTGGGGCAGGGGCCGTTTTGTCTCAGAGCGATTCTGATGGTTCTATGATGAAACCGTGTGCTTTTTTTTCCAGAAAGTTTTCACCTGCGGAACGCAATTATGATGTCGGCAATCGGGAGTTGTTGGCTATGAAGTGGGCGTTTGAGGAGTGGCGACATTGGCTTGAGGGAGCTAAGCACCGCGTTGTGGTCTTGACTGATCATAAGAATCTGATTTACCTCGAGTCGGCCAAGCGGCTGAATCCTAGACAGGCTCGATGGTCCCTGTTTTTCTCCCGTTTTGATTTTGTGGTCTCGTATCTTCCGGGATCTAAGAATGTTAAGGCTGATGCCCTCTCTAGGAGTTTTTCGCCTGATTCTCCTGGAGTCCTTGAGCCGGTTGGCATTCTTAAGGAAGGGGTGATTCTTTCTGCCATCTCCCCTGATTTGCGGCGGGTGCTTCGGGAATTTCAGGCTGATAGGCCTGACCGCTATCCACTGGGGAAGCTGTTTGTTCCTGATGGATGGACAAGTAAGGTAATTTCTGAGGTTCATTGTTCAGTGTTGGCTGGTCATCCTGGGATTTTTGGTACCAGAGATTTGGTTGCTAGGTCCTTTTGGTGGCCTTCCTTGTCGCGCGATGTGCGTGCTTTTGTGCAGTCCTGTGGGACTTGCGCCCGAGCCAAGCCTTGCTGTTCCCGCGCTAGTGGGTTGCTTTTGCCTTTGCCGGTCCCTGAGAGGCCCTGGACGCATATTTCCATGGATTTTATTTCGGATCTTCCTGTTTCCCAGAAGATGTCTGTTATCTGGGTTGTTTGTGACCGGTTCTCTAAAATGGTCCATCTGGTACCTTTGCCTAAGTTGCCTTCCTCCTCAGATTTGGTTCCATTGTTTTTTCAGCATGTGGTTCGTTTACATGGCATTCCGGAGAATATTGTGTCTGACAGAGGTTCTCAGTTTGTCTCTAGGTTTTGGCGGGCCTTTTGTGCTAGGATGGGCATTGATTTGTCTTTTTCTTCGGCGTTTCATCCTCAGACTAATGGCCAAACTGAGCAAACTAATCAGACCTCGGAGACCTATTTGAGATAATTTGTGTCTGCTGATCAGGATGATTGGGTGGCTTTCTTGCCGTTGGCCGAGTTTGCCCTTAATAATCGGGCTAGTTCGGCTACTTTGGTTTCACCTTTCTTTTGTAATTTTGGTTTTCATCCTCGTTTTTCTTCTGGGCAGGTTGAGCCTTCTGATTGTCCTGGTGTGGATTCTGTGGTGGACAGGCTGCAGCAGATTTGGACTCATGTGGTGGACAATTTGACGTTGTCTCAGGAAAGAGCTCAACGTTTTGCTAACTGCCGTCGGTGTGTTGGTCCCCGGCTTCGTGTGGGGGATTTGGTTTGGTTGTCTTCTCGTCATGTTCCTATGAAGGTTTCTTCCCCTAAGTTTAAGCCTCGGTTTATTGGTCCTTATAAAATTTCTGAAATTATTAATCCGATGTCTTTTCGTTTGGCTCTTCCAGCCTCTTTTGCCATTCATAATGTTTTCCATAGATCTTTGTTGCGGAGATATGTGGTGCCCGTTGTTCCCTCAGTTGATCCTCCTGCCCCGGTGTTGGTTGAGGGAGAGTTGGAATATGAGGTTGAGAAAATTTTGGATTCTCGTTTTTCGAGGCGGAGGCTTCAGTATCTTGTCAAGTGGAAGGGTTATGGCCAGGAGGATAATTCTTGGGTTGTTGCCTCCGATGTCCATGCCACCGATTTGGTTCGTGCTTTTCACTTGGCTCATCCTGATCAGCCTGAGGGCTCTGGTGAGGGTTCGGTGACCCCTCCTCAAGGGGGGGGTACTGTTGTGAATTCCGCTCTTGGGCTCCCTCCGGTGGTTGTAAGTGGCACTTTTGTGAGTTCTGCTCTTGGCTCCCTCCGGTGGTTTTAAGTGGAATGGCTGCTCCTTTGATTTAGCTGTCAGCAGCTGCTTCCACTGATTGTCTATTCTGCTCAGCTATTTAGCCTGGCTCTTTCCTTCAGCTTGTGCCACTTGTCAATGGTTCCTGGTTGGATTCACATCTCTTTGGATTTCCCTGTTATCCTGACCAGTTCAGCAAAGCTAAGTCCTTGCTTGCTCTTTTCTGTCCACAAGTTGTGGACTTATCCGTTCTGTGCTTTCTATGTTTGTGCAGCTTGTCAGTATGAATTAATTCAGTGATGCTGGAAGCTCTGGGAAGCAGATTTACCCTCCACACCTTCAGTCAGGTGTGGAGATTTTTGTAAACTCTGTGTGGATTTTTTGTAGTGTTTTATACTGACCGCACAGTGTTCCATCCTGTTCTATCTGTCTAGCTAGACTGGCCTCCTGTGCTCATCCTGGTTTCATTCTGTGTATGTCTTTTCCCTCTTTACTCACAGTCATTACTTGTGGGGGGCTATCTATCCTTTGGGGATTTTCTCTGAGGCAAGATAGTTTTCCTGTTTTTATCTTTAGGGGTAGTTAGTTCTCAGGCTGTGACGAGGTGCCTAGGGAGTGTTAGGAGCATCCCACAGCTACTTCTAGTGTTGTGTTGAGCTTAGGTCAGTACAGGTACCACTTCCTTCAGAGCTCGTCCCATGTTGCTCCTAAACCACCAGATCATAACAGGTGGCACCCCTTAGAGGCTGGGGCATGATAGAGTCCCTATAAACTGCCTCAAGCCACCAGTCATGCAGGTTTGTCCTATCCTATATGGGGGACAGAGAGAGAGACATTACATCTGTGAGGACCTTATGTGAAGCCTTAGGCAGTAAGGAACTACAACACCATGGCGCTAGAGGAAGGCTACTGATTCCTCCTGGACAAAGGGATTCTGGACTTGCCTCCAAACTGGCCGGACTCTGCCTGCCCTGTGATCTGGTGCCCTGGACTGTGGATGCTGAAGTCTTCAGTAAAGGTAAAGAGACTGCAACCTTGTGTCCTCGTTCTTCTCTGCGCCTCTCACCATCCACCATTTACACACCAGGAAGCCCTGGGGACATACTTCACCTGTGGGAAGGTATACCATCTAGCTGCCATAAAATCACCCCAGCGGACCCCTTAAAGCAGCGTCGGTCACCCTGACCGAATACCACAGGTGGCGTCACGAACATAAACTCTATCCCTTTAAAGACCTTTCCCTTTTACACGGACATCCCAGGGCCACGGACCGGGTAAGACACTGTGACATCCCCCTGTGAACCACAGGACCCGGTACTGAGTACCCCACGGCCCCATGGTGGCGCTCCACATGTTTCTGGGTTCTCCCCCTGGTTGTCATGGGCTCGGAGCCTTCAGACACCTGCAGCCTGTGTTATGGAGGTAAGGATTCTGGCAGGAAGCTGTTGTGTGCCGGTGTTAGGTCCACAGTCTCAGGAGCCCTGGAGTTATGCGACTGCTGCCATCTGCTTGCAGGCCACACCCCACCAAGAGAAATTAATATTCATTTTGATGGAATTGAATATTCATTTCTCTTATAGCGCACAGATACAGCCGCAGTCGCCAGCTTCCAGCCCACATTCTACTTACGTTTCCAGTACGCCCTCGCTGCATCTTGTTCCGGCACCAGCAGCTCTTCCAGCCCAGTGATCACAAGTCCCCCGCTTATTAAGGTAATGAATATTCACTCCTCTCCACTCCCATAGGCGTGAAGTGAATATTCATTACTTTAATGAGCGGGGACATGTGATCACTCGGCCGGAAGAGCTGCTGGCACCGCAATGAGTTGCAGTGAGAGCATACAGGTAGCGTAAGTAGGATGTGTTTTTTATAGGAATCATGCATACAAGGATTGGTGATAAGGAGCCATGCATACAGGGATGGGGAGCCATGCATACAAGGACAGGGATGGAGAGCCATGCATACAAGGACGGGGATGGGGAGCCATGCATACAAGGACGGTGATGGGGAGCCATGCATACAATGAAAGGGGTGTGGGAGCCATGCATACAAGAACAGGAATGGGGAGCCATGCATACCAGGATAGGGATGAAGGGACAATGAATACCCGGCTTATACTCAAGTCAATAATTTTTCCCAGTTTTTCATGGCAAAATTAAGTGCCTCGGCTTATACTCGGGTTGACTTATACTCAAGTATATACGGTATATTTAATTCTATTTCAATATTCATATGTCCTACTGCATAATGAATGTTTACATCTTGTAGAGTTATCCAGACTGATATCTACATGGTTTTATGGTTTACAATATAGAAACATGATGGGCAGTACATTCCATATTGGGTGCTATATGTAAGCCTATGAAAACACTAGCCTTTAGGACTGTTCAATTTGTCCATGTCCTATAGACTACAAATCCACGTTCGTGCCACCAACTTGGCCAGATGAGCAGTATAGATGTATAATTATCTAAGGTAATTGTTGTATATCTGAATTTATCCAATATTATTCCGTATAAAAGGTTGCCATAAGAAATAAGAATTTTGAGACTAAAGAAAAATACAGCTGCTTCTCACAAAATTATATTATCATCAAAAAAATAATTTATTTCAGTTCTTCAATGCAAAAAGTGAAACTCATATATTATTTAGAGTTATTACAAACAGAATAATCTATTTCAAGTGTTTATTTCTGTTAATGTTGATGATTATGGCTTACAGCCAATGAAAGCTCAAAAGTCATTATCTCAGTAAATTAGAATACTCTAGAACACCAGCTTGAAAAATGATGCTCAGTAAATGCAGTCAATATTTGGTTGAGGCTCCTTTTGCATCAATTACTGCATCAGCGTGGCATGGCATGGAGGCAATCAGCCTGTGGTACTGCTGAGGTGTTATGGAAGCCCAGGTTGCTTCAAGCCTTCAGCTTGTCTGCATTGTGGATCTGGTGTCTCTCATTTTCCTCCTAACGATACCCCATAGATTATCTATGGGGTTAAGGTCAGGTGAGTTTGCTAGCCCATCAAGCACAGTGGATACTGTTGTTTTTAAACCAGGTATTGGTACTTTTGGCAGTGCGGACAGGTGCCAAGTCCTGCTGGAGAATGACATTTTCATCTCCAAAAAGCTTGTTGGCAGAGGGACTCATGAAGTGCTCTAAAATTTCCTGGTAGACAACTGAGCTGACTTTGGTCTTGATAAAACACAGTGGACCTACACCAGCAGATGACATGGCTCCCCAAAACAATCAATGATTGTGGAAACTTCACACTAGACCTCAAGTAGCTTGGATTGTGGCCTCTCCACTCTTCCTCCAAACTCTGGGACCTTGATTTCTAAATGAAAAGCAAAATTTACTTTCATCTGAAAACAACACCTTGGACAACTGAACAACAGTTCAGTTCTTTTTCTCCTTGGGCCAGGTAAGACGCTTTCAGCATTGTCTATTGGTCATGAGTGGCTTGACACAAGGAATGCGACACTTGTAGCTCATGTCCTGCATACATCTCTGTGTGGTGGCTCTTGCAGCAATGACTCCAGCAGCAGCGCACTCCTTGTGAATCTACCCCAAATTTTTGAATGGCCTTTTCTTAACAATCCTTTCAAGGCTGGGTTATCCCTGTTGCTTGTGCACCTTTATCTACCACACTTTTCCTTCCACTCAAGTTTCCATTATTATGCTTGGATATAGCACTCTGTGAACAGTCAGCTTCTTTAGCAATGACCTTTTGTGGCTTGCCCTCCTTGTGTGGCTTACCCTCCTTGTGGAGTTTGTCAATGACTGTCTTATGGACATCTGTCAAGTCAGCAGTCTTCCCCATGATTGTGGAACCTACTGAAACAGATTAGGGACCTTTTTAAACACTTAGGAAGCCTTTGCAGGTGTTTTTGTTAATTATTCTAATTTACTGAGATAATGACATTTGGGTTTTCATTTGCTGTAAGCCATAATCATCCACATTAACAGAAATAAACATTTGAAATAGATCAATGTGTTTGTAATGACTCCATATATTATATGAGTTTCACTTTTTGTATTGAATGAAGAACTGAAATAAATTAACTTTTTGATGATATTCTAATTTTGTGAGAAGCACCTGCAGGTATGACTGGGTTAATAATTGGATTTCATGGATAGAACCCAAGGGTTGTCATTAATGGGACATACTCAGACTGGGTCACCGTTTCATGAAGGGTATCCAATGGATCAGCACTAAGCTCTTTATCAACATACTGTATCTTGTATTAACTTTAAAACATCAAGCCCTTCACACGGTAAAAAGATCCAAAAATCAATCAAGACAAGAATATAATCGAATAAAATATTATTTTATTGAATACCACACATAAAATTACATAGTAAAATCGATAAATCCAATATATGTAACCAAATTATTATTACGTGCCCCAATCATAATGATTATTATGGCGGTTTTATATAGGGCCCTAATTGAATATGGCGCCGATAATTAGGGCCCTATATAAAACCGCCATAATTATCATAAGATACACACCCCCTGACGAAGGAACAGTGCATCCGAAACGCGCGTCGGGGTGCCCCAGATTGTCCTGGCTACCCATAGTGGTTTATATACGAAACGATCAAAGTAAGTGTTTCCCTACTTTACCTACCTTCCTTGCATTTGCACCTTGTTTGCAGCACTTTAGTTTCTTATGCAAAGTATTGCATTCATTTATATGCACATTGTGGCACTTTATATGCACATTGCGGTACTTTTATATCAACCTCTTATTAAATTTAATTAATTTTTTCTCACATATATTTTTGTACATTTTTTTATATATATTTTTCAGCGTTTTTAGAGGGTTTAAGTAGGGACCTTGTGGAGATCTAAATTATGCCAGTCTGATTGGGGCACATAATAATAATTTGGTTACATATATTGGATTTATCGATTTTACTATGTAATTTTATGTGTGGTATTCAATAAAATAATATTTTATTCGATTATATTCTTGTCTTGATTGATTTTTGGATCTTTTTACCATGTGAAGAGCTTGATCTTTTAATCTTTTATAGTGCTTCACTACACCACTAGTACACTAGGTGGTTTCTGGGTCTTCTTCTTTTTATAGATATTTATAAATAAATTTTATAAGTGTTTTTACTATCATTATTTATTGCTACCCGGATAACATTTGTGTATTTTTATTAATCTTGTATTAACTTTGCAGAAATATTTAACAGTAAAAAAAAAATTTTTTTAGAGATGAATAAACTGTGTGAAGTAATTAACTGAAGAGAGGACGGTATTATGTCAAAGTTGAAAGCTTGGGCACAGAAGTGGCAAATGAGGTTTAACATCGATAAATGTAAGGTCATGACACCATTACATACTAAATAGGAAAATACTGATTAAAACTGACACGGAAAAGGACTTAGGGATATTAGACAACAAGCAAGTGCTGTCAATGCAAATAAGATCACATGACGAGGACAAACTTACAAATCAAAAGCATATTTCTAAATCATTATTGAAAGCGTACATTAATACAGTATTTGTGTGCAAGTTTATACATCGGTGCATAAGAAAAACTTAGCAGAGCTTGAACAAGCAGCCAAAGCAATCACTAAAACAGGTAGACTTCAGTACCCAGAAAGATAATCAAAACTAGGTGATGACCTAATAACTATATATAAATATATGAAATGCCCATTCAGAAATCTATCTAATAATAGATTTCTTAAAAAAATGTGACTATGAGAAAAGAGAAATTACATCTACAAGAAAGAAGGATTCTATACAAACATAAATGAGGAGTCTGTACTGTAAGAGCATTGAGACTATGTAAATCTAAGGGTATGTGCACACGTTGCGGATTCCATTGCAGATTTTTCCGCGTGGATTCTGCAGAATCCGCTGGTAAAACGCCCTGCATTTTACCTGCGGATTCACTGTAGATTTTTTGCGGATTTTGTGCAGTTTTTGTGCGGATTTCGTCTGTGTTTTAACACCTGCGGATTCCTATAGTGGAATAGGTGTAAACTACTGCGGAATCCGCACAAAGAATTGACATGCTGTGGAAAATAAACCGCTGCGTTTCTGCTCATAATTTTCCGCAGCATGTGCACTGCGGATTTGGTTTTACATAGATTTACATGGTACTGTACAATGTATGGAAAACTTCTCCGGATCCGCAGGGCAAAATTCAAAGTTAGTTCATTGAAAGAGAACAGTATGAAATTTGTCAGGGCAAGAATATTACAAATTATTGGTGCTAGCTTACTAGACATGGTTTGTTTATCAAGGAAATTATTCGTATTGTCATATTTGCATATTCAGATTGCCTTAACTGCTCAGAAAGTACTGGCAGGGGCATGTAAGGTAATGAACAACCTCACCTCTTCATACATATGTTGCCTAAACTCCGGAGTAGAGATGAGTGGATCGATCTATGGAGAATCAAGTTCGAAAAGAATTTCCTTAAATCTGTGGTTTAACCCAAATTCAAACATTTAAAGGGGTAGTCTACTACTAGGGACACCCCTTCTCATTCCTTATGTTTTGTCATGTTAAAATAAAAACACCTATACTTATCTCCCGTGCCTGCACGATTCCAGTGGTGTCATCACATGTGTTCCTAGAGCTTCAAGTAAGCCCTGTGCTTAATCAGCGCTGGCATCATTGTCCCCACCTTTGGACATATTGAACATAAACAGGAAGCTAGGGCTGTGCCTGTGAGGAGGTAGAGCAGGTGCTGTGTTCCAACCTGAAGACATCAATGCTACTGTGGTATGTAATATGTAGGATGTGAATAATGTTTTGTACCTGATATGTTTTCTTGTGGTTACAAGTGTTAATTTTCTTGTGGGCAGCAGTACTACCCAACAGCCGCAAGATGTCATCGTTTTCCGTTTTACTCTTGTATAACATGTAAGTGAAAGGTTAAGTCTGCCTAGCAACAGACCGCTGGGGCAGGCAGAGTTAATGTTGGGTCTAGCCCAAGAGGAGAAGCTAGCCTGCAGGGAAAGGGGACTGTGTTTCTGTTAGAGAAAAACAGAGCTGAGATGCACAAGACAGCAAGGACCATTAGGGAGCATCAGAGGTGACATATCCAGTTCAGCAGGCAAGTGGGCAAAGTCCATTAATGGGAGAATTAAAGGAAGAAGTGAATCCAGTGTTGGTCAGACGTGGAAGGCCCTGTAAAGAGGGGTCTTGCCTAGTTGAGGACACGGAAGAAGGCAGCATCTCTAAGGGAGGTTCTTGTTAATGGATCACAGACTGCTGTTTGGTTGTAGGGTTCGCAGTGTAAGATATCCAGCCATGTGTCCCTGTGCGAGGAAGATGGAAGTTTATCTGATTTGCCTTGCTTACTTAATGTTCACATGTAAAGTGCAGTCACCCAAAACCGATAAGAACGTTCCTCTGTTTGAGATAAAAGAAGATGTAAAGTGTGCTGCCTGCTGCCTTGTGTACTTAGGTGTGATGCCAAGAATGCCTTGTTTTTATGAATGCACCTGGTGCCCTTGTCTTGCAGTCTAATGGACCTGGTGAGAAGTGGAATGGGATCGGCTTGAAGTTGAAGGTACACATAGCAACACTGCCAGCATGCACGCATCTAGAACTCTCATTTTCTCTGTAGCTTGTAGGACTCATGACACTATGGCTATGGCCCTGGGCATGTTTACACGCCTGCTCGCTAACATCCTCTTGATATTCAATTTGTGCATAAGTGGGGACCGTGATGTCAGCATTGTTTGGGCGCAGGGCTCACATGACATAACAACCTCATGTGAACTCCAGGAATGCCAGTGATAATGTAAGAGGAATGACAGCACCGCGGGTACCTGTGTGCTGGGTCCTGAACTGAAAAGGCTGCATCCTCTGTTCCCGTGGGAAAGCTTTAGTGAGGCGGACCTTCCTCCTGCCTGACGGGGGCGGGGATATAAAAGGAGAAAGAGCGCACAGCAGAGAAGTTTGGCACCAACCCAGGGCAGCGCAGTCAGGCGAGTGGCACGCTCCGCTCCTCCACCCCACCAAGAACCGGCGCTGCGACAGGCCCCATCATCTGCAGAGGAACCACTCGCTGAGGGGAGCTGTGCGCTCAGCAGCAGCTCAGAGAGAGCCTTGGTGGGAACAGATAGTGCACAGCAGGGACCAGTGAGTGCTGTGGCCCTGGAGTATCCATACAGCGCAGGCCTGCGACCGAGCACCGCCACTGCCGACAGAGACTGTGAGGAGAGTTGTGCAGGATGCCTGTTGGTCACCACGGATCAGGTGTGGAATGTTCCGGGCTAGTGAGTACTGTGTGTATGCTGCCAGAGAGAGATCGGGTGCAGCTCCCTGCCAGAGAAGCAGCGCGCCAGTGGTTGTCAGTGCTTTAGTATTTGCAGGAGCAGGCAGCACGCAGCATAGATAGAAGAGTGCAGCGTGCCCAGTAGCTGACAAAGATCGAGGTGCCATGTGCGTCATGACCGTGAGTACAGCGTACGGGCTGCAAAGAGATAGCAGAGTACTGGATAGACTTGTGTAACCCACCTTACCAGCATATACTTTTCCGCTCATGGGAGACCCTTATTTTGCCAGTTTGTATTCGCTGAGCCACATTGGGCTCATACACTACTGTGGCCCGCACCCTTATCAGCAACTGTAGCATATGGACTAGGCTCAGTAAAAGGACCGACCGCTGCTGCCAGAAGATGGGGCATTGTTGCCCACAGGACCTTCCGGGAAAAGACACCACAACAGCCGTTGCCGGCGCTATTGAGTTCTCAGCAGGAGTTACGGTTTGAGGAACTTCTGACACAAGTACAACCGAACTGCCATTATATGAACCGTTGTTTTTCACCTCACCATATCCTTTGCAATTTACACTGTTTAATCCACTGTTTCACCCATTACCTCCCTGCGGGGAGTATTCCCCTGTTAATAAACCTGTTAACCGTGGCTCTGCCTCCTGACTGTCACTGCATCCTGCGCACCTGCTCACAACGACACTGATGGAATGGTGCCGACATCGATGAAATGGTGCTGACATCGATGAAATGGTGCTGACACTGGGAGTGAGTATAGGTGTTATTTTATCAGGGCCAAATATGAGTAATGAGAAGCTGTTTTCCACATAGTGAACAATCCCTTTAACCTCTTCCTGACCTTGGACGTACCCATACTTCCAGGTTGCAGGGTACTTACAGACACAGAGACTGTGCGTACACATTTGCTGCTGGGCTTCAGCTGTTTATGTGCAGGAGTGATGCCCACACAGCTCCCTGCACTTTAACCCCCTAAATACTGTGATCGTTAGCGACTGCAGCATTTAGCAGTCATGCAGAGGGAGGGAGCCTCTTCTGCACTCCGATCATTGCCATGGTGATGACATCCGGATCACTAGGCACTAACAAGTTAGTTAGATCATGCTCAGATCTAACTAAGGGCTCCTTTTCACTTGCGAGAAATACCGTACGTGCGAGTCTCGCATGTTAAAACCAAGCTCTGGCGTCGGCACTTGGGAGCGGAGCGTGCAGCTCCATGTATTGCTATGCAGGCTCACACTCCGCTCTGGAGTGCCGGCGCCAGAGCTTGGCTTTAACCTGCGAGACTCGCACGTATTTCTCGCAAGTGGAAAGGAGCCCTAACTTGTGCCTGCAGGGCTGACAGTTCTAATGCATTGAAATGATGGTGCATTGCATTGCATTAGAACAGCGATCAGACTGCAGAAAGTGAAAGTCTCATAGACGGACTTAGTAAAAAAGTAAAATAAAAAATTGTAAATTTAGAAAAAAAAACACAAAATAATAGTAAAAAATAAAAAATATATTGTACCCATAAAGAAATATTTGTATGCCCCTCCCCCCAAAAAAGTCCAAATATTTGACATCGCAGTGTACTGAACAACCGTCTTATAAAACAGTCTCACCAGTTATCCCCTTCAGTGAACACCAGGAAAAAAAAAACAATGCAAAAAAATGATGCTTTTTCAATATACCCCCGAACAAAAAGTGGAATAAAATGCAATCAAAAAGACAAATTTAAAGAAAACTGGTATCACTGAAAACATCATCTTGTCCCGCATAAAACAAGCTGCCATACAGCGCAAATCAGCAGAAAAATATAAAAATAAATGTAAAGCTATCAGAATACAATGCAAAAAACATTATTTTTTTTTCTATAAAATAGTTTTTATTGTGTAAACGAGCCAAAACACAAAAACTATATAAATGTGGAATCACTGCAATCGTACTGACCCGAAGAATACAGCTGCCTTATCAATTTTACCACATTCGGTCAACATTAAAAAAAAAAAGAACTCCTGAATTGCTGGTGTTTGTTCATTCTGTCTCCTTAAAATTGGAATAGAAAGCAATCAAAAAATCTCATATGCCTGAAAATGGTAGCAATAACCAACTCATCCTACAAAAAACAAGCCCTCACATGACTCTATGGGCCAAAATATGGAATAATTATAGCTCTCAAAATATGGTGATGCAGTTTTTGCAATAAAAAGCATCTTTTTGTGTGTGACAGTAGCTAAACATAGAAAAAAAAATGTAATCGCACTGACCCGAAGAACAAAGTCTTCTAATCACTTATACCGCAAAAAAATAAATAAAACCAATTCTTCACCTGCTGTTAATTTGTTCATTTGTTCATTCTGCCTCCCAAAGATCGCAGTAAGACTTGTGTGCTTACATAGGGGTTTCCATGTAAATCTCTGAAATACGTGATTCAGATGGAAACCCCGGGGGAAGATTCCCTATAGACAGGCAGAGGGAGGCACTTTGGATGCTGTCTGGCCTATGATCCAGCAGTGTCTGTCTTTCTATGCATGCATAAAAGTGCCGTTGACACAGTTTTGTACACTTCTGAACAAAATGAGAATGCGGAACAGAGTCCAGATGGAGTCCATAGTAATTCTGCTGCTTCTTTGTAGAAAATGGATCCCTCAGGGCTTTAGCGTAGAGCGTAAGATTATTATTATTATTTATTTATTTATATAGCACCATTGATTCCATGGTGCTGTACATGAGAAGGGGTTACATACAAATTACAGATATCACTTGCAGTAAGCAAACTAACAATTACAGACTGATACAGAGGGGCGAGGACCCTGTTCTTGCGGGCTTACATTCTACAGGATTATGGGGAAGGAGACAGTAGGTCGAGGGTTGCAGGTGCTCTGGTAGTGGTGAGGAGGCAGCGGGGTCAGTGCAGGCTGTAAGCTTTCCTGAAGAGGAGGGTATTCAGGTTCCGTCTGAAGGATCTGAATATGGTTGATAGTCGGACATGTTGGGGCAAAGAATTCCAGAGGATGGGGATAGTCGGGAGAAGTCTTGGAGGCGGTTGGGTGAGGAGCGAATAAGTGTGGAGGAGAGAAGGAGGTCTTGGAAGGACCAGAGATTGTGTGAGGGAAGATATCGGGAGATTAGTTCAAAGATATATGGAGGAGACAAGTTATGGATGGCTTTGTAGGTCAGTATTAGTAATTTGAACTGGATATACTGAGGGAATGGAAACCAGGGAAGAGATTTGCAGAGGGGGGAAACGGAGGAGTAGAGAGGAGAGAGATGAATTAGTCGGGCAGCAGAGTTAAGGATGGACTGGAGAGGTGCAAGGGTGTTAGCAGGGAGGCCATAGAAAAGAATGTTGCAGTAGTCGAGGCGGGAGATGATGAGGGCATGCACAAGCATTTTAGTAGATTGACAGCTGAGGAAAGGACGGAAGATAAATGTGATCCCAAATATTATGTAAAACGTGAACATAAACGTAAACATTTCCACGTTTCTGGTACTACACATGCTCTGGAAACGCAAATGGCTCCTTGTCCCCCAAAAGAAATCCAGCAAATTCTGCGCTCCCAAATCCAAATGCCCCCTCCCTTCTGAGCCACAGTGTGCATAAACCACTTTTAGCATCCACATCTTTGGCATTTCTGTAGCGATCAGAGTCTGCCTAACTTACGGGTGCGTGACTCCAGAAGTACCTGTAGAAAAGCCCACAACCTGCAATAACCCTGCTATATGTCTTTCCATGGTAGACAAGGTGATTTCTCCTTCTGTACTGATTTATCACTCAGTAAGCTCATGCTTATTGCACTTGTATATTTTTATCCTTAGTTCACGTTATGCGCTTCTGTAGAAGTTTCTGGAAGGTAATAGTGCTTGAAGGTAACAAAAATAAATAATAGCCTTAGCAAAATGAAATAATAGTTGTGGTTGAAGAACATTTTGCAATTTTTTGATTCTTTTATTGTTTTCCTTGTGATGAGTAACATTATCTTTGCATGGTTAGGATTTGGGCTACATAGGTTTATAAGCTCGCATATGTTCCTTACATCAGACTGACATGTAGAGTCATCTTTTCCCAGAAACACACATCTTGGCCTTGTGACTTTTAAAGCAATGTTATTTGCTGTTCATGAGCAGGAACTGTGCTAAGGCAATACCTCTGTGTAGCTATCAAAGCCATAGGAAGCCAAGGAAGAATGAATAATAAGGGTCATATGAGAGTTGACAGCTAAGTTCATTACTTGGGACTTTACGAGGCTTTAATAGGAAATTTGTTATGAACTGGTAGTTCAGAAACACAATGGACTTGGTGGTTAAGAGCACACAAAGTGACCTGATAGTTACTAATAACATAGGACGAGCTCTGAGACGTGGGAACTCTGCTGACCGCAATCCCTAATCCTATCACGCCACACTAGAGGTAGCCGTGGAGCGCTCCTGACCAGACCTAGGCGCCTCGGGCACAGCCTGAGAAACTAGCTAGCCCTGAAGATAGAAAAATAAGCCTACCTTGCCTCAGAGAAATTTCCCAAAGGAAAAGGCAGCCCCCCACATATAATGACTGTGAGTAAAGATGAAAATACAAACACAGAGATGAAATAGATTTTAGCAAAGTGAGGCCCGACTTACTGAATAGACCGAGGATAGGAAAGATAGCTTTGCGGTCAGCACAAAATCCTACAAACAACACCGCAGAGGGCGCAAAAAGACCCTCCGTACCGACTAACGGCACGGAGGTGCTCCCTCTGCGTCCCAGAGCTTCCAGCAAGCAAGACAAACCAATATAGCAAGCTGGACAGAAAAAATAGCAAACAAAAGTAACACAAGCAGAACTTAGCTTATGCAGGGTAGACAGGTCACAAGAACGATCCAGGAGAGAGCAAGACCAACACTGGAACATTGACTGGAGGCCAGGAACAAAGAACTAGGTGGAGTTAAATAGAGCAGCACCTAACGACTTAACCTCGTCACCTGAGGGAGGAAACTCATAAGCCACAGCCCCACTCACATCCACCAGAGGAAGCTCATGGACAGAACCAGCCGAAGTACCACTCATGACCACAGGAGGGAGCTTGACCACAGAATTCACAACAGAAATTAGACAATTATGAAAAATCCTAGTAAATTAAGTCTTATTTTCTCCTATGTTCATGATGATTTGTACCTTACCGCAAAGGTTTTTGTTAGAATTACATATATGACATTTCTTTAGTGATACTGTGTTTTCTTTATTAGATACCATACAGCCATTTTCTGATGACGGATATAAAAACTTACAAGCTGTTTTGTGCGCAGATAAGGTGATATTCAATATTAATGAAAAATAGTTGGAAGAACTCTAAGTAAATCCTCTAGGGCAAGGATGTCAAACTGAAATACACAGAAGGACAAAATTAAAATCTTGGTCCAAGTCACGGGGAAACCTTGATATTTATAAAAAAAAAATGTCTATTATTGAGGAAGTTTTTCCTCATCATCAAATATAACAATTAACTTTTTCATAGAAAAAAGAAATTTAAATAGGTTGCTCCACTATCAAAGTTAATTTTAATTAACAAATTTTAGAATAAAATATTAGAATAATACAATGTTATATAAGAACAGTAAAAAGCATATGGCCCAATGGCCTAATTTTAATATGTAACAACAAAACATAAAAAACCTTGAATAATACAGTTGATAAAGTAAAATGCAAATAAAAGTATCCCAAACACAGTAAAATAACCTCACAGTGATTTCCCCCCAATACTCTCCACATGCAAGGTATGATGACCCTACTGTACCCCCTTCCCTCCGCTCCTGAATTGGCGAGAATCTTCATTTCTCATGTCTTCCGGATTCATGGATTTCCGTTGCACATAGTCTCTGATAGAGGAGTTCAGTTCACTTCTCGTTTCTGGCAGGCTCTATGTAAATTAATGAATGTTACCCTGGATTTTTCTACAGCTTATCATCCTCAGACCAATGGACAAGCAGAGCACACTAACCAAATACTGATGACTTATCTTCGTCATTTTTCCAACGCTCATCAAGATAACTGGTCTGATTTGCTTCCGTGGGCTGAGTTCGCTTACAATAATCACATCAATGAGTCTTCTTCCAAGTCTCCATCCTTCATCGTCTATGGGCAACATCCTGGTATCCCTCTGCCGGTACTCCCTGTCTCGGGTGTGCCAGTGGCTGATCTTCTGTCCGAGGAGTTCTCCAGGGTCTGGCAGGAGACCAAAATCGCCCTGGAACAGGCTCAGGCCAGGATTAAGAGACATGGCGATAAAGGACGTCTGGATTCTCCTGTATATTGGCCAGGCGATAAAGTGTGGTTGTCCTCCAGGTTTATTCGTCTTAAGATTCCCTCGGATAAATTGGGTCCACGGTACATTGGTCCTTTCGAGGTTGTGTCTCGTATCAATGATCCTTCCTACAAGCTGAAATTGCTCGCTTCTCTTCGCATACCTAATTCTTTTCATGTTTCTCTTTTGAAACCAGTTGTTTTCAATCAGTTCCATGTTTCTCCTACTCAAACTCCTTTACCTGTCTCTGATCCAGATGTTTTTGAGGTTAAAGACATTCTTGCCATGAAAAAGTCGAGGTATAAAACTCTCTTTTTGGTTGATTGGAAGGGTTTTGGTCCCGAGGAGAGGTCTTGGGAGCCCCATAAAAACATACAAGCTCCTCAGATTTTATCCAGGTTTCTGTCTGGTCTTAGAAAGGGGGGAGTAAGAGGAGGGGTACTGTCACGGCCGCCTCTGCTGCCGGGTCCACCGCCGCTTCAGCTCATACTTACCAGCATTGGCACGATCCTTCTGTTCCTCCAGCTGCCGGGTCCGCCGCCTTCTTCTCAGCTTCTTCTCACCCACGGCGGCGCGCTCCTCCTTCAGGCACACGTCCTCTTCCTGGTTCTCGGCGGGTGCGTATGCGCACTCCTCACCCCGACACCTCTCTGCGCACACGCAGCTCGCTTTCCTGAACTACAGGCGCTCCATACCTTTTCTCTATGATCCTGGGAGGACTCTGACCCGGAATTCCTTCAGCACATCTTGTATATAAGGTAATTCCTTCCTTTGCTCTTTGCCTGTTTGTCAATTGTCCTCATTTGACCCTGGTCCTCTATACTTTTCTCCGTCCTGTGTCTCTGCCAATCCCTGCCAGTCCTGGGCGTTCGCCTTATCCAGTCCGTCCTGTGTCTCCGCCAATCCCTGCCTGTCCTGGTCGTCCGCCATATCCAGTCCATCCTGTGTCTCCACCATTCCCTGTCTGTCCTGGTCATCCGCCATATCCAGTCCACTCTGTGTTTCAGTCACTGTCACTCAGTCCTGTGTCTCCGCCTTAGCCACTTCCGCGTCCTTCCTCTCCTGCTTCCTGTTCCCTGGTATCAGCTTCCACGGCAATAGTCTCCCTCGGGCCTGCCCCTAACGCTCCCTGTATAGGGGGTGGTCCATCTGGTAAGCTCACCCTTGGGAGGTTCATTGTCGCGGTACTGTGGGTTCACTCTTGGGGATTCAGAAGTTCTGACAATGTGCCATGACTCACTGTGGAGTTAGCTCCGAGTACAGGTCTGTAACCTCTAATTGCTGCATATACCTCCTTCTGTAAAATACCAAAATACACTGTTGAGTGCTCTTAATGCTCCAGACCCCAATCACATCTCAGTATCTAAGTGTGAACTGTAATTGCCGTGGACTACTCATGAGAGACTATTCCTTATTCGTTCCAAGTTATAATTCCCGTTCCTGCTGAAGTAAAATCAACTGTTATCCCAGAGACCGGTGTGTGTCATAATTCCTTAGGCTGTGGACACCGTGTGGGGGTGGAGAACAAGGAGTATTCAGCCTGGTCATTACAAATATACATACGTACTGTATAATGAAAACTGCTAGCAAGTAAGCCCCTCAGTAAAAATAGATGGTGGCACCACAGGGGCAATAGAAAAATATAAATAGAATAAATGCAACTGGAGTCCTGTATTTCAGCTGATGTTATTTGTGGGTTTTTCTTTGCATCCCGAACAATTTTCCTGTCAGTTGTGGGCAACATTTTTGTTGGTCTACCTGACCGTGGTTTTGTTTTTACAGAACCCCTGATTTTCTATTTGTTAATCACAGTTTGAATGCTGCTGACTGGCAATATCAATTCCTTGGATATCTTTTGTATCCCTTTCCAATTTTATACAGTTCAACTACCTTTTCCCATAGATCCATTGACAATTCTTTTGCTTTCCCCATGACTCACAATCCAGAAACATCAGTGGCTGGATGAAAGATGAAAGAGTCTGTCTGGATCCCAGAAACTCACACTGATTACAAGCAAACAGGTAGCAGGTGAGGATGTTGCCTTTAGTAGCAATTCAAACCCATTTATGTCAACTTCTGTGCATGTTATCAGGCTAAAATCACCAGGGTATGTGAACTTTTGATCAGCGTCACTTGGACGTTTTGGGTTCTCATTATTAGGGTTGAGCGACCTTGACCTTTTTAGAGTCGAGTCGTGTTTCGCGAAACCCGACTATCTTAGAAGTCGAGTCGAGTGGAATCGGCCGATTATGGCGAAAAGTCGGGTATCGCCCGAAACACGAAACCCAATGCAAGTCAATGGGGGAGCATAGTCGGCAGTGAGTGGAGGCCAGGAAAACAGCTACACTGCCCATTTTAATGGCAAAAACATCCATTCTTGTTACAGAAGCTTGTCAATCGTAATTTAGCTTATAATAATTGGAAGGCATTTTAAATTGGGGGTCATTTGGCTAAAGTTGTGGGGGGTAGGGCTGGTTCAAGTAATTAGTGGGCTCAGTAAATCTGGACCACGTCACGGCAGTGGAGCAGGGAGAGGTAAGTATTTCAACTTTGCAAGTGCTGTGATCCTGAGCAAGCAGGGGGGGGGCACTCGTTGGCATTGGCACTGGCACAGGGCCCCTCAAAGTACAGCGGTGTGTTTGCACGGCGGGGGCGCCTCCCACCGGCAGCAACACTTTTGCGTACTATGAGAGGCCCTGTGCCAGTGACGTCGCCAACTAGTATTCCTCCCCCCACCTGATGAAGGAACCTGCACATACATCTGCACCTTCCTCTTTGTCCCCGTGTAAGGTGGTATGGTATGCGGGAAGAGGAACCTGACTTTCAGCAGGGTCACAATCTTGCTGTGTAGCGTGCACGGGGAATTTTGCGTTATGGGTCAATGTACCAGCAGACTCATCTATCACTGGCTGGGCAATGGGCAGGATGAGGAGGAAACACAGATATAGGCCCAAAGAATAAAGTTGGCTAAATGCAGTTCAAAATTGGTAACACAGGACTAACCAGGGGGCATTGCAGTGGAGGACAACTGGAATGAGAGGCTGACACAGAGAGTAGGCCCAAATCAGTAAGTAGTCGAAATGCAGTTCAAAATTGGCAACCGTAGTAAACAGGCGGCACAGCTTTGTTAAGTGGAGGAGAACAGCAAGGAGTGGCAGACACCGATAGTAGGCCCCAACCCAACTAGTAGGCCAAATGCAGTCTAACATTAACAACTACTTAACGAGAGCCTGAAAATGGAATTTCAGGACAGGAAACCAGGAGAACAGCAAGGAGTGGCAGACACCGATAGTAGGCCCCAAACCAACTAGTACGCCAAATGCAGTTGTTCCGTTTAACCACAATTTAATGAGAGCCTGAAGATAGAAGTTCAGGAAAGGCAACCTGGAGAACACCTTGGAGTGTAACACACCATCTCTCTACACCCCATACCCAATTTGTAGGCCTAATGCAGCGTAGTTTCCAACAACTACTAAACGAGAGCATGAAGATCGAAGCATTGGCGAGGAAACCTGGGGAACACCTTGGAGTGTAACACACCATCTCTCTACACCCCATACCCAATTTGTAGGCCTAATGCAGCGTAGTTTCCAACAACTACTAAACGAGAGCCGGAAGATTGAAGCTCAGGAAAGGCAACCTGGAGAACACCTTGGAGTGGAACACACCATCTCTCTACACCCCATACCCAATTTGTAGGCCTAATGCAGCGTAGTTTCCAACAACTACTAAACGAGAGCATGAAGATCGAAGCAATGGAGAGGAAACCTGGGGAACACCTTGGAGTGGAACACACCATCTCTCTACACCCCATACCCAATTTGTAGGCCTAATGCAGTGTAGTTTCCAAGAACTACTAAACGAGAGCCGGAAGATTGAAGCTCAGGAAAGGCAACCTGGAGAACACCTTGGAGTGGAACACACCATCTCTCTACACCCCATACCCAATTTGTAGGCCTAATGCAGTGTAGTTTCCAAGAACTACTAAACGAGAGCCGGAAGATCGAAGCTCAGGAAAGGCAACCTGGAGAACACCTTGGAGTGGAACACACCATCTCTCTACACCCCATACCCAATTTGTAGGCCTAATGCAGTGTAGTTTCCAAGAACTACTAAACGAGAGCCGGAAGATCGAAGCTCAGGAAAGGCAACCTGGAGAACACCTTGGAGTGGAACACACCATCTCTCTACACCCCATACCCAATTTGTAGGTCTAATGCAGCGTAGTTTCCAACAACTACTAAACGAGAGCATGAAGATCGAAGCAATGGAGAGGAAACCTGGGGAACACCTTGGAGTGGAACACACCATCTCTCTACACCCCATACCCAATTTGTAGGCCTAATGCAGTGTAGTTTCCAACAACTACTAAACGAGAGCCGGAAGATCGAAGCTCAGGAAAGGCAACCTGAAGAACACCTTGGAGTGGAACACACCATCTCTCTACACCCCATACCCAATTTGTAGGCCTAATGCAGTGTAGTTTCCAACAACTACTAAACGAGAGCATGAAGATCGAAGCATTGGCGAGGAAACCTGGGGAACACCTTGGAGTGGAACACACCATCTCTCTACACCCCATACCCAATTTGTAGGCCTAATGCAGCGTAGTTTCCAACAACTACTAAACGAGAGCCGGAAGATCGAAGCTCAGGAAAGGCAACCTGGAGAACACCTTGGAGTGGAACACACCATCTCTCTACACCCCATACCCAATTTGTAGGCCTAATGCAGTGTAGTTTCCAAGAACTACTAAACGAGAGCATGAAGATCGAAGCAATGGAGAGGAAACCTGGGGAACACCTTGGAGTGGAACACACCATCTCTCTACACCCCATACCCAATTTGTAGGCCTAATGCAGTGTAGTTTCCAACAACTACTAAACGAGAGCATGAAGATCGAAGCTCAGGAAAGGCAACCTGGAGAACACCTTGGAGTGGAACACACCATCTCTCTACACCCCATACCCAATTTGTGGGCCTAATGCAGTGTAGTTTCCAACAACTACTAAACGAGAGCATGAAGATCGAAGCAATGGAGAGGAAACCTGGGGAACACCTTGGAGTGGAACACACCATCTCTCTACACCCCATACCCAATTTGTAGGCCTAATGCAGTGTAGTTTCCAACAACTGCTAAACGAGAGCCGGAAGATCGAAGCTCAGGAAAGGCAACCTGGAGAACACCTTGGAGTGGAACACACCATCTCTCTACACCCCATACCCAATTTGTAGGCCTAATGCAGTGTAGTTTTCTACAACTACTAAAAGAGAGTCGGAAGACCGAAGCAATGTGGACGAAACCTGGGGAACACCTTGGAGTGGAACACACCATCTCTCTACACCCCATACCCAATTTGTAGGCCTAATGCAGTGTAGTTTCCAACAACTACTAAACGAGAGCCAGAAGATCGAAGCAATGGAGAGGAAACCTGGGGAACACCTTGGAGTGGAACACACCATCTCTCTACACCCCATACCCAATTTGTAGGCCTAATGCAGTGTAGTTTCCAACAACTACTAAACGAGAGCTGGAAGATCGAAGCTCAGGAAAGGCAACCTGGAGAACACCTTGGAGTGGAACACACCATCTCTCTTCACCCCATACCCAATTTGTAGGCCTAATGCAGTGTAGTTTTCTACAACTACTAAAAGAGAGTCGGAAGACTGAAGCAATGTGGACGAAACCTGGGGAACACCTTGGAGTGGAACACACCATCTCTCTACACCCCATACCCAATTTGTAGGCCTAATGCAGCGTAGTTTCCAACAACTACTAAACGAGAGCATGAAGATCGAAGCAATGGAGAGGAAACCTGGGGAACACCTTGGAGTGGAACACACCATCTCTCTACACCCCATACCCAATTTGTAGGCCTAATGCAGTGTAGTTTCCAACAACTATTAAACGAGAGCCGGAAGATCGAAGCTCAGGAAAGGCAACCTGGAGAACACCTTGGAGTGGAACACACCATCTCTCTACACCCCATACCCAATTTGTAGGCCTAATGCAGTGTAGTTTCCAACAACTACTAAACGAGAGCATGAAGATCGAAGCAATGGAGAGGAAACCTGGGGAACTCCTTGGAGTGGAACACACCATCTCTCTACACCCCATACCCAATTTGTAGGCCTAATGCAGTGTAGTTTCCAACAACTACTAAACGAGAGCAGGAAGTTCGAAGCTCAGGAAAGGTAACATGGAGAACACCTTGGAGTGGAACACACCATCTCTCTACACCCCATACCCAATTTGTAGGCCTAATGCAGTGTAGTTTCCAACAACTACTAAACGAGAGCATGAAGATCGAAGCAATGGAGAGGAAACCTGGGGAACACCTTGGAGTGGAACACACCATCTCTCTACACCCCATACCCAATTTGTAGGCCTAATGCAGTGTAGTTTCCAACAACTACTAAACGAGAGCATTAAGATCGAAGCAATGGCGAGGAAACCTGGGGCACACCTTGGGGAGGCAGACACCGTTAGTAGGCCCTACCAAAGTTGTACCCCCAATGCAGTTTTAAAATTCCTAGAGGCTGAAAACAAGACTATTTCAAAGGAACACAGCTGAATTGAGTGGCGCAGACAGACACAGGTAGTAGGACTTAACCCAAAAATGTGGCTCACTGCAGCTTAAAAAAGTTACAGGGGTACACAAGCAGCAGTGCTCTGGGCAGTGGAGGACAATTTCAATAGTGGACCGCAGACAGACTTTGTACGCCTACTATTAAAAAAAGGATGCTCTATGCAATTAAAAATAGGTTCCAGGGGTCCACGGGCAGCAGTGGTGTGGTCAGTGGACGAGTATTGGAAGGAGGGACCGCAGACAGGCGTAGTAGGCCTAACATAACAAAATTAGGCTGTAGACACTGTAAAATTGGTTCCAGGGGTACACAGGCAGCAGTGGTGTGGTCAGCGGAGGAAAATTGGAATTAGGGACTGCAGACAGACTTTGTAGGCTGTCCCCTGTGGACCATGCATCCAACACATTAACCCAGTGCGCCGTAATGGACACGTAACTTTTTGTGGACATGCCTACTGGTCCATGCGTCTCTTGTCAGGTGCACCTTTCTACTGTTTGATTGCCTGAGTGCTATGACAATGCAGACTTTTTCATGCCGGTGGAGGGCTGGGATGGCTTTTCTCGCAAAAGAAATGTCGACTGGGTAGCTTGAACCGTTGCACAGCGTAGTTCATCTGGGCTTTCTAAATATAAAACAAAGAAAAAAAGGAGGCTACATGCACTTTCAGCTGGGTTCCAGGGGTACACGGCCAGCATTGGTCTGGTCAGTGGAGAACTATTGGAAGGAAGGACCGCAGACACGCTTCGAAGGCCTAACATAATAACAGATGGCTGTAGGCAATTTTAAATTGGTTCCAGGGGTACACGGGCAGCAGTGGTGTGGTCAGTGGAGGCCTAGTGGAAGGAGGGACCGCAGACAGGCATCGAAGGCCTAACATAATAACACATTGCTGTTGGCAATTTTAAATTGGTTCCAGGGGAACACGGGCAGCAGTGGCCTGGTCAGTGTAGTAGTAGTAGAAAGAACGGACCGCAGACAGGCATCGAAGGCCTAAAATAAAAAAATTGGGCTGGCTGTAGGCAATTTTAAATTGGTTCCAGGGGTACACGGGCAGCAGTGGTGTGGTCAGTGGAGGCCTAGTGGAAGGAGTGACCGCAGACAGGCATCGAAGGCCTAACATAATAACACATGGCTGTAGGCAATTTAAAATTGGTTCCGTGGGTACACGGGCAGCAGTGGTGTGGTCAGTGGAGGCCTAGTGGAAGGAGTGACCGCAAACAGGCATCGAAGGCCTAACATAATAACACATTGCTGTTGGCAATTTTAAATTGGTTCCAGGGGAACACGGGCAGCAGTGGCCTGGTCAGTGTAGTAGTAGTAGAAAGAACGGACCGCAGACAGGCATCGAAGGCCTAAAATAAAAAAAATGGGCTGGCTGTAGGCAATTTTAAATTGGTTCCAGGGGTACACGGGCAGCAGTGGTTTGGTCAGTGGAGGCCTAGTGGAAGGAGTGACCGCAGACAGGCATCGAAGGCCTAACATAATAACACATTGCTGTTGGCAATTTTAAATTGGTTCCAGGGGAACACGGGCAGCAGTGGCCTGGTCAGTGTAGTAGTAGTAGAAAGAACGGACTGCAGACAGGCATCGAAGGCCTAAAATAAAAAATTGGGCTGCCTGTAGGCAATTTTAAATTGGTTCCAGGGGTACACGGGCAGCAGTGGTGTGGTCAGTGGAGGCCTAGTGGAAGGAGTGACCGCAGACAGGCATCGAAGGCCTAACATAATAACACATGGCTGTAGGCAATTTTAAATTGGTTCCGTGGGTACACGGGCAGCAGTGGTGTGGTCAGTGGAGGCCTAGTGGAAGGAGGGACCGCAGACAGGCTTCGAAGGCCTAACATAAAAAAATAGGGCTGTTGGCAATTTAAAATTGGTTCCAGTGGTACAAGGGCAGCAGTACAATGGTCAGTGGAGGCCTAGTGGAAGGAGGGACCGCAGACAGGCATCGAAGGCCTAACATAATAACACATGGCTGTAGGCAATTTTAAATTGGTTCCGTGGGTACACGGGCAGCAGTGGTGTGGTCAGTGGAGGCCTAGTGGAAGGAGGGACCGCAGACAGGCTTCGAAGGCCTAACATAAAAATATAGGGCTGTTGGCAATTTAAAATTGGTTCCAGGGGTACACGGGCAGCAGTGGTCTGGTCAGTGTAATAGTAGTAGAAAGAAGGGACTGCAGACAGGCTTCGAAGGCCTAACATAACAAAATTGGGCTGTTGGCAATTTAAAATTGGTTCCAGGGGTACACGGGCAGCAGTACAATGGTCAGTGGAGGCCTAGTGGAAGGAGGGAACGCAGACAGGCTTCGAAGGCCTAGCATAATAAAAATGTCAATACAATGGTATTGTCAGTGCCAGGCATTGAAGGATGTCAGCGCATAGACTAAACATTGGTGGAGCTGTGATAGATAATTTTGCAAGTGTTAGAGCACTGTTTGGGCTGGGGGGGTGGAACTGTCTTGTGGCCGGCGGTACAGGCCCAGGGCCCCTCATATTACAACGGTGTGTCTGACGTTGGGTGCGCACCACCCCTGCCAGAGACACTTTATTGTACTATGAGGGACCCAGTGGCAGTGCCGTCGACCAAAAGCGGGCACACCCACTTCTTCAGAAAAAAAACAGCACTCTCACGGGTGCTGGCGCCAAGTGGCGATACCACGGCCCCGTGTGGGGAGTTTGGCCATTTAGGGAGGTGTAAACATGTCGTATGCTGGACAATCAGGTGCAGCAAATTACGATATTGGAAAAGTCATTCATAATAGTCCACAGGCAAGACCTTTTCATAGGAAAGCTAGGTGTCAGCCGGGCAAGGTGGTGCAAAAGATTTCGAAATCCAGTTGTGGTTCATTTTAATGAAGGTTAGATCATCAACATTTTGGGTAGCCAGATGAGTCCTTTTTTCGGTAAATATTGAACCTGCAGCACTGAATACTCTTTCTGATAGGACACTAGCTGCCGGCCAAGCAAGCTCCTGCAATGCAAATCCTGCCAATTCTGGCCAGGTGTCTAATTTGGATGCCCAGTAATCAAATGGGAATGACGTTTGAGGGAGAACGTCGATAAGGGATGAAAAATAGTTTTTAACCATACTGGACAAATGTTGTCTCCTGTCACTTTGAATTGATGCTGCAGTACCTGTCCTGTCTGCGGTCATAGCAAAATCACTCCACAACCTGGTCAGAAAACCCCTCTGGCCAACGCCACTTCTGATTTCTGCCCCTCTAACACCTCTGGTCTGCTGGCCCCTGCAGCTCGTGTGAGAACGATCACGGGCGCTGTGTGCAGGGAATGCCAGAAGCAAACGGTCAACAAGAGTTGATTGTTTGGTTGCTAATATTATTTCCAAGTTCTCATGTGGCATTATATTTTGCAATTTGCCTTTATAGCGAGGATCAAGGAGGCAGGCCAACCAGTAATCGTCATCGTTCATCATTTTAGTAATGCGTGTGTCCCTTTTGAGGATACGTAAGGCATAATCCGCCATGTGGGCCAAAGTTCCAGTTCTCAAATCTGTGGTTGTGCTTGGTTGAGGGGCAGTTTCAGGCAAATCCACGTCACTTGTGTCCCTCCAAAAACCAGAACCCGGCCTTGCCGCGCCAACAATTTCCAGTGGCCCCGGAAAAGCTTCCTCATTAAAAATATAATCATCCCCATCATCCTCCTCGTCCTCCTCCTCCTCTTCGCCCGCTACCTCGTCCTGTACACTGCCCTGGCCAGACAATGGCTGACTGTCATCAAGGCTTTCCTCTTCCTCAGCTGCAGACGCCTGATCCTTTATGTGCGTCAAACTTTGCATCAGCAGACGCATTAGGGGGATGCTCATGCTTATTATGGCGTTGTCTGCACTAACCAGCCGTGTGCATTCCTCAAAACACTGAAGGACTTGACACATGTCTTGAATCTTCGACCACTGCACACCTGACAACTCCATGTCTGCCATCCTACTGCCTGCCCGTGTATGTGTATCCTCCCACAAAAACATAACAGCCCGCCTCTGTTCGCACAGTCTCTGAAGCATGTGAAGTGTTGAGTTCCACCTTGTTGCAATGTCTATGATTAGGCGATGCTGGGGAAGGTTCAAAGAACACTGATAGGTCTGCATACGGCTGGAGTGTACGGGCGAACGGCGGATATGCGAGCAAAGTCCGCGCACTTTGAGGAGCAGGTCGGATAACCCCGGATAACTTTTCAGGAAGCACTGCACCACCAGGTTTAAGGTGTGAGCCAGGCAAGGAATGTGTTTCAGTTGGGAAAGGGAGATGGCAGCCATGAAATTCCTTCCGTTATCACTCACTACCTTGCCTGCCTCAAGATCTACAGTGCCCAGCCACGACTGCGTTTCTTTCTGCAAGAACTCGGACAGAACTTCCGCGGTGTGTCTGTTGTCGCCCAAACACTTCATAGCCAATACAGCCTGCTGACGTTTGCCAGTAGCTGCCCCATAATGGGAGACCTGGTGTGCAACAGTGGCAGCTGCGGATGGAGTGGTTGTGCGACTGGGGTCTGTGGACGAGCTCTCGCTTCTGCAGGAGGACGAGGAGGAGGAGGAGGGGGTGCGAATGGCTACAGCCAACTGTTTCCTAGACCGTGGGCTAGGCAGAACTGTTCCAAAATTGTTGTCCCCTGTGGACCCTGCATCCACCACATTCACCCAGTGTGCCGTGATGGACACGTAACGTCCCTGGCCATGCCTACTGGTCCATGCATCTGTTGTCAGGTGCACCTTTGTGCTCACAGATTGCCTGAGTGCATGGACGATGCGCTCTTTAACATGCTGGTGGAGGGCTGGGATGGCTTTTCTGGAAAAAAAGTGTCGACTGGGTAGCTCGTAGCGTGGTACAGCGTAGTCCATCAGGGCTTTGAAAGCTTCGCTTTCAACTAACCGGTAGGGCATCATCTCTAACGAGATTAGTCTAGCTATGTGGGCGTTCAAACCCTGTGTACGCGGATGCGAGGCTAAGTACTTCCTTTTTCTAACCATAGTCTCATGTAGGGTGAGCTGGACTGGAGAGCTGGAGATCGTGGAACTAGCGGGGGTGCCGGTGGACATGGCAGACTGAGAGACGGTTGGAGACGGTATTGTTGCCGCCGGTGCCCTAGATGCAGTGTTTCCTACTACGAAACTGGCGATTCCCTGACCCTGACTGCTTTGGCCTGGCAAAGAAACCTGCACAGATACTGCAGGTGGTGCGGAAAATGGTGGCCCTACACTGCCGGAAGGGATGTTGCGTTGATGACTAGCTTCTTTGGCCGAGGTGCTACAACCTTAAGGGACGTTTGGTAGTTAGTCCAAGCTTGCAAATGCATGGTGGTTAAATGTCTATGCATGCAACTTGTATTGAGACTTTTCAGATTCTGCCCTCTGCTTAAGGTAGTTGAACATTTTTGACAGATGACTTTGCGCTGATCAATTGGATGTTGTTTAAAAAAATGCCAGACTGCACTCTTTCTAGCATCGGATACCTTTTCAGGCATTGCAGACTGAGCTTTAACCGGATGGCCACGCTGTCCTCCAACAGGTTTTGGCTTTGCCACGCGTTTTGGGCAAGATACGGGCCTGGCAGATGGAACCTGTTGCGATGTTGATGCCTGCTGCGGCCCCTCCTCCTCCGCTTCAGAACTGCTGCCGCCTGCACCCTGTTCCCCCTGTGACGCCCAGGAGACCGGGATACCCAGCACCGGCCAATGGGGTCTGTCTCTTGAGGGGGATGTCACGGGTGGCTTGACCCGGTGCTGTGGCCTCAGGCAATGCACAGTGTAAGGGGTATCGTGAGGGGACAGGCACTTTCTTGATCAGCAGCAGGTTCTCCCAGCGGTGACGATCCCGATCCTGGATAGATGGCTATTGTCCAAATGAAAGACTGAGGCACTGAAACGTTTAACCAGTTTACTTTAACATAAAAGGATTTACAACCAGTCCTGTCACCGGAGTCTGTATGGGAAGTCTGAGTTACTTTGACCCTGCCGGGGTCTTCGCCTCTTATTGTGCGCAATTTCTGTGTGGCCCTGCTGCTGTATGTGAACTGGCTGCCGGCCCAATCTGTCCCCTCCGGGTCCTGGTTCGACGGGCAACCCGAGTCCTTTTATCGGCTTACCCCCTCCGGGAGTACCGCTGAACTCTGTGTCTGTTGCTGCGTCCGGCCCTAGTGAAGCTGATATCACCTCACGTTTTTCCGGTTGCTGTATTATATATAATGAATACAGCCACGGATCCGGTATCCGTCTTTGCGCCTGTTCTGGGTAGTGATTAATGCTACCCGGTTCTCACAATGTCCCTTTTCTCTGTCCCTCTTCTCCTCAGGCCGGTGATTTGGGCCTGGAAACCGTCATAGGGCTGTTAGAAATTCAGCTGTATGACCTCTCACTATCAGCTCCTTAGCCCAACTGCCAGTTCTTCTCTCAGACCAGAATGGATCAAGGGGAGTCTCTGGAGCTCCCCCTTCTGGCCGGAGGTGGTAGTGTAGTCTTGCTATTTTAGTATTTGTATCCAGTGTCAGTAACTGTTTTTGTGGCAAATACCCCTAGGGGTGCCACATTCCCCCTTAGTTAAGAACAGAACTCCGGGACTGTGGGACGATAACATTTTGAAATAACAATTAATATGTACAGAGTCTTAAAAATGAAAAGTTACAAAAACCACTCAAGGGAACAAAAATAGAGTTCTGTAAAAAGTCACTTCAAATAGCGTCCATGAATACAGTTCTATCCTTGAAGGTACTAGGAAAGGCACTGCACTTTGTGTCCAAGAATTTAGTTCCATTTTTCCAACGGAGTTACCAATATAAAGTCTAAAGAAAGTTCAAAAAGAGCAAAAAGCAAAGTTCAAAAAGCAGTCTTTCCGGAGCTTTGATTTAGTGCCTCCGGGCTGATAAAAAGTTCAAGAATATGCAATAAGTTCATACAGACAAGTCTCTGTAGGTACTGGGCTTAAACGTTGCAGACTGATAACAATGACTATACTACATTTTCTGTTTAACTATATACGGCATAACATATATACAATTCACATTATGAGCTTTATAGTTGGTAATCTGCATACCTGGCCGGTAATTGACCCTGGGTACTACGCTGTGATCTACGTAATAACGGTATCTCTTCATGTGGTGTACTACTGTCTACTGCGGATGTAGTATCTGCCCGCTCTGCTAAAGATAATTCCATAACTATGGAGTTGGCAAGTCCACCGTGAATGGGATTACTCTTTTCAGGAATCTGTTCTTCCTGGCCTGGAACCTCCTGTAGTACGGGGTCAGCCTCTTCCTGTCTTGGGACTTCTGGTATTGGGTTCGGTGTTGGATAAAAGGCCACCATGGGAACCACTACTGCACCATGGTATGTTAGTAGGGTTTTGGGAAAGTCTCCTATACAGGTGTGATACACTTCCTCTTCTTTTTCCTTTACTGGTTGAACCTGTATGGGTTGAATAACTTCTGGTTCTGGCTGGACAACGTCTGGCTCTTTCAATGCTTCCGGGCATAATTTAAGATTGTCTCTTGACACTAGTACAGATGTTAAGCCTCCGTTTTTGCTAATGAGACACATTTTAGGATTATCCACTCTTGTTGGTAAAACTGTGTAGGGTACGGCTTCCCACTGATTGTCCAGTTTATTGGTTCGACGATTTCTCTTGAGCACTTGGTCACCCGGTCTTAATGGGGTCGCTAGAGCATTCTGGTTGAAAGTTCGCTCTTGTCTTTCTATAGTTTGCTGAAGGCTTCTTTCCACACTCTCTTGCACTTGGCGATACTGCTTTTGCCGTATGATATCCCAATTGGAGTCTTGAACTTCTGCGTCTGGTTTCAGAATTCCCATTTCTAGATCGATTGGTAATTGGCCGGGTCTTGCATAAGATAAGCTGGAGTGCAGTTGGTGGAGCTCACCGGGACATGATTATACAGATCCACCAAGTCAGGCAATTTCTCTGGCCATTGATTCCTTTCTGTCTCAGGTAAAGTCTTTAGTAGGTCTATTACAATATGGTTCATCTTCTCGCATAAGCCGTTTGTTTGTGGATGATAGGCTGTCGTCCTGATCTTTTTGCAACCATACATATTACAGAATTCTCTGAAGATCTCTGATTCAAAGGCTGTACCTTGGTCGGTGAGAACCTGTTCTGGATATCCATGGGGTCTACAAAAGTACGTTTGGAACGCTTTGGCTGCTGTTTTTGCTGTCAGATCTTTTACGGGTACTACTACCAAGAAGCGTGAATAATGGTCCACGATGGTCAAGGCATAGACATAGCCGGACCGGCTTGGTATTAACTTCACGTGGTCTATGGCTACAAGTTCAAGTGGTTGTTTGGTGACTATGGGCTGCAGTGGTGCTCTTTGGTTCTTTTGATCGTTTCTTCTGAGGTTGCACGGGCCACAATTTCTGCACCACTGTTCGATTGATTTTCTCATCCCGACCCAATAAAATCTCTCTTAGAAGTACTTCTAACTTTTTCCAACCGAAGTGACCAACACCATTATGGTAAGCTTCGAGGACCATCTTGACATCTTGTTTAGGCACGATAATCTGCCAAGCCAATTCATGTGTTTTCGGATTGGTGTACCTTCTACAGAGCTTCTCTTGATACAGGAACATTTTGCCTCTCTCTTTCCAGAGTTGATGCGTCTCTTCTGGGGCATCCTCATCGGGATATGCACTTTGGTCAGTTAACAGTTCCTTCACCAACTTCACAGCCGGATTGCTGTCTTGGGTGTCAGCCCATCTATGGTGTGCTAACGGATTAAAATTCACCTCTTGTTGTTTCTGATAGGTACTTGACTGATGATGTTTTGCCTTGGGATGATGGAAGGCTGGTAGTTCAATTTCTTCAAGCTCCCCCGTTTCTTCTTCTACATCTCTCAAGTGTGGCATCCGGGATAGGGCATCAGCATTTCCATTCTTGCGACCTGCTCGATACTTGATCTTGAAGTTGTAATTAGATAACCGGGCTATCCATCGCTGTTCTAACGCACCTAATTTGGCTGTGTCCAGGTGGGTCAACGGATTGTTGTCAGTATAGACAATAAATTCTGCAGCGGCCAGATAGTGTTTGAAATGTTCAGTCACAGCCCAAACTACTGCCAGTAGTTCCAATTTGAAGGAGCTATAATTTTCTGGATTCCTTTCAGTAGGCCGGAGCTTTCTACTTGCAAAGGCGATGACTTTCTCCCGACCTTCTTGCTTTTGTGACAGCACCGCTCCTAGTCCCACATTACTGGCATCGGTGTAGAGGATGAAAGGTTGATGGTAATCTGGGTATGCCAGAACCTCTTCTCCGGTTAGTGCCTTCTTTAGTTGTTCAAAGGAGTCTTCCCTTTCGTCGTTTCACTGGAAAGGAGGGTTTCGGTTTGAAGGTTTCTTCGTCTGCCCTACCAAGGCGTCTTGCAAGGGTGCTGCCAACTTGGTAAATCCTTTTATAAATCTGCGATAGTAACCCACCAATCCCAGGAATTGCCTCACTTCTTTTGCGCTGGTAGGTCTCGGCCAATCCCTTATGGCGGTTATTTTCTCGGGATCCGGTGCTACTCCCTCCGAACTCACGATGTGTCCCAGGTACTGTACCTTTGGCTTGAGAAGGTGACATTTGGATGGCTTGATTTTCATGCCATACCTGGATAAGGCTTCGAACACTTCTGCCAAGTCTTTTAAGTGTTGTTCGTAAGTCCTTGAGTAGACGATCACATCATCTAGGTACAGGAGGACGGTCTCGAAGTTCTTGTGTCCGAGGCAGCATTCCATCAGCCGCTGGAAGGTACCGGATGCATTGCAGAGTCCGAACGGCATGCGATTAAATTCACTTAGACCCATTGGTGTGGTGAATGCCGTCTTTTCCTTATCTCTCTCAGCCACAGGGACTTGCCAATACCCGCTTGTTAAGTCTAAGGTGGAAAAATAATTAGCAGATTTCAAAGCAGTCAAGGACTCTTCTATCCTAGGCAAGGGGTAGGCGTCTTTATGGGTGATGTTATTAATCTGCCGGTAGTCTACGCACATTCTCATGGTTCCGTCTTTTTTTTTGACAATCACTAGAGGGGCCGCCCAGGGGCTACAGCTGTCTCTTATTACCCCGGCCTGTTTCATCTCCCTCAGCATATCTTTTGCACATTGATAGTGAGCGGGCGGTATGGGTCTATATCTTTCTTTTATTGGGGGATGGTCACCGGTGGGGATTGTGTGTTCTACCCCTTCTATCCGTCCGAAGTCCAATGGGTGTTTACTGAAGACTTGTTCATATTCCATCACTAGCCTATACACCCCTTGTTTTTGATGGGTAGGTGTTGAATTTATGCCCACGTGTAGCTGTTGGCACCAATCCTCCATTTCTCCATCTGAGCCATTGCCTTCCACCTGACAGGTTGGTTCTAAGGGCTCAATGGTTGTGATGGCATTGTTGTCAACAGTATATAGCTTTGCCATTGTAGCATACCTTGGCAAAGTGACCTCTTCCTCTCCACAGTTCAAAAGTCGTACCGGCACTCATCCCTGGTGTACCTCGACTATCCCTCGTGCTGTGAGTATAGTGGGCCTGCTGTCGGTGTACACTGGTTCTATTAAGGCTTGATAATCTCGTCCATTAGTACCAATGGCTGCTCTACACCATACCAGCATTTCTGTTTTTCGTGGGATTACAATAGACATTGGATCACTTACCCTCACACTGCCGATTTCTCCACCTGCAACTTCTACCTGTTGCCTTAACATCAATACTTTTATTTCCCTCCGGAGAACTCTCTGCTGGCAAGATTGGGCAGTTTCAGCAATTTGCTGTAAGACAGAAATGACTTCGGAAAAGCAGTTCTCTAACACATTCATTCCTATCAATACAGTTGGTTCACAGTTCCGCCGGTCAACATCAACAAGAATTATACCCTGTTTCTTCAATTCTACTTTACCAATCTTTATGGTCATCTCCCTGAATCCTAGTTTCGGTACCAACTTACCATTACTTGCCCATATATCTAGTTCAACATCAGAGGGCCCTTTATCAATATCTGCATCAGTCCAGTACCTCTTATAAAGGATATACGGTATAGATGAAATCTGGGAACCTGTGTCCAGCAAAGCGTTGAGGGGCATTCCGTCCAGCACGATAGGGATAATGGGTCGTCCTCCGATGTACCTGTCGTGCCAGGGTGTTGGGCCTTGAAAGTTCATTCCTGTGAAGCGGCCCGCATTCCCAGGGGATTCCCATTTAAATCACAATCTCGTGCAAAGTGGCCTGGCTGCTGGCAACGGCAGCAAATGGGCTGTCCATCCGGTTGGTAGCGGTCGCGGGGTCGTCCGCTCCATGTCGGGTATCTCCGGGGTCTCATCCATGGAACATCTTCTCTACGGTTTGCCAACTCCATCTTGGGTCCTCTCATCTCCTGCATGGTTTTAGCCATTGAAGCAACAACATCAGTTAAAGAGTCAAGCTTTTGTTGAAGAGCCTCATTAGTACTGGGCCCCAGGGGCTTAGCAATGGCCCCGGACATAGCTGATGTCACTGGTACTCCATGTTGTTGAGGAGCCTCTGCCATGAGTTGCGCAGGCTCCTGATCCCGAGGTGCCTCTGCCAGCTGGAGACGTATAACACTCTCCTTTAATTGGGCAAATGTCAATTCAGGGTTCTTAAAAACAAGCATGCTCACATGCCCCCGGTGAGAAGGGGTGTAGAGTCCCTCAATAAATTGATCTCTTAGCAGTTTATCCGCTCCGGTGTTAAAAATGGGTTCAGCCAGTGTAAGTGATTTAAGGGCTTCCTGCAGGTTTAAGGCAAAGTCTCTCACGCCCTCATTAACTTTTTGTTTGCAATTAAAGAATCGTACTTTAGCTTTGCTGCTGGCAGTGGTTTCAAATGTAGCTTTTAATCCAGCAAATATGCGTTCAACAGTGCCTTTCAGATCAGCTGCCCATGCTGTGACTTCTCGCTTAGCATGGCCACTTAACTGCATCATCAGGAGACTAACACGCTGAACTTCACCCACGGGGAACATGTCAAAATGGGCCAGCATCTTTTCTCTGAAATCGTCAAGGGTATTAGGCTCACCTTCATACATTGGAAGCCATGGGCCACCCGGGGTATATGGCATCAGCACCGGCATGATGGGCGCTACTCCTTGCACCGCTGCGCTACCGGACTCTCTATCGACACTCTGTCTTTCAGCTACATTAGCGTCGCCGGGTGCTGCGGCGTCTCCGTGCTGCGACATACTGTGCCCCCTTAGTTAATCCGGACCCGTCCGGTCCTCCGCTTCCGTCGGGATAGTGTAGATTCGTTCCGCTGTGCAGCAGGATTGATTTTCCCCTTGCTCTGATGTCAGAGCGCTCAGCTTAGTGCCGCCCACAATGACACGCCCCCTGCTGCTCCCACCCACTGCGCTCTGTAATGGCGGATTCTGAAGTTTTTCAGTTAGACTGGGGCTCAGGTGATGGCATAGCTCAATTAACAGTCTCGTGCCTAACGGTTATGAAGTGATTACCTCAGGGGATGGCGGCCATCTTTACTCCATTATAAACAATGGGGAAAAGTCACTTTCAATAGTTTTCAATGAGGAATGGATTTTTCTTTAATAAAGTCAATTTTCAAGATTTTTCATCCAAGTTTTCACAGTTTTGGGCTCCAATCACGGCACACAATACCCGGTATATGGGCTGGCTAGATCCTGTTCGTGACGCCAATTGTGACGCCCAGGAGACCGGGATACCCAGCACCGGCCAATGGGGTCTGTCTCATGAGGGGGATGTCACGGGTGGCTTGACCCGGTGCTGTGGCCTCAGGCAATGCACAGTGTAAGGGGTATCGTGAGGGGACAGGCACTTACTTGATCAGCAGCAGGTTCTCCCAGCGGTGACGATCCCGATCCTGGATAGATGGCTATTGTCCAAATGAAAGACTGAGGCACTGAAACGTTTAACCAGTTTACTTTAACATAAAAGGATTTACAACCAGTCCTGTCACCGGAGTCTGTATGGGAAGTCTGAGTTACTTTGACCCTGCCGGGGTCTTCGCCTCTTATTGTGCGCAATTTCTGTGTGGCCCTGCTGCTGTATGTGAACTGGCTGCCGGCCCAATCTGTCCCCTCCGGGTCCTGGTTCGACGGGCAACCCGAGTCCTTTTATCGGCTTACCCCCTCCAGGAGTACCGCTGAACTCTGTGTCTGTTGCTGCGTCCGGCCCTAGTGAAGCTGATATCACCTCACGTTTTTCCGGTTGCTGTATTATATATAATGAATACAGCCACGGATCCGGTATCCGTCTTTGCGCCTGTTCTGGGTAGTGATTAATGCTACCCGGTTCTCACAATGTCCCTTTTCTCTGTCCCTCTTCTCCTCAGGCCGGTGATTTGGGCCTGGAAACCGTCATAGGGCTGTTAGAAATTCAGCTGTATGACCTCTCACTATCAGCTCCTTAGCCCAACTGCCAGTTCTTCTCTCAGACCAGAATGGATCAAGGGGAGTCTCTGGAGCTCCCCCTTCTGGCCGGAGGTGGTAGTGCAGTCTTGCTATTTTAGTATTTGTATCCAGTGTCAGTAACTGTTTTTGTGGCAAATACCCCTAGCGGTGCCACACCCCAATGGCTGCCAATCGGGGTCAAGAACTGGGTCATCTATTACCTCTTCTTGTAGCTCGTGTGCAACTTCGTCTGTGTCACCGTGTCGGTCGGTGGTATAGCGTTCGTGATGGGGCAACATAGTCTTATCAGGGTCTGATTCTTGATCATTACCCTGCGAGGGCAATGTTGTGGTCTGAGTCAAAGGACCAGCATAGTAGTCTGGCTGTGGCTGTGCATCAGTGCACTCCATGTCAGATTCAACTTGTAATGGGCATGGACTGTTAACTGCTTCACTTTCTAAGCCAGGGACGGTATGTGTAAAGAGCTCCATGGAGTAACCCATTGTGTCGCCTGCTGCATTCTTCTCTGTTGTTGTTTTTGCTGAAGAGGACAAGGAAGCGACTTGTCCCTGACCGTGAACATCCACTAACGACGCGCTGCTTTTACATTTACCAGTTTCACGAGAGGAGGCAAAAGAGCTAGAGGCTGAGTCAGCAAGATAAGCCAAAACTTGCTCTTGCTGCTCTGGCTTTAAAAGCGGTTTTCCTACTCCCAGAAAAGGGAGCGTTCGAGGCCTTGTGTAGCCAGACGACGAACCTGGCTCCACAGCTCCAGACTTAGGTGCAATATTTTTTTTCCCACGACCACCTGATGCTCCACCACTACCACTATCCTCATTACCAGCTGACAATGAACGCCCCCGGCCACGACCTCTTCCACCAGACTTCCTCATTGTTTTAAAAACGTAACCAAACTAACGGTATTTGTTGCTGTCACACAACTTACACGGTGAGCTATAACTTCAGTATGATTTAGCTACCCCTTTACAGGTGGGTGAGACCACAACGAAAATCAGGCACAATGTTACACACTCTGTTTTTGGTGGCACCAAATGAGAGAGATGCCACACACGCAGGACTGTCACTGAAGCACAAATGTAAATATTAATCTCCCACTGATTTGTTTTTTTTTTTTTTTTTCAGGGAGACTTTAGAAAAAAAAATAATAGAATAAAATGATTTTTTAAGGAAGAATTTAGAAACCAAATAAAATAAAATGATTTCTTCAGGGAGAATTTAGAAAACAAATAAAACAAAAAATAGGCTTTCTATGGCCCACTGAGTGAGAGATGACGCACACAGGAGTCAGGAGTGGCACACAAGCCCAGAGGCCAATATTGTTCTCCCAATGATTGATGTAGTGATTTTTTCAGGTAGATTTTGGAACCCAAATCAAGCTAAAAAAATAATAGGCTTTCTATGGCCCACAATTGGAGAGAGAGAGAGAAAGATGGCACACCCAGGAGTCAAGACTGGCACACAAGCAGAAAGGGCAATATTAATCTCCCACTGATTTGATTTTTTTTTTTTTCAGGGAGACTTTAGAAAAAAAAAATAATAAAAAAAAAATGATTTTTTCAGGAAGAATTTAGAAACCAAATAAAATAAAATGTTTTTTTCAGGGAGAATTTAGAAAACAAATAAAACAAAAAATAGGCTTTCTATGGCCCACTGAGTGAGAGATGACGCACACAGGAGTCAGGAGTGGCACACAAGCCCAGAGGCCAATATTGTTCTCCCAATGATTGATGTAGTGATTTTTTCAGGTAGATTTTGGAACCCAAATCAAGCAAAAAAAATAATAGGCTTTCTATGGCCCACAATTGGAGAGAGAGAGAGAGAGAGATGGCACACCCAGGAGTCAAGACTGGCACACAAGCAGAAAGGGCAATATTAATCTCCCACTGATTTTATTTATTTTTTTTTTTTTCAGGGAGACTTTAGAAAAAAAAAAATAATAAAAAAAAATGATTTTTTCAGGAAGAATTTAGAAACCAAATAAAATAAAATGATTTTTTCAGGGAGAATTTAGAAAACAAATAAAACAAAAAATAGGCTTTCTATGGCCCACTGAGTGAGAGATGACGCACACAGGAGTCAGGAGTGGCACACAAGCCCAAAGGCCAATATTTATCTCCCACTGATTGATTTATTGATTTTTTCAGGTAGAATTTAGAACCCAAATCAACCAAAAAAATAAATAGGCTTTCTATGGCCCACTATTTGTGAGAGAGATGGCACGCTCAGGACTGGCACACAAGCCCAGAGGCCAATATTAATCTCCCACTTTTTTTTTTTTTTTTTCAGGGAAAATTTATAAACCCAATAAAATAAATAATAAATAGGCTTTCTATGGCCCACTATCTGAGAGAGAGAGATGGCACGCTTAGGACTGGCACACAAGCCCAAAGGCCAATATTAATCTCCCACTGATTGATTTATTGATTTTTTCAGGTAGAATTTAGAACCCAAATAAAGCAAAAAAAAAAAAAAGGCTTTCTATGGCCCACTGAGTGAGTGATGATGCACACAGGAGTCAGGAGTGGCACACAAGCCCTGAGGCCAATATTTTTCTCCCACTGATTGATGTAGTGATTTTTTCAGGTAGATTTTGGAACCCAAATCAAGCAAAAAAATAAATAGGCTTTCTATGGCCCACTGAGTGAGAGATGGCACACACAGGAGTCAGGAGTGGCACACAAGCACTGAGGCCAATATTTTTCTCCCACTGATTGATGTAGTGATTTTTTCAGGTAGATTTTAGAACCCAAATCAAGCAAAAAAATAAATAGGCTTTCTATGGCCCACTGAGTGAGAGATGGCACAGACAGGGATGGCACTCTAGCAGAAATGCCAATCTTAATCTCCCACAAAAAAAAAAAAAAAAAAAAAAAGGAACTGTCCTTCAATTACTATCTCTCTGCAGTAATCTCAGCCAGCTATGGCAGGCAGCAATAAGGAGTGGACTGATGCACAAATTAAATAAAAAGTGTGGACAAACAAACAAGATAGCTGTGCAGAAAGGAAGGAACAAGAGGATTTGTGCTTTGAAAAAAGCAGTTGGTTTGCACAGCGGCGTACACACAGCAATGCAGCTATCAGGGAGCCTTCTAGGGCAGCCCAATGAGCTACAGCGCTGAGGGGGAAAAAAAAAAAATGTAGCTTCCACTGTCCCTGCACACCGAAGGTGGTGTTGGACAGTGGAAATCGCTACAGCACAAGCGGTTTGGTGGTTAATGGACCCTGCCTAACGCTATCCCTGCTTCTGACGAAGCGGCAGCAACCTCTCCCTAAGCTCAGATCTGCAGCAGTAACATGGCGGTCGGCGGGAACGCCTCTTTATAGCCCCTGTGACGCCGCAGACAGCAAGCCAATCACTGCAATGCCCTTCTCTAAGATGGTGGGGACCAGGACCTATGTCATCACGCTGCCCACACTCTGCGTTCACCTTCATTGGCTGAGAAATGGCGCTTTTCGCGTCATTGAAACGCGACTTTGGCGCGAAAGTCGCGTACCGCATGGCCGACCCCGCACAGGGGTCGGATCAGGTTTCATGAAACCCGACTTTGCCAAAAGTCGGCGACTTTTGAAAATGAACGACCCGTTTCGCTCAACCCTACTCATTATGATTTAAAAAGAAAAAACACAACAGTTTGACAATAAATGGCTTCACGCAACCACTAACCAGGAGTGGAGAAAAGGTTTTGGTGTTATCATTCATATTCTCTGCAAAAAGGCCAAGAAAGCAAAAATTCTGCAGGGTATGTAAACTTTTGAGCACAACTGTATGCTTATGCTTTTGTTTTCACTGCTCTGTGCCAGAGTAAATAAACTGACACAGACACCTGTTTGAACCAGTGGTGGACACTGACAGCTTGGGGATCCTGTGCAAGAAATGTGCTGTGGCCACCTCCTTTTATGGCAACCAAGTTATAAATATACAGTGGGTATGGAAAGTATTCAGACCCCTTTACATTTTTCACTCTTTGTTTCATTGCAGTCATTTGGTGAACTCAAAAAAAGCTAATTTTTTCTCATTACTGTACACTCTACACTCCATCTTGACTGAAAAAAACAGAAATGTAGACATTTTTGCAAATTTGTTAAAGAAAAACTGAAATTTCACATGGTCATAAGTATTCAGACCCTTTGCTCAGACACTCATATTTAAGTTACATGCTGTCCATTTCCTTGTGATCCTCCTTGAGATGGCTCTACTCCTTCACTGGAGTCCATCTGTGTTTAATTAAACTGATAGGACTTGATTTGTAAAGGCACACACCTGTCTATATAAGACCTCACACTCACAGTGCAAGTCAGACCAAATGAGAATCATGAGGTCAAAGGAACTGGCCAAGAAGCTCAGAGACAGAAATGTTGCAAGGCACAGATCTGGCTAAGGTTACTAAAGAAGTTCTGCAGTACTCAAGGTTCCTAAGAGCACAGTGGCCTACATAATTCTTAAATGGAAGAAATTTGAGACCATGAGAAGTCTTCCTAGACCTGGCCATCCAGCAAAACTGAGCAATTGTGTGAGAAGAGCCTTTGTGAGAGAGTTAAAGAAGGACCTCAAGATCACTGTGGCTGAGTTCCAGAGATGCAGTGGGGAGATGGGAGAAAGTTCTACAAAGTCAACTATCACTGCAGCCCTCCACCAGTCGTGTCCTTTATGGCAGAGTGGCCCAACGAAAGACACTCCTCAGTGCAAGACATATAAAAGCACGCATAGAGTTTGCTAAAAAACACATAAATGACTCCCAGACTATGAGAAATAAGATTCTCTGGTTTGATGAGGCGAAGAAAGACCTTTTTGTTGATAAGTCTAAGTGGTATGTGTGCAGAAAACCAGGCACTGCTGATCACCTGCCCAATGCAATCCCAATAGTGAAACATGTTGGTGGCAGCATCATGCTATGGGGGTGTTTTCAGCTGCAGGTGGTGGACAACTGGTTGCAATTGAAGGAAACATGAATGCGGCCAAGTACAGAGATATGCTGGATGAAAACCTCAGAATTGGCCAAAGGTTCACCTTCCAACAAGATAATGATCCTAATCACACAGCTAAAAAAATAAAGGAGTGGCTTCAGAACAACTCTGTGACCATTCTTGACTGGCCCAGCCAGAGCCCTGACCTAAACTCAATTGAGCATCTCTGGAGAGACCTGAAAATGGCTGTCCACTAATGTTCACCATCAAACCTGACGGAACTGGAGAGGATCTGCAAGGAAGAATGGCAGAGGATCCACAAATCCAGGTGTGAAAAACTTGTGGCATCATTCCCAAGAAGACTCATGACTGTACTAGCTCAAAAGGGTGCTTCTACTCAATACTGAGCAAAGGGTCTGAACACTTATGAACGTGTGATATTTCAGTTTTTCTTTTTTAATAAATTTGTAAAAAGTTCTACATTTCTGTTTTTTTCAGTCAAGACTGGGTGCAGAGTGTACATTAATGAAAAAATGGCTTCAATGAAACAAAGATTGAAAAATTTAAAGGGGTCTGAATGCTTTCCGTACCCACTGTATGTATATATATATATATATATATATATATATATATATATATACACATATATATATATACACATATATATATATATGTGTATATATATACAGTGGGGCAAAAAAGTATTTAGTCAGTCAGCAATAGTGCAAGTTCCACCACTTAAAAAGATGAGAGGCGTCTGTAATTTACATCATAGGTAGACCTCAACTATGGGAGACAAACTGAGAAAAAAAATTCCAGAAAATCACATTGTCTGTTTTTTTAACATTTTATTTGCATATTATGGTGGAAAATAAGTATTTGGTCAGAAACAAAATTTCATCTCAATACTTTGTAATATATCCTTTGTTGGCAATGACAGAGGTTAAACGTTTTCTGTAAGTATTCACAAGGTTGCCACACACTGTTGTTGGTATGTTGGCCCATTCCTCCATGCAGATCTCCTCTAGAGCAGTGATGTTTTTGGCTTTTCGCTTGGCAACACGGACTTTCAACTCCCTCCAAAGGTTTTCTATAGGGTTGAGATCTGGAGACTGGCTAGGCCACTCCAGGACCTTGAAATGCTTCTTACGAAGCCCCTCCTTCGTTGCCCTGGCGGTCTGCTTTGGATCATTGTCATGTTGAAAGACCCAGCCACGTTTCATCTTCAATGCCCTTGCTGATGGAAGGAGGTTTGCACTCAAAATCTCACGATACATGGCCCCATTCATTCTTTCATGTACCCGGATCAGTCGTCTTGGCACCTTTGCAGAGAAACAGCCCCAAAGCATGATGTTTCCACCACCATGCTTTACAGTAGGTATGGTGCTTGATGGATGCAACTCAGTATTCTTTTTCCTCCAAACACGACAAGTTGTGTTTCTACCAAACAGTGGCAGTTTGGTTTCATCAGACCATAGGACATTCTCCCAAAACTCCTCTGGATCATCCAAATGCTCTCTAGCAAACTTCAGACGGGCCCGGACATGTACTGGCTTAAGCAGTGGGACACGTCTGGCACTGCAGGATCTGAGTCCATGGTGGCGTAGTGTGTTACTTATGGTAGGCCTTGTTACATTGGTCCCAGCTCTCTGCAGTTCATTCACTAGGTCCCCCCGCGTGGTTCTGGGATTTTTGCTCACCGTTCTTGTGATCATTCTGACCCCACAGGGTGGGATTTTGCGTGGAGCCCCAGATCGAGGGAGATTATCAGTGGTCTTGTATGTCTTCCATTTTCTAATTATTGCTCCCACTGTTGATTTCTTCACTCCAAGCTGGTTGGCTATTGCAGATTCAGTCTTCCCAGCCTGGTGCAGGGCTACAATTTTGTTTCTGGTGTCCTTTGACAGCTCTTTGGTCTTCACCATAGTGGAGTTTGGAGTCAGACTGTTTGAGGGTGTGCACAGGTGTCTTTTTATACTGATAACAAGTTTAAACAGGTGCCATTACTACAGGTAATGAGTGGAGGAAAGAGGAGACTCTTAAAGAAGAAGTTACAGGTCTGTGAGAGCCAGAAATCTTGATTGTTTGTTTCTGACCAAATACTTATTTTCCACCATAATATGCAAATAAAATGTTAAAAAAACAGACAATGTGATTCTCTGGATTTTTTTTTCTCAGTTTGTCTCCCATAGTTGAGGTCTACCTATCATGTAAATTACAGACACCTCTCATCTTTTTAAGTGGTGGAACTTGCACTATTGCTGACTGACTAAATACTTTTTTGCCCCACTGTATATATATATATATATATATATATATATATATATATATATATATATATATACAGCTCTGGCAAAATGTTCAGTTTGTCTGATTTTTCTCTTTATAGGTATATTTTTCAGTAAAATGTAAATTGTTCATTTATTCTATAAACTTCTGACAACATGTCTCCGGATTTCCAAGCAATAAATTTTGTATTATTTATGAAAAGGAGAAATGGTCAAAATAAAAAAAAACCGTGCTTTCAGATCTCAAATAATGCAAAGAAAACAAGTTCATAATAATTTAGAAACAACAATATTAATGTTTTAACTCAGGATGAGTTCAGAGATCAATATTTTGTGAAATAACCATGATTTTTAATCACAGCTTTCATGCGCCTCGGCATGCTTTCCACCAGTCTTTCAAACTGCTTATAATATGATGATACAAAGTTTCAAAGAATTGTCTGGCAAGAATATAAAGTAGCACATCTTAAAAAACTTTTTGCAACTTTGTATGTCCCTGAGCCAGGAGATGAAATCTGCTTCACCCAAGGACTGCATAGATTTCTTCTAGAATTTAATCCAATTTTGGTATAATTGATAGTAAATTTGTTGAATAAGAAAAGGTGACACTTCCTCTGCTAAGTCATGGCCACTTTTAAAAAGTAGTAAGAACAACGTAAAAGCGAAAGAACAAAGAAAAAAGTTGCAAACTTTTGCACAAAACAAACATGTTCTAAAAAGCGCATTTTTTCTGACAGCATTCTGATGCAAACGACACAGTAAATGTCCTCCACTATGTTTTGCTTACACATTGTTTTAATACCAAATACCGTATATACTCGAGTATAAGCCGACTCGAGTATTAGCTGACCCCCTAATTTTGCCACAAAAAACTGGGAAAACTTAATGACTCGAGTATAAGCCTAGGGTGGGAAATGCAGCAGCTACCGGTAAATGTCAAAAGTAAAAATAGATACCAATAAAAGTAAAATTAACTGAGACATCAGTAGGTTAAGTGTTTTTGAATATCCATATTGAATCAGGAGCCCCATAAAATGCTCCATAAAGTTCATGATGGGCCCCATATAATGCTCCATAAAGTTTATGATGGCCCCATAAGATGCTCCATAGACACATTTGCCCAATATAATGCTGCACAAATGTTGATTATGGCCTCATAAGATGCTCCATAGAGACATTTGCCCAATATAATGCTGCACAAATGTTGATTATGGCCCCATAAGATGCTCCATAGAGACATTTGCCCTATATAATGCTCCACAAACATTAATTATGGCCCCATAAGATGTTCCATAAAGATATTTGCCCCATATAATGCTGCACAAACGTTAATTATGGCCCCATAAGATACTCCATACAGACATTTGCCCCATACAATCCCGCAAAACCTTAATTATGGCCCCATAAGATGCTCCATACAGACACTTGCCCCATATAGTACTGCACAAAGTTGATTATGGCCCCATAAGATGCTCCATACAGACATTTGCCCCATATAGTACTGCACAAAGTTGATTATGGCCCCATAAGATGCTCCATACAGACACTTGCCCCATACAATGCTGCACAAATGTTGATTATGGCCCCATAAAATGCTCCATACAGACACTTGCCCCATATAGTGCTGCACAAATGTTGATTATGGCCCCATAAGATGTTCCATACAGAAACTTGCCCCATATAGTACTGCACAAAGTTGATTATGGCCCCATAAGATGCTCCATACAGACACTTGCCCCATATAGTGCTGCACAAATGTTGATTATGGCCCCATAAGATGCACCATACAGACACTTGCCCCATATAGTGTTGCACAAACGTTGATTATGGCCCCATACAGACACTTGTCCCATATAGTGCTGCACAAATGTTATGGCCCCATAAGATGCTCCATACAGACACTTGCCCCATTTGCTGTTGCTGTGATAAAAAAAAAATCACATACATCTCCGTTGCTCAGGCCCGGCACTTTCAATATTCACCTGACTTTGTTCTGGCGCCACTCCATCTTCAGCGTCTTCTGCACTGACTTACAGGCAGATGGCGCGCACTAACCACGTCATTGCGCCCTCTGTCCTGAGCGTCACTGCAGAAGACGCTGAAGACGGAGCGGCACCAGAACGGGGAGCAGGTGAATATTGCGCAGTACTTCCCCTCCCCATTATACTCACCTGCCACTGGCACGGTCCCTGCAGGTCCCGGGTTCCCCAGCGCCGCAGCTTCTTCCTGTACTGAGCGGTCACCGTTACTGCTGATTACAGTAATGAATATGCGGCTCCACCCCTATGGAAGGTGGAGCCGCATATTCATTACTGTAATGAGCGGTATCATGTGACCGCTCAGTACAGGAAGAAGCTGGGGCGCCAGGGACCTGCAGGAACCGTGCCAGGAGCAGGTGAGTATAATTAGACAGCCCACGCTCCCCCTCCCCTGCTGACCCCTGGGTATGACTCGAGTATAAGCCGAGAGGGGGACTTTCAGCCCAAAAAAGGGCTGAAAATCTCGGCTTATACTCGGGTATATACGGTATATACATGAAGTTGTACTGAGCCAACTTTCACCACTGACAGACTGGTCTTACGCTATTGATGTCTGATTTTGCTATTCAAATTAAATGTCTAAAATATATAGACAGGAAAATATATAGTAGGAATACCATTCTCTCAAAATCAGATTTGTGATTTTAAAGGTGTTGTCCAGGCTTTTCAAAAAAGGCTGCAGTCACACTATGTGCCTGCAGACTCATGAATCCTCACATCATGTGTAGAGCTCTGTGCGGATTCTCCGCTGGTGCCAGCGGCGAGACTGACTTGATTTAACAAGACCAAATTCCTTTCTGTTGATCAAGATTGTGCATTTCTAGTCAGAACATGGACAAAAGTATGCATATCGCATATGACTGCTCAGTGTCACCGCCGCCACTGTTGAATCCTCACAGTGCGCAGTGTGTACACTGTGAGGATTCACAAGTTAGCAACAGAGTGCCTGCAGTCTTTTGTGAAAAACCTGAGCAACTCATTTAAGACTGAAATCTCTTTTATAGGATTTGTTATTGTTGTTGACAAAACAATTGACTCTGCAAGAATCGAAAATAACGCTGATTAATTACAGCTTGAAGCCAGCTACAGGGGATGGTACCATAGTAACATTAATTACTCTCGTATTCTGACTTCAGACCTTAACTGCAAATTACGATCATCAATGTTCCTTAAATTAGTTTCATACATTACATCTGTGTATGGACATCATTTGTAACATTAATGTGCTCAAATACCTTAGAAAACTGTAGAACAATTCTCTCCTGACTCCCTGCATGCATATTTTAAGGTGAATGTTTATTTTTTCAATGGGGATAGTATAATGAACTGCTACCAGACACTTGATGTAGGGTTAGGCTAGGCTACATGGCAAGATGTGTCACTAAACAGCAATTGTCTGAAAAGTCTTGTGAAAAGAACATTTGTGCCATTTAATGTCACGACGCACAAGACTATTTTAGAACTGTGATTTTACTGTAAATAAGCTGGTCAAGTTGCAAATAAGTTGAATGTTGAGGGCGACTTACGTTGAAGTCTATGGCAAGTGTGTAGAAAATACAACGCATATTTGAAAACATGTACAGTACAGACCTAAAGTTTGGACACATCTCATTTAAAGATTTTTCTGTATTTTCATGACTATGAAAATTGTACATTTACACTGAAGGCATCAAAACTATGAATTAACACATGTGGAATTATATATATTATATTATATATCTAGTCGCAGTATGTCCAGGGTCGCAACACAACAACATAGAAATTATTCCATCCAATACTGCAATTTCAATGTAGGTCGCCACATGTCACTGTGTATCTCTAGCTTTAAGCCGGAGTTAGACTACCATAGAATACGGGCAAGTGCACTCGGACCAGTGTTAATCTATGGGGCAGCTCATATCACCATTGTTTTTCTCTGGTGTGTTTGACGTGCGTATAAAATCTCAGCATGCTGTGATTGGCACCGAGACTCGGCAGAGACTCGCCAACGAAGCCTATGGGTGCGAGAAAAACTTGGACACCACACGGACAAACCATCTAGCATGCGACAAATACGCACACATTTTCCTAATGACAAGAAATTGAATCAGCCAACAGGAAGCTTGGCATGCATATTTTCCTGGCAACCTATAAAAAAGCCAAGAACACGGATCCACTGATAACATCAACATGGCCAGACATATACAATTGTGCTCAAAAGTTGACATACCCAGGAAGAATATTTGCTTTCTTGGCCTTTTTTCAGAGAATATGAATGATAGCACTGAAACTTTTTCTCCACTCATGGTTAGTGGTTGGGTGAAGCCATTTATTGTCAAAGTACTGTTTTTTATTTTTAATTCGTAATGAGAGCCGAACCCAAAACATCCAAATTACATTGATCAAGAGTTCACATACACTGGTGATTTTGGCCTGATAATATGCACAGAAGTTGACACAAATGGGTTTGAATGGCTACTAAAGGTATCATCCTCACCTGTGACCTGTTTGCTTGTAAACAGTGTGTGTGGCTAAAAACTGAGTTAGTTTCTGGGATCCAGACAGACTCTTGCATCTTTCATCCAGCCACTGATGTTTCTGGATTATGAGTTATGGGGAAAGAAAAAGAATTGTCAACGGATCTACGGGAAAAGGGAGTTGAACTATATAAAACTGAAAAGGGATACAAAAAGAAATCCAAGGAATTGATAATGACAGTCAGCAGCATTCAAACTGTGATTAACAAATAGAAAATCAGGGGTTCTGTAAAAACAAAACCACGGTCAGGTAGACCAACAAAAATGTTGCCCACAACTGCCAGGAAAATTGTTCGGGATGCAAAGAAAAAAACAAAAATAACATCAGCTGTAATACAGGACTCTCTGAAAACTAGTGGTGTGCCTGTTTCTAGATGCACAATGAGGAGACACTTGAAGAATCATGGGCTGCATGGTCGAGTTAACTGAAGAAAGCTATTACTGCACAAATGCCACAAAGTATCTCACCTACAATACACAAAACAGCACAGAGAAAAGCCTCAAAACTTCTGGAACAAGGTAATTTGGAGTGATGAGACCAAAATTGAACTTTTTGGCCACAACCATAAATGTTACATTTGAAGAGAGGTCAACAAGGCCTATGATGAAAGGAACACCATTCCTACTGTAAAGCATGGAGGGAGATCGCTGATGTTTTGGGGATGTATGAGCTACAAAGACACAGGAAACTTGGTCAATGTTGAAGATGAATGCAACACGTTATCAGCAAATACTTGAGTCAAATTTGCACTCATCAGCCCAGAAGCTGCACATGGGATGTACTTGGATGTTCCAACATGACAACAATCCAAAGCACAAGGCCAAGTCGACCTGTCAATGGCTACAGTAGAACAAAGTGAAGGTTCTGGAGTGGCCATCTCAGTCTCCTGACCTCAATTATATTGAGCCACTCTGGGGTGATCTCAAGCCTGCAGTTCTGTCACAATAGGACTGGCCAGTAAACTGGGACCAGGGGCACCTTTCTTGGCCCTAGCACTAGGGGGTGCCCTAGCTCGCCCTGTTCCCTGGGATACCTCAGATAGCAAGGATGCCAGGGCCTCCACCCTTGCCCTGTCTCCTAGCTGCAGCCCTGCATCTGTGTCCTTCCCCCACCCGGGGAAGAGAGGCGCTACTGTGTACCACAGTACACAAACCCGACAGACAGGGGAACAAAGACAAGGGTAAAAGAATATTCCACTCACACAATGTGTCCTTCCCCCACCCGGGGAAGAGAGGCGCTACTGTGTATCACAGTACACAAACCCGACAGACAGGGGAACAAAGACAAGGGTAAAAGAATATTCCACTCACACAAATATACTCTCACAAATAACAGAGGTATTTACCAGGGTGTGAAGGACTGGGGAAGAAAATAAGGAGCTTCCAAGCATACAAACCAAGCAACAGTCGCAGAATAAATTCATTCTGCTCTCCAGACATCAGTTCCTCACTCTCCAGGTCTATCTAGCAAGTGCTAACTCAGATTAGGATCTGGCCAGAATGTCTAGCTTTTATAGGAGAGAGGAGTGGCTGACCGAGCACAGCAGAATGCAGGGATTTCCACAACGCCGATTAATCCCTGTCCTGCTGAAAGAAATCAAACATATTTAGTACAACGAAGAAGTGCTTCTTCTCAGGGTGAAGCAGGAGCCATCAGACGCTGTGGTCTTCTGGCACTGCTCTGTCGCGGTAACTCCGTGACAAGTTCATGCTACACAGCCCAGGAATTTACAGGAACTGGAGGCTTTTTGCCAAGAAGATTGAGCAGCTTTACCATCTGAGAAAACAAAGAACCTCATCCACAACTACCATAAAAGACTTCAAGCTGTCATTGATGTTAGAGGGGGCAATGCATGGTATTAAGAAATGGGGTATGTGAATTTTTGATCAGGGTTATTTTAATGTTTTGGGTTGTCATTATGATTTAAAATGAGAAAACAGTAGTTTGACGATAAATGGCTTCACCCAACCACTAACCATGAGTGGAAAAATTTTTTGGTGTTATCATTCATATTCTTTGAAAAAAGGCCAAGAAAGCAAAATTCTGCTGGGGTATGTAAACTTTTGAGCACAACTGTAAATGTGGAAATGGGGATTGTTCTGGTGCAGGAGAGGCCTGAAATATGTGTTATGCGTATGCTACTAGGTTCAGATAGGGGCGGGACAGGTCTCATTAATTCTTTGGAACTCTGGGGGAACCGTTACTCAGGGTGACCACAGATACAATTTTTAGAGTCCTCATGAAAATGAACAGTGTAGTTCAATGTCACAGTGGAGCGCCCACTAGGAACGTGGGGTACACAGTACCGGGCCGGTTCTGTTCTTAAAGGGGTGGTCACAGTGACAGTGATCCAGTCCGTGGCCCTGGGCGTCCAGTAAAAGGGGATTAATGGAAATGGAAATAAAGTCTAATGTAGTATGTTCGTGACGCCACCTGTGGTACTCGGCCAGGGATGGCCGATGCTGCTTAAAGGGGTCCACTGGGGATGATGGCATTGCAGCAGAGGTACAGGGGTGGTATAGGTCTCCACAGGTGGAGCTTAGTCCCCAGGGCTCCCAGTGTGGCTGGTCAGGATGATAGATGGTGAAGTGTCGGAAAGAATTGGAGGACACAGGTTTGCAGTCTTTTTACCTTTTACTGATGATGCTTATGCACAGCTTACAGGTGATCTTTGGAATCCGTGCAGCCTGGAAGCGATTCACAATCCCCCTAGCCATGTGGAGTTGGAAGCCTTCCTTTCTGCGCTGTGTTCTAAGTCCCTTGCTGCCCTAGGCTTCATGCAAGGTCCTATCTCAATCTGTCCTCTTAGATGGACACTACCCGCATGGCAGGCAACTCAAGTCTTTTTACAGGTGTCCCTTCTCTTGGTGACTTGGGGCTCTAATCTGCTGCTGTGCCTTCGGGTGTAATTGTGGCCAGGAGACTGCAGAGCCGCAAGTCTGTTCTGCTCCAGATTTCCTCACAGACCGACCACCAACTCCTCCTCCAGACCAGAATATATATGGAAGCTACCCTCAAACCGGATCTAGAGCTCCCCTTCTGGCCTGGAGTCAGAAAAGTGTTGTTTGTAAGTGTTACCTGTTAAGGGGATCCTTGTCGTTTCCAGGCATGGCATTACCCTCCCCGTGAGGAAGGCAATACCACTGTGACAACCAAATTCCTGGGGTATCACAACAGCACATTCAATACAATTCAAGTCTCTTAAGCACAGGCTGTATAAACAGTACAGCTGTTTCTTAGAGGCACATTGACTGACAGTCTCTTTTGATTAGTACAGTTCAGCACAGATCAAGACTCTGTACAAAAGCACAACAGTCCACAGCATTCCTTCTAGCACAGTGTAATGGAGGAGGGGAGGAGGGTTTGCTGAGGGAGATTATCCCTGTCACACAATTTATTAAGAGTACTTATCTTCCTGCTCCTGATAGACTTTCTAGACTAGCCATCTAGGGGTTAGCCCAGCTCCACTCTGTAATGGAATCTTGTGTCCCTATTGTTCACTTGCCTGAACGTTTTTGAGACAAATTACAGACACACACCACTATTCTCTTTGGCTGCTGCCTGAACAGTCAACAAGTTTCCCACAATCCCCCTGGGGTTCTGCTAACTACTCCCTGTCTCCTGTGACTGAGTTAACCCCTCTCATTGCTGGATGCTTTTGAAGCACCAACAGTTAGCACAACTTCTGCATGTCACACTCTTCCCTCCTTTTTGAGTGTTATCCTCGACATTTGCCTCAATTGATCGATCTGACGAATTCTAAGACAGTGGTGGGAGACATGTCACTTCATATACATATTGGCATAACATTCATAAACATTAATAACAGCCTATTTTTACAACCTTTAACTTGTAGGACTCCTGTAAGAAATAAACAATTAAAACAAACAGCATCTCTTCCGCTGGAGCTTTTCGTACGTCTTCAACCAGCTCTCTTTCTCACTAGGCCTTAACAGTTCTTTGTTTCTACAGTCTTTTAAGGAAAATCAGAGCGTGAAAACAAGTCTTTCCAACAGGCAACATCTTACATACTGCCACTTGGTGGTGAATACCACTCAAGTGGGCTTACCTGGTCCGTAGGCAGGGATACCCGTTTCCAATCGACAGTCCTTGGCACTTGACTAGGTTCACCAAGTGTCTCATACGTCAGCATCACGGGCCTCCTCACTTCTCAAGTTGACATCCTCCTGAAGGGTTGTTCCTCAGATACCACGGTTTCTTTGGTTGCAGGAGTTTCTTCCGCCGCATTCATTTCTTGTACTGCCTCAGATTCTCTTGGAACTGCCTCTGTAAGTTCCTGTACTTCTCCTGAATCATCTGGTTTAGCACAGTCTGGTAATAACCTCCTCCTGAGTGTTGATCGGTCTCTGCAGTGATCAATGTTCGATCATCAGGACTGAATTGGACTTCATCTGTACTCCTTGGTAAAAACTCTGGAGCCTCTGGACTTAGTTCACCCTCCAGAGGATAGTACATCCCTCTCCTTGCCGGTCCAAGAGGTGCAACAATGTGCTCTTCTTCATTGGGACTCTCAAGGTCACTATCCACCTTCGGAGCTTCAGTCTGTGGTAGTCCCGTAGTTGATCTTTTCTGGGGAGACTTTTTGTGGGGGGAGATAATCACAGGGTACTAGTAAATTCCAATGGACTATTCAGGTTTATTTGTCCCCCATTTCCAATCGAATTTCATACACTGGACTGTCATCTGCTTTCCACCTTACGACCACAAACATCTTGTCTACCCAGTACGAGCGAAGTTTTCATGGGCCACCTTTTTCATGTACGTTCTTGACTATCACCCGACTCCATAGCTCCATAGCATTTTCGTTCAACAAATAAAGAGACCACCATATCAAAACCCTGTCATGGGCAGCCCAATCGCCAGACCTGAACACCATTGAAAACTTCTGGAATGTAATCAAGAGGATGATGGAAAGTCACAAGCCAAACAAGCAATAACTGCTATAATTTTTGCACCAGGAGCAGTGTGAAAGACTGGTGGAAAGCATGCCAAGACGCATGAATGCTGTGGTTAAAAATCATGGTTATTTCACAAAATATTGATTTCTGAACTCTTCCTGAGTTAAAACATTAGTATATTTGTTTTTAAATGATTATGAACTTGGTTTCTTTGCACTATCTGAAAGCACTGATTTTTTTACATTTTGACCATTTCTCCTTTTCAGAAAAAAATACAAAAATTATTGCTTGGAAATTCAGAGACATTTTGTTAGTAGTTTATAGAATAAAAGAAAAATGTACATTTTACTCAAAAATATACCTATAAAGAGAAAAATCAGACAAACTGAACATTTTGCAGTGGTCTCTTCATTTTTGCCAGAGCTGTAGTACTCCTTACTCTTGCTCTGCCCTTCGGTAGCCACTTTGGAGGCTATGTTGTATGCCTCTTGTCATGTTTGGACAGGGTTAATGCCCTTCCCTCTCAGGGTTAATTGTTGTGGCCTCCTTTTGGATCTGGGAGGGATATTTATACCCACGCTGGACTAGGATTCTCTGTCAGTTATACTTTCGTTCTGTCTGTGTGCCTGACCCCCTGGTGTGCGTGTGCATACTGTGTTGTTTGTTTGCTCTCCTTGCTTGATCCGGTCTGTTTTATTCACTCGGCTTTCTGACCTCCGACTTCCACATGACTATCCTTCTGTCTCACCCTCTAGTACCTCGCTTATCTCCCGGTTATTGACCTCGGCACGTTTGACTACTTCGTCGCCTCCTTTGCACCCCAGCACCTGGGTCTGCCCCTGACCACTCCCCCTCTGTCACATGGTTCAGGTCCTGCTTGCTACCTGGTGAGTCCTCCGCCATTCTGCTCTGGACTCCCTTACTGTGGCGAGTAGCCTCCCGACTGTAGTTACACCCAGGATCCATGACACCTCTGTCATCCGTTCCTTCCATTTCTGAAAGTACTCAGGATACGTTTTGTAAGTCTCTGACACCGGAGTGTCAAACATGATGTCGATTGGCAGTCTTGGCGACCGTCCATACAATAGGAAGAAAGGTGAGTAACCTGTTGCCTCTCTCTTGGTACAGTTATATGTATAAACCACTTTTGATAGAGAACTCTTCCCATCTTTCTTCTCGTCAGCTGTTAAAGTGTACAGCATTGACAATAATGTCCGGCTAAACGTTCCACTTGTCCATTACCCTCTGGGTGATAGGGTCTTGTATGAGATCTCTGAATTCTACAGTACTTTCCTAATTTGGCAAAGAGCTGGTTCTCAAATTCTCTTCCTTGGTCATGGTGTAACCTCGTCGGGAACCCAAACTTCAAAGCAAAATCATTGAAGATCTTCTCTTCAGATTTATTAGTGGTGGCATCACCACCAAGATGTATTCGGACGTCTCGAGATATAAAAAGTCAGTTGAGTTTATCTCAAATAGATACGTAGTCTGAATGTTGCCCATAGGTGCCCGGGTGGATGTGTTAGGACGTTTATCTTTCAGACACCCACACTCCCTGGTCACATACCTCTCAATATCTCTCTGCATGTATGGCCAGAAGAAATGTTCATGGATCAAGTTTGTTGTTCTTTCCACTCCCAGGTGTCCCATGTTTTCATGGAATTCTTTGAAGACCAACCTATGGTACACTCTGGGTAGCAGCAAGTGTTGTTTTAGCCCTCCTTTATGATACAGAATACCATCTTCACTGAGGTAGAGCTTCATCCATTCTTTAACTAAAGCTGATACTGCTGGTGACTCATTATCTCTCTCGTTTACTTGGAAAACTATTTTTGTCCACATAAGGAAGTACTCTGCCAATTATCTGATCTTCCTGTTGTGCTCTATGGATTGTTCATTTTGGTAGTTGTTAAATGGACAGGGGGTGATCTCGTTCTTTCGCTGTTACGGTGGTTTCCACTGTCAACGGACACCACAATGGTGTATCTCCCTCTTGATGAGCTTGTATTGCATGGGTAGTACTCTTAATAGCTTCCAGACTGACTTCCTCTGAGCATTCTTGCATGAACTCCTCAGGCTCTAGTGGGATTCTCAACAATACGTCAGCATCCACATTGCATTTCCTCGCCTGTACTTAATATTGAAATTGAAGTCAGCTAGTTCAGCTACACATCTCTGACCCATTGCATTCAGTTTGGCTGTAGTGAGAACATAGGTCAAGGGGTTATTGTCCGTGTAAACATCAAACTTTTTGCTGTAATAGAGATAATCTCTAAATTGTTCACAGATAGCCCATTTCAATGCCAGGAGCCAATTTCTCCGAATGTAGATGGTAATTTATTTCGGTGTTTGTCAATGTTCTGGAACCGTAACCGATGACTCTCAATTTCCCATCTTGATGCTGATGCAGGGCAGCTCCCAGTCAGGATATCCCAATATGGATGTTTTTACCAGGTAATCCACTAGTTCTTCCAATACCTCCAGGTGGTCTGATGTCCAGATAATGGGCTGCTGGGATGAAATGGCGTTGTTTCTTTTAAGTCTGATCCTGCCCGCGTTCTTCTTTTTCTCCATGGGTGTTGTTGACTCTGTCACCCCCCTCAAAAGGAAATATATTGGGGTAGAAATCCTGGAAAAGTTTCGGATATAATTGCAATAGTAGTAGAGTATGATCTGACTCACCTCCCCAACAGTAGAAGGCCACTTGTCTTTTAACCCTAATGACTGTGACATTGGCATTCCTTAGCATAATGTCCTTCCTAACCACATCTTAAACAATGGACACATACCGCACTTGATTTGATGAACGGCACGCCTTACAAGCCAGGTATCTTTTGTTTTGAAACCCACTCCTGGGTCTGAGAGATACAGATTCTGGCCAGGAACAAATCAACTCTTTCACCTCCATCAGCTCAGCTCGCAGTTATCCTATTACTTCTTCCCAGTCAGCTCTGGCTGTCCTCCTTTCTGTTGGTGGTTTCAGGTTCACTCTCAGCAGTCGTACTGGAGGGTCATCATCATGATCTTTGTACTGACTTATTTTGGTGGTTTTAGGAGCCAAGCCTTTCTTTAACTTCTGTTCACTCTCTGACTCCAAACTAGCTGCCTCATTCATTTTTTCAATTAGGAAGTCGTCCAGAATGCCAGGATCTTCTAGGCACTGTTTCAGCTGTAACTTAATATCTTTGCTTATTAAGCCTGTTCCCAACGATCTCAAGAACTTATTCTGGACTAGCCCAGCAGCAAACTTCTCCTCCGCCCCCTGTATGCGAACAACAGTCTATCCTTAAGCTCAATCGCTCTGAACAAAAAACTTTGGGGTGATTCATTATTGTTCTGTGAGATGTTAATGAGTTGGTGGAACAATTCTGAAGGACTCTCTTATTTATTGTGTCCTTTTAAAATCATCTTCAACTGTGGTAGGTAGAGTTGAGCGACCTTGACCTTTTTAGAGTCGAGCCGGGTTTCGCGAAACCCGACTATCTCAAAAGTCGGGTCGAGTGAAATCGCCCGATTATGACGTAAAGTCGGGATCGACCGAAACACGAAACCCAATGCAAGTCAATGGGGCAGCATAGTCGGCAGTGAGTGGGGGCCAGGAAAACACCTAGAGTGCCCATTTTAATGTCAAAACCATCCATTCTTCTTAATGAAGCTTGTCAAGCGTAATTTACCTTATAATAATTGGAAGGCATTTGAAATTGGGGGTCATTTGGCTAAAGTTGTGGTGGGTAGGGCTGGTTCAAGTAATTAGTGGGCCCAGGAAATCTGGACCACGTCACGGCAGTGGAGCAGGGAGAGGTAAGTATTTCAACTTTGCAAGTGCTGTGAACCTGAGCAAGCAGGGGGGGCCCACTCGTTGGCATTGGCACTGGCACAGGGCCCCTCAAAGTACAGCGGTGTGTTTGCACGGCGGGGGCGCCTCCCACCGGCAGCAACACTTTTGCGTACCATGAGAGGCCCTGTGCCAGTGACGTCGCCAACTAGTATTCCTCCCCCCACCTGATGAAGGAACCTGCACTTTCATCTGCACCTTCCTGTTTGTCCCCGTGTAAGGTGGTATGGTATGCGGGAAGGGGGACCTGACTTTCAGCAGGGTCACAATCTTGCAGTGTAGCGTGCACGGGAAATGTTGCGTTATGGGTCAATGTACCAGCAGACTCATCTATCACTGGCTGGGCAATGGGCAGGATGAGGAGGAAACACAGATATAGGCCCAAAGAATAAAGTGGGCTAAATGCAGTTCAAAATTGGTAACACAGGACTAATCAGGGGGCATTGCAGTGGAGGACAACTGGAATGAGAGGCTGACACAGAGAGTAGGCCCAAATCAGTAAGTAGTCGAAATGCAGTTCAAAATTGGCAACAGTAGTAAACAGGCGGCACAGCTTTGTTCAGTGGAGGAGAACAGCAAGGAGTGGCAGACACCGATAGTAGGCCCCAACCCAACTAGTAGGCCAAATGCAGTCTAACATTAACAACTACTTAACGAGCGCCTGAAAACGGAATTTCAGGACAGGAAACCAGGAGAACAGCAAGGAGCGGCAGACACCGATAGTAGGCCCCAAACCAACTAGTACGCCAAATGCAGTTGTTCCGTTTAACCACAATTTAATGAGAGCCTGAAGATAGAAGTTCAGGAAAGGCAACCTGGAGAACACCTTGGAGTGGAACACACCATCTCTCTACACCCCATACCCAATTTGTAGGCCTAATGCAGCGTAGTTTCCAACAACTACTAAACGAGAGCATGATGATCGAAGCATTGGCGAGGAAACCTGGGGAACACCTTGGAGTGGAACACACCATCTCTCTACAGTGGAACACACCATCTCTCTACACCCCATACCCAATTTGTAGGCCTAATGCAGCGTAGTTTCCAACAACTACTAAACGAGAGCCGGAAGATCGAAGCAATGGAGAGGAAACCTGGGGAACACCTTGGAGTGTAACACACCATCTCTCTACACCCCATACCCAATTTGTAGGCCTAATGCAGCGTAGTTTCCAACAACTACTAAACGAGAGCCGGAAGATCGAAGCAATGGAGAGGCAACCTGGGGAACACCTTGGAGTGTAAGACACCATCTCTCTACACCCCAAACCCAATTTGTAGGCCCAATGCAGCGTAGTTTCCAACAACTACTAAACGAGAGCCGGAAGATCGAAGCAATGGAGAGGAAACCTGGGGAACACCTTGGAGTGTAACACACCATCTCTCTACACCCCATACCCAATTTGTAGGCCTAATGCAGCGTAGTTTCCAACAACTACTAAAGGAGAGCCGGAAGATCGAAGCAATGGAGAGGAAACCTGGGGAACACCTTGGAGTGTAACACACCATCTCTCTACACCCCATACCCAATTTGTAGGCCTAATGCAGCGTAGTTTCCAACAACTACTAAACGAGAGCCGGAAGATCGAAGCAATGGAGAGGAAACCTGGGGAACACCTTGGAGTGGAACACACCATCTCTCTACAGTGGAACACACCATCTCTCTACACCTCATACCCAATTTGTAGGCCTAATGCAGCGTAGTTTCCAACAACTACTAAACGAGAGCCGGAAGATCGAAGCTCAGGAAAGGCAACCTGGGGAACACCTTGGAGTGGAACACACCATCTCTCTACACCCCATACCCAATTTGTAGGCCTAATGCAGCATAGTTTCCAACAACTACTAAACGAGAGCCGGAAGATCGAAGCTCAGGAAAGGCAACCTGGGGAACACCTTGGAGTGGAACACACCATCTCTCTACACCCCATACCCAATTTGTAGGCCTAATGCAGCGTAGTTTCCAACAACTACTAAACGAGAGCCGGAAGATCGAAGCTCAGGAAAGGCAACCTGGGGAACACCTTGGAGTGGAACACACCATCTCTCTACACCCCATACCCAATTTGTAGGCCTAATGCAGCGTAGTTTCCAACAACTACTAAACGAGAGCATGATGATCGAAGCATTGGCGAGGAAACCTGGGGAACACCTTGGAGTGGAACACACCATCTCTCTACAGTGGAACACACCATCTCTCTACACCCCATACCCAATTTGTAGGCCTAATGCAGCGTAGTTTCCAACAACTACTAAACGAGAGCCGGAAGATCGAAGCAATGGAGAGGAAACCTGGGGAACACCTTGGAGTGTAACACACCATCTCTCTACACCCCATACCCAATTTGTAGGCCTAATGCAGCATAGTTTCCAACAACTACTAAACGAGAGCCGGAAGATCGAAGCAATGGAGAGGCAACCTGGGGAACACCTTGGAGTGTAAGACACCATCTCTCTACACCCCAAACCCAATTTGTAGGCCCAATGCAGCGTAGTTTCCAACAACTACTAAACGAGAGCCGGAAGATCGAAGCAATGGAGAGGAAACCTGGGGAACACCTTGGAGTGTAACACACCATCTCTCTACACCCCTTACCCAATTTGTAGGCCTAATGCAGCGTAGTTTCCAACAACTACTAAAGGAGAGCCGGAAGATCGAAGCAATGGAGAGGAAACCTGGGGAACACCTTGGAGTGTAACACACCATCTCTCTACACCCCATACCCAATTTGTAGGCCTAATGCAGCGTAGTTTCCAACAACTACTAAACGAGAGCCGGAAGATCGAAGCAATGGAGAGGAAACCTGGGGAACACCTTGGAGTGGAACACACCATCTCTCTACAGTGGAACACACCATCTCTCTACACCTCATACCCAATTTGTAGGCCTAATGCAGCGTAGTTTCCAACAACTACTAAACGAGAGCCGGAAGATCGAAGCTCAGGAAAGGCAACCTGGGGAACACCTTGGAGTGGAACACACCATCTCTCTACACCCCATACCCAATTTGTAGGCCTAATGCAGCATAGTTTCCAACAACTACTAAACGAGAGCCGGAAGATCGAAGCTCAGGAAAGGCAACCTGGGGAACACCTTGGAGTGGAACACACCATCTCTCTACACCCCATAACCAATTTGTAGGCCTAATGCAGCGTAGTTTCCAACAACTACTAAACGAGAGCCGGAAGATCGAAGCTCAGGAAAGGCAACCTGGGGAACACCTTGGAGTGGAACACACCATCTCTCTACACCCCATACCCAATTTGTAGGCCTAATGCAGCGTAGTTTCCAACAACTACTAAACGAGAGCCGGAAGATCGAAGCTCAGGAAAGGCAACCTGGGGAACACCTTGGAGTGTAACAAACCCTCTCTCTACACCACGGAAGGGCTGATTCTTAGGAAGGAAGGCTGTCGGAAAGAAGCAGGGCGCGTCCGAGGGTGATTATATTCTTATTAGGTATATACTCACCCTCGGACGCGCCCTGCTTCTTTATTTGTAATGAATGTTTATTTGCAATGTGGTTTTGACTTACTCTATTTTTTTGGTAAATAATGATTTTATTATTTTCATTGTTTTGCATCTTCTTGGCAATAATATAAAGAAGACGCGACAGGACAACACTCGGTGGATGCCATATCTGTGTTTAAAATTGAAAAAACCTTTCAGTTAACTACTTGCAGGAGAAAGTTATTGTAGCTGGTGGCCATTTTTAGTACTGTACCAGATTTTTGTTGTATGTGTTTGTTGTTAATGTTAAAATGTCTGCATTTGATATCTCTCCAGTATTTTCTTTTTTATAAGCAAAATACTTATTTTTATATTTTCTGATGTTGGTTCCAGGGGTACACGGGCAGCAGTGGTGTGGTCAGTGGAGGCCTAGTGGAAGGAGTGACCGCAGACAGGCATCGAAGGCCTAAAATAATAACACATGGCTGTAGGCAATTTTAAATTGGTTCCAGGGGTACACGGGCAGCAGTGGTGTGGTCAGTGGAGGCCTAGTGGAAGGAGTGACCACAGACAGGCATCGAAGGCCTAAAATAATAACACATGGCTGTAGGCAATTTTAAATTGGTTACAGGGGTACACGGGCAGCAGTGGTGTGGTCAGTGGAGGCCTAGTGGAAGGAGTGACCGCAGACAGGCATCGAAGGCCTAAAATAATAACACATGGCTGTAGGCAATTTTAAATTGGTTCCAGGGATACACGGGCAGCAGTGGTGTGGTCAGTGGAGGCCTAGTGGAAGGAGTGACCGCAGACAGGCATCGAAGGCCTAAAATAATAACACATGGCTGTAGGCAATTTTAAATTGGTTACAGGGGTACACGGGCAGCAGTGGTGTGGTCAGTGGAGGCCTAGTGGAAGGAGTAACCGCAGACAGGCATCGAAGGCCTAAAATAATAACACATGGCTGTAGGCAATTTTAAATTGGTTCCAGGGGTACACGGGCAGCAGTGGTGTGGTCAGTGGAGGCCTAGTGGAAGGAGTCCCCGCAGACAGGCATCGAAGGCCTAAAATAATAACACATTGCTGTAGGCAATTTTAAATTGGTTCCAGGGGTACACGGGCAGCAGTGGTGTGGTCAGTGGAGGCCTAGTGGAAGGAGTAACCGCAGACAGGCATCGAAGGCCTAAAATAATAACACATGGCTGTAGGCAATTTTAAATTGGTTCCAGGGGTACACGGGCAGCAGTGGTGTGGTCAGTGGAGGCCTAGTGGAAGGAGTGACCACAGACAGGCATCGAAGGCCTAAAATAATAACACATGGCTGTAGGCAATTTTAAATTGGTTCCAGGGGTACACGGGCAGCAGTGGTGTGGTCAGTGGAGGCCTAGTGGAAGGAGTGACCACAGACAGGCATCAAAGGCCTAACATAACAAAAATGTCAATACAATGGTATTGTCAGTGGCAGGCATTGAAGGATGTCAGCGCATAGACTAAACATTGGTGGAGCTGTGAGATAATTTTGCAAGTGGTAGAGCACTGTTTGAGCTGGGGTGGGGGGAAACTGTCTTGTGGCCGGCGGTACAGGCCCAGGGCCCCTCATATTACAACGGTGTGTCTGACGTTGGGTGCGCACCACCGCTAGAGACACTTTATTGTACTAGGAGGGACCCAGTGGCAGTGCCGTCGACCAAAAGCGGGCTCACCCACCTCTTCAGACAAACTGCACTCTCACGGGTGCTGTCGCCAAGTGTCGATACCACGGCCCCGTGTGGGGAGTTTGGCCATTTAGTGAGGTGTAAACATGTCGTATGCTGGACAATCAGGTGCAGAAAATTACGAGATTGGAAAAGGCATTCAGAATAGTCCACAGGCAAGACCTTTTCATAGAAAAGCTAGGTGTCAGCCGGGCAAGGTGGGGCAAAAGATTTCGAAATCCAGTTGTGGTTCATTTTAATGAAGGTTAGATCATCTACATTTTGGGTAGCCAGACGAGTCCTTTTTTCTGTTAGTATTGAACCTGCAGCACTGAATACTCTTTCTGATAGGACACTAGCTGCCGGGCAAGCAAGCTCCTGCAATGCATATTCTGCCAATTCTGGCCAGGTGTCTAATTTTGATGCCCAGTAATCAAATGGGAATGACGGTTGAGGGAGAACATCGATAAGGGATGAAAAATAGTTTGTAACCATACTGGACAAATGTTGTCTCCTGTCACTTTGAATTGATGCTGCAGTACCTGTCCTGTCTGCGGTCATAGCAAAATCACTCCACAACCTGGTCAGAAAACCCCTCTGGCCAACGCCACTTCTGATTTCTGCCCCTCTAACTCCTCTGGTCTGCTGGCCCCTGCAGCTCGTGTGAGAACGATCACGGGCGCTGTGTGCAGGGAATGCCAGAAGCAAACGGTCAACAAGAGTTGATTGTTTGGTTGCTAATATTAGTTCCAAGTTCTCATGTGGCATTATATTTTGCAATTTGCCTTTATAGCGAGGATCAAGGAGGCAGGCCAACCAGTAATCGTCATCATTCATCATTTTAGTTATGCGTGTGTCCCTTTTGAGGATACGTAAGGCATAATCCGCCATGTGGGCCAAAGTTCCAGTTCTCAAATCTGCGGTTGTGCTTGGTTGAGGGGCAGTTTCAGGCAAATCCACGTCACTTGTGTCCCTCAAAAAACCAGAACCCGGCCTTGCCGCGCCACCAATTTCCAGTGGCCCCGGAAAAGCTTCCTCATTAAAAATATAATCATCCCCATCATCCTCCTCGTCCTCCTCCTCCTCTTCGCCCGCTACCTCGTCCTGTACACTGCCCTGGCCAGACAATGGCTGACTGTCATCAAGGCTTTCCTCTTCCTCAGCTGCAGACGCCTGATCCTTTATGTGCGTCAAACTTTGCATCAGCAGACGCATTAGGGGGATGCTCATGCTTATTATGGAGTTGTCTGCACTAACCAGCCGTGTGCATTCCTCAAAACACTGAAGGACTTGACACATGTCTTGAATCTTCGACCACTGCACACCTGACAACTCCATGTCTGCCATCCTACTGCCTGCCCGTGTATGTGTATCCTCCCACAAAAACATAACAGCCCGCCTCTGTTCACACAGTCTCTGAAGCATGTGCAGTGTTGAGTTCCACCTTGTTGCAATGTCTATGATTAGGTGATGCTGGGGAAGGTTCAAAGAACGCTGATAGGTCTGCATACGGCTGGAGTGTACGGGCGAACGGCGGATATGTGAGCAAAGTCCACGCACTTTGAGGAGCAGGTCGGATAACCCCGGATAACTTTTGAGGAAGCACTGCACCACCAGGTTTAAGGTGTGAGCCAGGCAAGGAATGTGTTTCAGTTGGGAAAGGGAGATGGCAGCCATGAAATTCCTTCCGTTATCACTCACTACCTTGCCTGCCTCAAGATCTACAGTGCCCAGCCACGACTGCGTTTCTTTCTGCAAGAACTCGGACAGAACTTCCGCGGTGTGTCTGTTGTCGCCCAAACACTTCATAGCCAATACAGCCTGCTGACGTTTGCCAGTAGCTGCCCCATAATGGGAGACCTGGTGTGCAACAGTGGCAGCTGCGGATGGAGTGGTTGTGCGACTGCGGTCTGTGGACGAGCTCTCGCTTCTGCAGGAGGACGAAGAGGAGGAGGAGGGGGTGCGAACGGCTACAGCCAATTGTTTCCTAGACCGTGGGCTAGGCAGAACTGTCCCAAACTTGCTGTCCCCTGTGGACCCTGCATCCACCACATTTACCCAGTGTGCCGTGATGGACACGTAACGTCCCTGGCCATGCCTACTGGTCCATGCATTTGTTGTCAGGTGCACCTTTGTGCTCACAGATTGCCTGAGTGCATGGACGATGCGCTCTTTAACATGCTGGTGGAGGGCTGGGATGGCTTTTCTGGAAAAAAAGTGTCGACTGGGTAGCTCGTAGCGTGGTACAGCGTAGTCCATCAGGGCTTTGAAAGCTTCGCTTTCAACTAACCGGTAGGGCATCATCTCTAACGAGATTAGTCTAGCTATGTGTGCGTTCAAACCCTGTGTACGCGGATGCGAGGCTAAGTACTTTTTCTAACCATAGTCTCATGTAGGGTGAGCTGGACTGGAGATCGTGGAACTAGCGGGGGTGCCGGTGGACATGGCAGACTGAGAGACGGTGGGAGATGGTATTGTTGCCACCGGTGCCCTAGATGCAGTGTTTCCTACTACGAAACTGGTGATTCCCTGACCCTGACGGCTTTGGCCTGGCAAAGAAACCTGCACAGATACTGCAGGTGGTGCGGAAAATGGTGGCCCTACACTGCCGGAAGGGATGTTGCGTTGCTGACTAGCTTCATTGGCCGAGGGTGCTACAACCTTAAGGGACGTTTGGTAGTTAGTCCAGGCTTGCAAATGCATGGTGGTTAAATGTCTATGCATGCAACTTGTATTGAGACTTTTCAGATTCTGTCCTCTGCTTAAGGTAGTTGAACATTTTTGACAGATGACTTTGCGCTGATCAATTGGATGTTGTTTAAAAAAATGCCAGACTGCACTCTTTCTAGCATCGGATACCTTTTCAGGCATTGCAGACTGAGCTTTAACCGGATGGCCACGCTGTCCTCCAACAGGTTTTAGCTTTGCCACGCGTTTTGGGCAAGATACGGGCCCGGCAGATGGAACCTGTTGCGATGTTGATGCCTGCTGCGGCCCCTCCTCCTCCGCTTCAGAACTGCTGCCGCCTGCACCCTGTTCCCCCAATGGCTGCCAATCGGGGTCAAGAACTGGGTCATCTATTACCTCTTCTTGTAGCTCGTGTGCAACTTCGTCTGTGTCACCGTGTCGGTCGGTGGTATAGCGTTCGTGATGGGGCAACATAGTCTCATCAGGGTCTGATTCTTGATCAGCACCCTGCGAGGGCAATGTTGTGGTCTGAGTCAAAGGACCAGCATAGTAGTCTGGCTGTGGCTGTGCATCAGTGCACTCCATGTCAGATTCAACTTGTAATGGGCATGGACTGTTAACTGCTTCACTTTCTAAGCCAGGGACGGTATGTGTAAAGAGCTCCATGGAGTAACCCGTTGTGTCGCCTGCTGCATTCTTCTCTGTTGTTGTTTTTGCTGAAGAGGACAAGGAAGCGACTTGTCCCTGACCGTGAACATCCACTAACGACGCGCTGCTTTGACATTTACCAGTTTCACGAGAGGAGGCAAAAGAGCTAGAGGCTGAGTCAGCAAGATAAGCCAAAACTTGCTCTTGCTGCTCCGGCTTTAAAAGCGGTTTTCCTACTCCCAGAAAAGGGAGCGTTCGAGGCCTTGTGTAGCCAGACGACGAACCTGGCTCCACAGCTCCAGACTTAGGTGCAATATTTTTTTTCCCACGACCAGCTGATGCTCCACCACTACCACTACCCTCATTACCAGCTGACAATGAACGCCCCCGGCCACGACCTCTTCCACCATACTTCCTCATTGTTTTAAAAACGTAAACAAACTAACAGTATTTGTTGCTGTCACACAAATTACACGGTGAGCTATAACTTCAGTATGATTTAGCTACCCCTTTACAGGTGAGTGAGACCACAACGAAAATCAGGCACAATGTTACACACTCTGTTTTTGGTGGCAACAAATGAGAGAGATGCCACACACGCAGGACTGTCACTGAAGCACAAATGTAAATATTAATCTCCCACTGATTTGATTTTTTTTTTTTTTTTTCAGGGAGACTTTAGGAAAAAAAAAAAATAGAATAAAATGATTTTTTCAGGAAGAATTTAGAAACCAAAGAAAATAAAATGATTTTTTCAGGGAGAATTTAGAAAACAAATAAAACAAAAATAGGCTTTCTATGGCCCACTGAGTGAGAGATGACGCACACAGGAGTCAGGAGTGGCACACAAGCCCAGAGGCCAATATTTATCTCCCACTGATTGATGTAGTAATTTTTTCAGGTTGATTTTGGAACCCAAATCAAGCTAAAAAAAATAATAGGCTTTCTATGGCCCACAATTGGAGAGAGAGAGAGAGAGATGGCACACCCAGGAATCAAGACTGGCACACAAGCAGAAAGGGCAATATTAATCTCCCACTGATTTGTTTTTTTTGTTTTTTTTCAGGGAGACTTTAGGAAAAAAAAATAGAATAAAATGATTTTTTCAAGAAGAATTTAGAAACCAAATAAAATAAAATGATTTTTTCAGGGAGAATTTAGAAAACAAATAAAACAAAAAAAGGCTTTCTATGGCCCACTGAGTGAGAGATGACGCACACAGGAGTCAGGAGTGGCACACAAGCCCAGAGGCCAATATTTATCTCCCACTGATTGATGTAGTGATTTTTTCAGGTAGATTTTGGAACCCAAATCAAGCTAAAAAAAATAATAGGCTTTCTATGGCCCACAATTGGAGAGAGAGAGAGAGAGATGGCACACCCAGGAGTCAAGACTGGCACACAAGCAGAAAGGGCAATATTAATCTCCCACTGATTTGTTTTTTTGTTTTTTTTTCAGGGAGACTTTAGGAAAAAAAAAAAATAGAATAAAATGATTTTTTCAGGGAGAATTTAGAAAACAAATAAAACAAAAAAAGGCTTTCTATGGCCCACTGAGTGAGAGATGACGCAAATTTATAAACCCAATAAAAAAAATAATAAATAGGCTTTCCATGGCCCACTATCTGAGAGACAGAGAGAGATGGCACGCTTAGGACTGGCACACAAGCCCAAAGGCCAATATTAATCTCCCTTTTTTTTTTAAGGGAGAATTTATAAAAACAAAAAAAAATAAATAAATAGGCTTTCTATGGCCCACTATTTGTGAGAGAGATGGCACGCTCAGGACTGGCACACAAGCCCAGAGGCCAATATTAATCTCCCACTTTTTTTTTTTTTCCAGGGAAAATTTATAAACCCAATAAAAAAAAAATAAATAAATAGGCTTTCTATGGCCCACTATCTGAGAGAGAGAGATGGCACGCTTAGGACTGGCACACAAGCCCAAAGGCCAATATTAATCTCCCACTGATTGATTTATTGATTTTTTCAGGTAGAATTTAGAACCCAAATAAAGCAAAAAAAAAAAAAAAAATGGCCTTTCTATGGCCCACTGAGTGAGTGATGATGCACACAGGAGTCAGGAGTGGCACACAAGCCCTGAGGCCAATATTTTTCTCCCACTGATTGATGTAGTGATTTTTTCAGGTAGATTTTAGAACCAAAATAAAGCAAAAAAATAAATAGGCTTTCTATGGCCCACTGAGTGAGTGATGATGCACACAGGAGTCAAGAGTGGCACACAAGCCCTGAGGCCAATATTTTTCTCCCACTGATTGATGTAGTGATTTTTTCAGGTAGATTTTATAACCCAAATCAAGCAAAAAAATAAATAGGCTTTCTATGGCCCACTGAGTGAGAGATGACACAGACAGGGATGGCACTCTAGCAGAAATGTCAATCTTAATCTCCCACAAAAAAAAAAAAAAAAAACAGGGAGTGTCCTTCAATTACTATCTCCCTGCAGTAATCTCAGCCAGGTATGGCAGGCAGCAATAAGGAGTGGACTGATGCACAAATTAAATAAAAAGTGTGTACAAACCAAAAAGATAGCTGTGCAGAAAGGAAGGAACAAGAGGATTTGTGCTTTGAAAAAAGCAGTTGGTTTGCACAGCGGCGTACACACAGCAATGCAGCTATCAGGGAGCCTTCTAGGGCAGCCCAATGAGCTACAGCGCTGAGGGGGAAAAAAAAAAAAATGTAGCTTCCACTGTCCCTGCACACCGAAGGTGGTGTTGGGCAGTGGAAATCGCTACAGCACAAGCTGTTTGGTGGTTAATGGACCCTGCCTAACGCTATCCCTGCTTCTGACGAAGCGGCAGCAACCTCTCCCTAAGCTCAGATCAGCAGCAGTAACATGGCGGTCGGCGGGAACTCCCCTTTATAGCCCCTGTGACGCCGCAGACAGCAAGCCAATCACTGCAATGCCCTTCTCTAAGATGGTGGGGACCAGGACCTATGTCATCACGCTGCCCACACTCTGCGTTTACCCTCATTGGCTGAGAAATGGCGCTTTTCGCGTCATTGAAACGCGACTTTGGCGCGAAAGTCGCGTACCGCATGGCCGACCCCGCACAGGGGTCGGATCGGGTTTCATGAAACCCGACTTTGCCAAAAGTCGGCGACTTTTGAAAATGAACGACCCGTTTCGCTCAACCCTAGTGGTAGGGTCAATTGACTTTTCATCTCTAGCATATTGAGGAGGTTCAGTACTGGGCTGGGTTTCACCACCCCCAATGATCTCATCTGGCTGGTAGCCTTTCAATAATCCTGCATTGATCTGGTGCAACAAGTTCATATAAACAGTTTCTCTTTCAGCTCACACTCTCCAATCTATCCCTGGATCTTGAACTCTTTTGTTATGATGATTTGTAGTGTTGGAGAGTACTGTTTTCCTGATTTATCAAACCCAAGCAGGTTAAAGGTTCTGTCAGAGTCTGTCACACGTTCAGATGGTTGGGTAAATTTCTGCAGGGCTGCTAAGGCTTTGAATTGTTCTTTCAGTTCCTGTTCTATCTGCGGAAGGAGATTCCCGCTCTTGGTAATTGGTGCCGCCCCTCCATCTTCCAACTTCAACCCGATTAGAAACTGTGCAAGCTCCAGGAGGAACGTCTTCATGACATCTTCAGCTTCTTTCTCCCCCAGCTCATCCATCTGTGTATTAATGGCAGCTACAAATTGTCTGCGGGAGCGTGCTTTAGAGATCTGCTCTTCTGACATCTTCATATGTTCAGCTACTGTTCTCAATTTTTCACCTGTTAACTGAAGAAGTTCACTGATCCTGTCCATTTGTATTTCCACATGCATTGCTGCTATTGAGTTTTCTTTAGGGCTGGTCCAGTTTAACTGGTTTAGCAAGGTTGAGTTGAGGTGCTATGCTGCTTTAGGGCTGGTCCCCTTTAACTGGTGTAGCAGAGTTAAGTTGAGGTGCTATGCTGCTGTATTTTCTAGTCACTTTGCCTCTTTTACCTCTACACGCTAATTCCCGCTCAGAATTCCTCGTACGGGCCACCAATGTTATGTGTATGCCGCTATGATCAGATAGGGGTGTGACATGTCTCATGAATTATTTGGAACTCTGGGGGAACCATTACTCAGAGTGACCATTTACTGCAGCTTCCTAAGATGGATCCACTTGCTCACATAGATACAATTGATAGAGTCCACATGAAAATGAACAGTGCAGTTTAATGTGACAGCACATTCAGTACAATTCAAGTCTCTTAAGCACAGGCTTTATAAACAGTATAGCTGCTTCTTAGAGGCACATTGACTAACAGTCTCTTTTGACAGCACAGTTCAGCACAGACTCCTTACAAAAGCACCAAAGTCGACAGCATTCCTTCTAGCACAGTGTAATGGAGGAGGGGAGGAGGGTTTGCTGAGGGAGATTATACCTATTACACAATTTATTAAGAGTACTTATCTTCCTGCTCCTGATAGACTTTCTCGACTAGCCTTCCAGGGGTTAGACCAGCTCCACTCTGTAATGGAATCTTGTGTTCCTATTGTTCATTTGCCTGAACGTTTTTGAGGCAGCTCACAGACACACACCACTAAGTCTTTGGGCTGTTGCCTAAACAGTCAACAAGTTTCCCACAATCCCTCTGGGGGACTCTGCTAACCACTCCCTGTCTCCTGTGACAGTGTTAACCCCTCTAGTTGCTGGATGATTTTGAAGCAACAGCAGTTAACATCACTTCTGCATGTCACATTTGGGACCAACGCGACGCCAACTATGTTGACCGCAGTAGAAAGAATGCAGCATGGAAACGCATATGCTACCAGATGTTCCCTAATTATGTTTCATGATATATATAGTGACCTCGCAGGGGTTCGGCAGGGGACGGCACAACAAAGACACAATGGGATGGAAAAGGGGATAGCGGCAAACACAAAAGGGGCAAGGAGAAAGCACAGCACTTAGCTTCCAGACACCTCTGCCAAGCTCCACATCGCAAATAGCACTGCAACTGGACTCCAAACACCAGAAGTGGCTGACACCAGGCAGCTGCTCCTGCAAGGCTGGTCTTCATAGACAAACTATCACCAACAGTCAGCTGATGCATCAGGTGACCATTTAAAGGATGGTGGGAATGGTCACCACCCATCAGCTGACCCGGCAGCACTGCAGTTACACCAGATTGCTGGGGGGAAACTGCCATTAACCCCCGATGTCCCTGAAAAAGCAAAAGCTACTTTTGTAAACAGAGTAGAACCAGAGCTGCCACGAATCAAAAAATGGATCATGACATTATGAGGAAAAGTACACGTGAGGTCCAGCAGGAAATTAGTAAGTAAAGTAAAAACTTAGCAATAGTAATTAAGTAAAAAGGTCAAAATAAAAATAAGATAACATTATGCTACATGATGTTCTTTGGAATATTCAACATGTTTTTACCTTTACACTTGGCAAGTTGAATGCAACTTTACACTGTAACCTATCTTTCAAAATGCAAACAAGGTGATCATATTTATATTAACTTATTGAGTCACTTTGCAATGTCTGATGTCACAAGACGGTGGCGCAGCTGCCATGATCAGTACCACCGTGAGAGCCAGCAGCGGGCCAGAAGTGGTGCAGCAGCCAGTAAAAAGCTAAAAGATATCTAATATATAATTGCCTAGAATACTACTTCCTGCAATTTGTGCCAACTTCCTGTCCGGAGCTAATGTCCGGAGCTAATGTCCGGAGATAATGTCCGGAGCTAATGTCCGGAGATAAGTGACGTCAACAGTGTCCAGTGTCTGATTGGTTGCCGCCTGCTGCGAGCGACCAATCAGAAACGTGCCATACTGTGACACACTCCGCCCGCCATTTTGGTGTGATTTTTGAATTTTTACCTCACAGCAAGTTTCTACTGCGTGGAGGCGGGCCCAGTGACGTTGCTCTTTAAGCTCTTGCCGAATTTCGTCAAAAAAATGATAATACCATTTACCAAAACTATATATATTTAGTTGTGAAGTGGTTCAGTGACATTTTCACACCAATTTTGAACTTTTGTTTGGTGTTTTCTCCATATACTGCCTATTATTCACTGACTGTTATACTGAGAGACTGCCGTTTATTAACCTCTTCTTTGCCACATTGGGTATATTGCTCTATTATTTGCCACATAAGGACATTGTCCATTATTGCCCAGCAATTTCTCTGCAATATAAACTGCCTATTTATTAATATCTGCATTCCTGCAAAGAACTATTGCCTATTATTAACTGGGTATTTTCCTACTACCTGACATTGTTCTTAAGCAAAGAACCGTTGTTGTGGCATTTGCCACAACACGCAAAGTTGTCGTCTGATGTCTTTCATCCCTCCCCTCATAAGCATGTTCATGGATCCTGTGTAACTGTACCTTAAATAACAAGAATTGTCAAGAGCTGGTGAGTGCAGCCATTTTTTGTTCTTTTTTACTATTATTTATTAATTGTATTATTTTTACATTTGAATAAATAAAGTATATATGGATTCTAGACTCCCGATTCTTTAGAATCGGGCTGCCATCTAGTATATTATAACTGTTTGAATTTCCTAGCTCCAATTCTGGATCTATGTTCGTAAGTACATGCTTGACAGAAATTTTCATACTTGGCCTTAAGATACACTAATTAATTTTTAATTTTACTTTGATTTTTGACAAATAACAGAACTGAAGCCAACATTACTAAATGAGAAACAGCATTGGATTCTGAGGTCAACTGGGACCCTGTAGGCGAAGTTGAGGTGGAGACTGGACCTTCTTCTGCACCATCAGCAACAAACCAACCACCACCATGACCTTCTGCAGAATAGGAGTCCAATCGAGATGAGTAGGAACATGGACGTAGCAGTAGTCCTACCCTCCCACCGGATACCTCACCACAAGCTGTGACCATCCTACGCTGGGGCCGGCACAGGATTGAGCCTCCCACCACTGGTAACCGGCACCAAATAGACATTGGCATTTTGGATCATCTCTCGCACTCTGTTACCGATGATGGTGTGGAGGCATATGCTTGGAGTCTTGCACGCTATTTGCACACAATTCCCTACTAGATAAGGCTGCGTGCCAGAGGTGCAGTCCAAATTGTGATCGGTTCATGCACAGAACCGAACAATCCAAATGTGGTTTTCAACTTCCTTGAAAAATGGCAGTTGTCCAACGACAACCATCACATGGCTGGTAGCCAGGATGAGCAGCATACAGAACTCACCAAAACATCTCCACCACGGATCACATCACCCCAGCCACATCAAACCATGTCCCAACATCTCCAAACATGTGCACTTCTCAAATACAGCTGCTTATCATCATTAAGGGTGCTTGGTCACTAGAAACGCTTTGATATAGCATTTTAATCACTGTTTACGCTGATGTTTTATCCTCTTTTGAGCACTTTTTCTAGTGAATAAAGAAAAGTTTTTTTCACTACCTCGCTGAGCTGGATTCTCTATTTCTTCCGATTACTACACGCCCTGACACAGCGGTTCCGTGCTCCGACTTCCTTAGGATGTTGACTATGGTGAGCTGGACTTTGTTTAATTCCACTTGAATATACCCACTGTAGGAGAGTGGTCACAACATGGGTATGTTCGACATGGCCATTCTGGGGGGTATATCGAAATGCAAATCCACATGAGTATGGATATCATTACCCAAGTAGCAAATACTATGTACCAGAACAGGGCCCTCTGTTGGTCCGGAATCCAGCGTCATCTACCTCTCAGGGGTCCAATCAGTTAGGAACCCAAAATCAACAAACAACTCATGCTGGCCTCTGGCCATCAGCTCCACCTTCATACAAGAATTTGTATCAAAGTGTATTTTAACTGGTAATGTCGTTGTTTTCAAGTTTCATGTTGCCCTGGAATATCATCCTAAGTTGCCATATGATTTGAACATGGTTTTGTTTTTGGCAAAACACATGAGAACTAAATAAATCTGTTATTTCAATGTGTGCTTTCTGTTTTGACCAATATATAGTTGATGCTTCTGATATCCAGGGTGTTCTTTGCTGCAATAATTTACATCATACGGTTTACTCACTAACAGATGTTTAATTAAATAAAAAAAAAACAAAGGCTATTATAACATAGACACAGCATAGTCTTGCCATGGAGTATATACCTCTGGTGATTGAAAATAATTTGTTAATATGTCCCGCACTTTAAGGCCAGAGGGCTAACGATGTGGATTGTCAACATGTTTTGCAGCCCCGCGATTAGGTCCATAGTCATCATCATCTTTAGCATCATTTGAATTACAGTCATGAACCATTGTGAAATTGTGAGGGATGACACAGGGTTTAATGACAACATTTACATTTGCTTCACTTAGTTGTATGACTGACATCAGGACCCTCCATTTTGCATAGAGGATTCCAAAGGCGCTCTCCACTAATCGTCATGCGCGGGATAGTCATACAGGAATCCTAGGCAGTTGGGGAACTGGCATGTTTGCTCCGGCAGAACAAAATTATGAAGGCTGGCCCATGTTTATGTTCAAGTAGAACGTACAATGCCTGAGATGGTGGATTTCAAAATCAGAAACTCCAGATGAAGTGCTGCACAGGAGAGACCAGTGGATAGAAATCTAAAATTAATAAGAAACAAACAGAAATTTAGAAATTGACATCTCCATCCATTATCTTAACAGTGTAGGCCATCATAAAAGTAAGCTACATAGCAAACTAAGTCCTTGCTTAACAAGAGACAACACTATTACATGGTAAGGAACAGTTCATTTTGACAAACATCAGGGAGTAAAAATGACAAAACGTGATGAATCAACTAAAGTTAAGATGCGGGAAACATACAGACAATATTTACACAAAAAGGAAGGCCGGAGCAGGTTTGAAAATGCAAAAGACATTTAAGATCCCACAAATATAGGATGAATACATACTGCAGTACAAGTAAAAGACGCTCCTCTGCCAAAGTACATTTACGCATCTTGGTGTCCTTGAAGGTTATACCAGGTTGCACTGCCTCCAGAAGAAGGTCAAATGTATCTAGGCTCATCCAACAGTACTGATAGAGCTTGTCAGGATGGCTGCGTAGAGAACCATGCAGTCAGAGGAAATGTCCTTTAGTGAGTCGTTGCCTTAAAGGGAACCTGTCACCCCCCCAGGCGTTAGAAACTAAAAGAGCCACCTTGTGCAGCAGTAATGCTGCATTCTGACAAGGTGGCTCTTTTAGTTATTGGTGCTGTAAATGCCGAAATAATCCGTTTTGTAATTTCTCCAAAATACCTTTCTTCAGTCCTGGAGGCAGGTCTTTTCCCCTCTGCTGCACACGCCATACAGCCGTCACTCGACTGTCTTCTCAGCGCCGGGCGCTGCCTCCTCAGCGCTGTTTTCAAATCATCCGGCGCCTGCGCTCTTTTGTCCTGCCTGGGGCAGGCACAGTGAGCGCTGCCCATCTGACCTCATATGCAGTCTCGCTGACTGCGCCTGTGCGGCCGCCCTGCTTGTGAATCCCAGCCTTATGTCTTATGATTTATTCACATTGCGAGGCTGGGATTCACAAGCAGGGTGGCCGCACAGGCGCAGTCAGCGAGACTGCATATGAGGTCAGACGGGCAGCGCTCACTGCGCCTGCCCCAGGCAGGACAAAAGAGCGCAGGCGCTGGATGATTTGAAAACAGCGCTGAGGAGGCGGCGCCCGGCGCCGAGAAGACAGTTGAGTGACGGCTGTGTGGCGTGTGCAGTAGGGGGGAAGGACCTGCCTCCAGGACTGAAGACAGGCATTTTGGAGAAATTACAAAACGCATTAATCCGGCATTTACAGCACCAATAGCTGAAAGAGCCACCTTGTCATAATGCAGCATTACTGCTGCAGAAGGTGGCTCTTTTAGTTTCTAATGCCTGGGGGGGTGACAGGTTCCCTTTAAAAGTGGATGTACCCACATTTGTTTACGCCTCCTGGGATCAACAATTACTAGGTAAGGCTCCCCAAAACGTTGAGACAAGACCCAATGGAAAATAAGAACTTGCTCAGTTGTGTTGAAGGTTAGCCTGTCACACATGTTTGTCACAAACCAGCAAAACCAATACACCAGCAGGATTTCTATTTGAAAGATTGGAGGAGGGAACTTGTTTTGGAGCCAATATGTGGGCTCCTTGATTAGGTTTTTATTCAGTTCTGCCCGTTGAGCCATTTAATTCAATGGGAAAAGTCAGTGAGAAATACAGATGTCATAGGGATAAGTGGGTGGGAGAAAATCGCATCATCGCATTGCAAACGCATTACACACGGATGATCATATGTAGAACACACTTGCGACTCTCAGCAGGGAGACTCGGACCGATTTTTCATATGTTTAGTGTGACTTTGGCCTTAGAGTCACTCCCATTTCATCTGTCCACAAGACCTTTGAAAAATCTGTCTTCAGATATTTTTTGGTCTTGTGTTGCCATTTCAACTTGTGTATTGCTCAGAGGTGGTTGGATTTCAACCTTCTGAACCTCGGCCACGTCTCTGTTCCCTGAGCACTCTGTACTTCTGGGCCTTCAGAGAGGTTGCAGTTCTAAAATATGACTATCTCTCATGACTATATCTCAACTGCAAGAACACCAGATTATAACAGTACCCCATCTCCAATTTGTTAGTGTCTGGGTTAGGCCGGTTTCACACGTCAGTGGCTCCGGTACGTGTGGTGACAGTTTCCTCACGTACCGGAGACACTGACTCACGTAGACACAATAAAATAAATGTATCTCTGCACATGTCAGCGTGTTTTCACAGACCGTGTGTCCGTTTGCAAAAGGCCAGTCTCACACGTCCAGATAATTCCGGTACCGGAAAAATCGGTACCGGAATTATCCGTGTCCGTGTGCCGATGCGTTTCTGTGGCACATCAGTGTGGCAAACGTGCGGCACACGTGTGCCCACTGGGTACCACACGCACCGTGCAGGAGACAGCGCTAAAGTTTAGCGCTGTCCCCTGCATCTGGTGCTGAAGCCGCGATTCATATCTTCCCTGCAGCAGCGCTTGCTGTAGAGAAGATATGAATAATCGTGTTTAAAATAAAGGTCCATGTCCCCAACCCCCTTCCACCCCCTGTGCGCCCCCCCCCTTCCCCGCTGTTATTAAAATACTCACCTGGCTCCCTCGCTGGCTGGCGCTGCTTCCTGTCCTGGCCGCACCTTCTACTGTATGAGCGGTCACGTGGGGCCGCTCATTTACAGTAATGAATATGCGGCTCCACCCCTATTGGAGGTGGAGCCGCACATTCATGACTGTAATCGGCAGCCCCACGTGACCGCTCATACAGTAAAAGGTGCGGCCAGGACAGGAAGCAGCGCCAGCCAGCGAGGGAGCCAGGTGAGTATTTTAATAACAGCAGGGGGGCGCACAAGGGGTGGGAGGGGGTGGGGACATGGACCTTTATTTTAAACACGATTATTGATATCTTCTCTACAGCAAACGCTGCTGCAGGGAAGATATGGATCACGGCTTCAGCACCAGTGGGGGGGACAGCGCTTACAGTAGCGCTGTCTCCTGCATGGCACACGGACTGCACACGGACAACGTCCGTGTGCAGTACGTGTTTTACACGGACTCATTGACTTTAATGGGTCCGTGTAATCCGTGCGCTCCCACGAACACTGACATGTCTCCGTGTTTGGCACACGGAGACACGGTCCGCAAAAAATCAATGACATCTGCACAGATGCATTGATTTCACTGTGTCTACGTGTGTCAGTGGCTCCGGTACGTGAGGTGACAGTTTCCTCACGTACCGGAGCCACTGACGTGTGAAACCGGCCAAACACGGAGACATGTCAGTGTTCGTGGGAGCGCACGGATCACACAGACCCATTGAAGTCAATGGGTCCGTGTAAACACGTACCGCACACGGATGCTGTCCATGTGCCATCCGTGTGCTGTCCGTGTGCGTTTTTCCTGTCATAGGGATAAAATTGTAAAAATTGTTGCAATACACGGACACACGTACAGCAAACGGACAGCACACGTACAGCACACGGACCCTAAAAACGTACTCACGGACATCACACGGATCCCACACGGATGGCCTATGTGAGCACACGGACACGGATAACTCCAATACCGTTTTCTCTGGTACCAGAATTATCTGGACGTGTGAGACTGGCCTTACAACGTATGTTTTAACCATCAGTATTTGGTCAGTGAGTCAGTTTTTACCATCAGGGTCTCATTTGTGATTTGAATGAATTGAAAAATAAATAAATTACAAAGATTCTCATATCCATTTCCATGTTAAACACAGACTGCACACATCCATCCATCCATCCATCCATCCATCTCAAAGACAGAGAAAAGTTATATTGCAGCAACCAAGTTGGCAGAAAAAAAAGTTCTTTATTCCATAGCAGAAACAGACAACTGAAACAGAAAAACCAAAATCCTTATCAGGAAAACCTGTCTGAAAATTCTAGGACTATGTAATGCAAAATAAGACAATTCAGTGCCTTAATAACACCACCATGGATCTCAATAACAGTACTATACAAGGTCCAAATAACATTGAAAAGCTCCTGGTGTTTCAATCAAGCTAAGAACTGCTGTCAATCATCATGAGGGGAATGATGAAGAAACCTAGATGGTGGAGGTACATGGACATTTGACCTTCTTGTTTTTTGGTCCATAACAGTGTCAGTGCTCTACACTAGGCTGTGCACTCTACTAAGCTCCTACCAATTTGCATGGAAATACCATATATTTCTATATTTAATACTATAATTTGCTACAAAACTACTGTCACTAAGGGGCAATTAAGGTCACACTAATGCTAAACCATATCTCCAGAGAATATACAAACTTTAAGCAATAGTAATTCACCTTCCTCCATTTAGTGTTCTCATTCTATTATTATTTTGGGATGCATTTTGGATTTGACTTCTCTCTTCTGCTACATTTATTTGCCCATTGTTAGAATCTCACCTTTTCTTACTTTTTCTCTCTGGTAGCAAGAAATGCTATAATAGAAACTGATAGCTGAGAGAAAGCTAACAATATTCCATTCAGCTAAGACGCTGTCTCCTGCCAATTTCTGCTGCCTGTACATTGATACACTGTGCAATTAGATATCTGTAAATCTAACGAGCTCCCACAGGGGGAGCTAGAGACCTGCATGAGATGCACAGTGCTTCACACCGCTGTGCCAATAGGATGCGCCACTGTGGTTGAGAGATTTGATAGTACAAACAATTTTCACTCGATAAATAATTTTGATGTCAGAAGAAGGACATCTGTTTTCCCAAACATAGAAATCCCTCATCTATCGCTCTGCCCTAACAGTTTGCTTACGATAGACTACTATCAGTTGGCAGAAGTCTTTTTTATAAACACATATATATTGTTTCTAGGTCATATTGTAGTGTACTCTAGGACATACAGCAGTGAGATGCTGAAAACTCAAATTTCAAGTGAACCCCCCTCAGCAGGTGTCATAGAATTATTATTCAGGGTTTTTTTTTTAACTATAAAATTAATTCACATAGCGCAGTTTTGGATAACATCATTTTTATGTAGTTGTTCCACAAAAACTATGCATGCTAGTATTTATTCTCCTATTCAATTTTTTCTCCTCCTCCTCAGGATAATTTCTTTTGTTGGAAAATCTGTCCAATCCACTCTTAAAAGAGGACAGTTTTCTGAGCTACCGTTTTACAGATGAAAGCAGCCAATCAATCAATTATGACTACTTAAAAAGTCACAAAATTGTTGCGAAAATGTATTCCTGGAGTCATTTTGTGTACGTGTAAAGGACTGTAGAAGAAGTCGACACCCCATTCTTGAAGATCCTATAGTTAGCCAGGGGATAGGGTTAACTATTGTGGCCTGGCCATAGTAGCAGGCATTATATGGGGAAAAGGTCATGCAGACAATGGAAAGCAAATAAAAGGAAAGGACCTATGGTCCTATTATTGTCAGTCCACCATTGTTTTATGGGTGTTCTGTGTGAAGAAAGGAGGAGACCGAACTAGGATAGCAAGTTCTGAAGTGAACAAGTATCAAGTGGCAGAAGGATTCCTTATCCCAAGCAAGTGGGATCCAAAGCAAGTGTCATCTATCCTAGATAAGAAATTGGAGTGTAGCCATACCAGAGGGATGGAGAGAAGACTGTCCAGACTGGAACATGTTTGAAGAGCTATGACTATGAAATGGCACACCAAAGGGTGTGTGGCCCACATCAATTTGAAGTTGATAATTTGTGAGGGGCTGTAGCAATCCACCTTGACCCATGCAGCCCTCACAAGAAAAGATGGAGGCTTCCATGTTGATTATCTTGTTGAGTGCAACATGTAACAGAAGAAATGTACTGCCACATGTAACTGGGAAATTCCTGCCTCTCGATTAAGCAAAAGATGTATTCTTAAAGTGTATACATTCCACCAGTTTGATTAGTAAAGAGAAGATTATTTTTACACTCTAGTCTATGCTATTCATCTCTACATCATCTGGTCATGGCCTGCCATGGTAAGCATCAACTTGTGGTCTATCTTAGAGGTAACAGCACACACACAGTTAGGATGAAAACAACCATCTGCCGGGTTGTCCGCTTGTGTTACATTTGGCCTAGTTGGCAGGATCAGGTTTAAATCTTGAAAATTGGAGGTGTAACTTGCGGCAAAGTTAAGAAGGCTCCTGAAGTGTGTTTAAATATTACACCTTAAAGGGAACCTGCCAGCAGGACTGTGCACAGTAACCTACAGAAAGTGTCAGGTTGGCGCCATTATACTGATTAAAATGATACATTGGTTGAAGAAATCTGTCTTGTGGTTGTTGTTTAATTCTTACTTTCAGTTTTAAGTTATAAATGATATGCTCGAGCTCCGGGGCGGCCTGTGGGGGAGTCTTCATGTGGTGCTCTGATTAGCTATTCATAATGAAGACTGCTGACAGGTCACTGATCCCTCAGTGACCTGCCCCCTAGTTTACAAAATGAATATTATATATACATACTAAAAAAAGAAAAAGCCTTCTGCAGACAGGTGTCAGCTGGGGTAACAGCGCTACAGCATAATCACATGTGAAATGTGCATTGATGACAAATCAAAGAGACGGATAATACAAATGGTAACAAAAGAACTCAGAAAAACTTCTAAATAGATAAAAGGTCAACTGCAAGGTAAAGGAACATCAGTGTCAGATCGCATCATTCGTCGTTGTGTGAGTCAAAGTGGACTTCATGGGAGACGACCAAGGAGGACACTATTGTTGAAAAAAATTCCATAAACAGCCAGACTGGAATTTGCCAAACTTCATGTTTACAAGCCACAAAGCTTCTGGGAAACTGTCCTGTGGACAGATGAGACAAAATGGAACATTTTGACAAGGCACATCACCTCTATATTCATAGACGGAAAAATTAAGCATGCTAAAAAAGAACACTGTCCCTTCTGTGAAACATGGAGGAGGCTCTGTTATGTTCTGGGGCTGCTTTGCTGCATCTGGCACAGGGTGTCTAGAATATGTTCAATAAAGGCACGGATGATTGACCTCGTGGAGACCAAAACATCCAACACCGCGGAGACACCATCACGTGTTTCTCAACGCAGTGATCCAGAACACTGCCCCCAAATATGCAAATGCAAGTAGAGGAGCTGCGGAGACACCATCACGTGTTTCTCAACGCAGGCAGTGAATAGCCAGGCCTTTCACCGGGAAGGAACAACCAAGGGAAGGGCAGCATCCAATAAAGGAAAACATCCAATAAAGGAAAACCACCTATGCCAAGCATGGTATCCATCCACAGACAGCTGTTTCGGGGTTTTTGCCCCTCATCAGTGTGGAGTAGGAAACTGGCTATCAGGAGCAGTGCCTAATAGAAAGTCTATAAAGTCTATAAAACCCCGAAACAGCTGTCTGTGGATGGATACCATGCTTGGCATAGGTGGTTTTCCTTTATTGGATGTTTTCCTTTATTGGATGCTGCCCTTCCCTTGGTTGTTCCTTCCCGGTGAAAGGCCTGGCTATTCACTGCCTGCGTTGAGAAACACGTGATGGTGTCTCCGCAGCTCCTCTACTTGCATTAGAATATGTTCAAGGTACAGTGAAATCTCAAGACTATCAAGGGATTCTAGAGAGAAATGTGCTGCCCAGTGTCAGAAAGCTTGATCTCAGTCACAGGTCATGGGTCTTGCCACAGCAAATTACCCAATACATGCAGCTAAAACAACCAAGAATGGCTAGGTGGAAAACATTGGACTATTCTGAAGTGGTCTTCTATGAACCCAGACCTAAATCCTATTGAGCATCTTTGAAAAGTGCTGAAACATGCCATGTGGAAAAGGCAACCTTCAAACATAAGACAGACGGAGCAGTTTGCTCTTGAGAAGTGTGCCAAAATACCTGTGCAGAAGTCTCATTGACAGTTACAGGAATCATTTGATTGCAGTGATTGCCTCAAAAGGTTGTGCAACAAAATATTAAGTTAACGGTACCATCATTTCTGTCCAGGCCTATTTCATGAGTTTTATTTTTTTTTTTAATTCTGTGGCAACATGGTTGAAAAACAATGTCTGACATTCATTTGTTCATTTTCATAGGATTTTTAATTTATTATTACTTTTGTCAGTTATTTCTGTGACCATTGTGGGTTTTTCTGTCATTAAAGTAGGGGTACCAAAAATTTTAACCACGTGTGTACATTCAGTAATGCTAATCGCAGTCACATAGTAGCATTGAATATACAGTGAGGGAAAAAAAGTATTTAGTCAGCCATTAATTATGGAAGTTCTCCCGCTTAAAAAGATAAGAGAGGCCTGTAATTGACATCATAGGTAGAGCACAAGTATGAGAGACAAAATGTGAAAACAAATCCAGAAAATCACCTTGTCTGATTTGGCAAGATTTATTTTGCAAATTATGGTGGAAAATAAATATTTGGTCATGAACACAAGTTCATCTCAATATTTTGTTATATATCCTTTGTTGGCAATGTCAAAAGTCAAACGTTTTCTGTAAGTCTTCACAAGTTTGGCACACACTGTTGATGGTATGTTGGCCAATTCCTCCATGCAAATTTCCTCTAGAGCAGTGATGTTTTGGGCCTGTCGCTGGGCAACACGGACTTTCAACTCCCTCCAAAGGTTTTCTATGGGGTTGAGATCTGGAGACTGGCTAGGCCACTCGAGGACTTTCATATGCTTATTGGGAAGCCACTTCTTCATTGCCTTGTTGGTGTGCTTGGGATCATTATCATGCTGGAAGTCCCATCCATGTTTCATCTTCAGTGCCCTTGCTCACGGAAGGAGGTTTGCACTTAAAATCTCACGATACATGGCCCCATTCATTCTTTCATGTACACAGCTAAGTTACCCTGGTCCCTTTGCAGAGAAACAGTCCCAAAGCATGATGTTGCCACCCCCTTGCTTCACAGTAGGTATGGTTTTCTTTGGAAGCAACTCAGCATTCTATCTCCTCCAAACACGATGAATTTTGTTTCTACCAAACAGTACAGAGTCCCTGGTGGTGTAGTGTGTTACTGATGGTAGCCTTTGTTACAGTGGTCCCAGCTCTATGCAGGTCATTCACTAGATCCCCCTGTGTGGTTCTGGGAGTTTTTGCACACCGTTCTTGTAATCTTGCATGGAGCCCCAGATCGAGGGGGATCATCAGTGTCTTGAATGTCTTCCATTTTCTTTTTATTGCTTCCACAGTTGATTTAATCACACCAAGCTGCTTGCCTATTGTAGTTTCAGTCTTCCCAGCCTGGTGCAGGGCTACAATTTTGTTCCTGGTGTAATTCGACAGCTCTTTGGTCTTCGCCATAGTGGAGTTTGGAGTGTGACTGTTTGAGGCTGTGGACAGGTGTCTTTTATATTGATAACAAGTTCAAACAGGTGCCATTACTACAGGTAATGAGTGAAGGACAGAGGAGCCTCTTAAAGAAGAAGTTACAGGTCTGTGAGAGCCATAAATCTTGCATGTTTTAGGTGACCAAATGCTTATTTTCCACCATAATTTGCAAAATAAATCTTGCCAAATCAGACAGGGTGATTTTCTGGATTTATTTTCACATTTTGTCTCTCATAGTTGTGCTCTACCTATTATGTCAATTACAGGCCGCTCATCTTTTCAAGTGGGAGAACTTGCACAATTGGTGGCTGACTAAATACTTTGTTTCCCCACTGTACATCAATCAAGCACATGTGATGACACTAAGTGGGGAATATTGTGGAAGATTGATGCACTCATGGGAAATCAGATCACCCTGAAAGGAAAGGATTGTTCCACTTGCAGCCTCGCTTACATGAAGATTAAAGGGACACTGTCACCTGAATTTGGAGGGAACAATCTTCAGCCATGGAGGCGGGGTTTTTGGGTGTTTGATTCACTCTTTCCTTACCCGCTGGCTGCATGCTGGCTGCAATATTTGATTGAAGTTCATTCTCTGTCCTCCGTAGTACATGCCTGCACAAGGCAATCTTGCCTTGCGCAGGCGTGTTCTACGGGGGACAGAGAATGAACTTCAATCCAATATTGCAGCCAGCATGCAGCCAGCGGGTAAGGAAAGGGTGAATCAAACACCCAAAAACCCCGCCTCCATGGCTGAAGATTGTTCCCTCCAAATTCAGGTGACAGTGTCCCTTTAAGGTTATGTTCCCACAATGAGTTTTTGATGTTGTGTACTTTTGCATCATTTCATAGTTCCAGAAAACTGGATGGGATTTATAGAAATCTCATGCCAACTTTGTTTTTTTTTTTTTATGCAGCGTAAAAACAACTCACCTAACACACATCATGGGAACTTAGCCTAAAAGGATTGGCTTATATTTATTTATTTTTTAACAAATGTCCCAACATTTCTTCCTTAAAAAAGGAAGATATATTTACAGCTCTGGCAAAAATTAAGAGATCACTGCACAGTTTTATAAAAATCAGCTTCTCTACATGTCTGAAAGCCATTCCATTCCAGTATCAGTTGAATTCCAACCAGAGTACACCTTATTCTACTTAATGTGCTTCCGATTAGGTGACCACCTGAACCAAATCTTATTTAAACGAAGGAAATTATAAAAAACCCTGCTGTGTTGTTCACAATCCTCTTGCAGTAGGACAAGCTGGATGCCAAAACAAGTGCCAGTAATATCCCAAAAGTAATAGGAATTAAAAAATAACTTTTAACCATGCCAAAGGAGTTGATAAGAAAAGTCATGAGTGAGGAAAAGAAGGGCTCAATTCTGGCTTTACTAGCAGAGTGATACAGTGAGTGTCATGTTGCCTCCTTCCTTAAAATTTATAACATGGCAGTCCATTACAACAAGGTCAAGCAGCAGACATTGGGGACAACAATATTATAGACCGGCAGAGGGCAAAAACGGCTCTCCACTGACCGGGATGACCAACATCTTATTCGAATGTAATTCAGCAACCACAGGATGACATCAAATGACCTACAAAAGGAATGGCAAATGGCAGTTGTGGTGAAGTGCACAGCAAAGGAGAGCCAGGTTGAAGTTTGCCAAAGACCATAAAGATTGGACCATAGAGGATTGGAGTAAGGTAATCTTCTCTGATGAGTCTAATTTTCAGCTTTGCGCAATACCTGGTCATCTAATGGTTAGATGGATAGTTGGAGAGGCGTTCAAGCCACAGTGTCTTGCACCCACTGTGAAATTTGGTGGAGGATCGGTGATGATCTGGGAAAGATTCACCAAGGATGGAATTGGGCAGGTTAATCTTTGCAAAGCATGTATGAATCAAGCCACATGCAAGGTTATCCTGGAAAAACAGTTGATTCCTTCTGCTCAGGCAATGTTCCCCAACTCTGAGGACTGTTTTTTCCAGCAGGACAATGCGCTATTCCACACAGCTAGGTCAATCAATGTGTGGATGTAGGACCACCACATCAAATCCCTGTCATGGCCAGCCCAATCTCCAGACCTGAACCCCATTGAAAACCTCTTGAATGTAATCAAGAGTAAGATGGATAATCACAAGCTGTTAACGGACGTGATTCCCACCTAAAAATAACTAAACTTATAGTTACTAAAGGGTGAACTGTCCCTACACCTCTATTGAGGTCCGATATTAACTATTAATGCTGAACTTGACTATTAATAATTAATATCCACTTAATATGCCTCAACGTTATCTTTTCCTTATATTATATACAACTGAGACAAAACCGTGTATCAATAAAGAATATTTATTACATACACACAAGTCTACACTCTATTACATACATATATATTTATACCCAAGCTGGTGACTATAAATATATATATATGCACAATACTAATACTACAGCGCTAATATAGTAATGTCACAATAATATAACATAGTAAATACCCATAATTAACTGCCCGAATTACCCAAATCACACATGCAATTTCAGCCCTCCCACCTGTGGCTCATCTATCCCTAAGGCCTCGTAAGTAGAGTATACTCAGCCATATGTGCCCATGATCCTTCAGGAAGCAAGAGAGAGGCCAAGCACATGTTTTGTCTATTTTATGTGTCCAGCTAAAAGTGGTGTGTCCAGCCCCAAGTGTGGGGAATGATGTCACAAGTCTAATCCTGAATAAAACCTGTTTTACCAGCCCATGGTAGAATACAGCAAGGTGGAGGCGGGGGCCTAATGTGGAACACATGGCAAAATACAGCAAACAGGAGGAGGGGCTTCTGAGCACATGTGGGGGAATTATATATATAAATATATCACTATATAAAGATGTACATTTTGGGGCACTTCCCTTCTACACAAGCCATCAAACAAAGAAGAACTGCTCAAATTTTTGAACCAGAAGTGGCATAATGTCACCCAAAAGCAATGTGAAAGACTGGAGGAAAGCATGCCAAGACGCATGAAAGCTGTGATTAAAAATCATGGTTATTCCACAAAATATTGATTTCTGAACTCTTCCTGAGTTAAAACATTAGTATTGTTGTTTCTAAATGATTACACTGGTCAACAGCATTTTTGGTGCCAAAGATATTTCATCGAATTTAGGGTAACTTTGGGCTGCTGATTCTGAATATGTCATCAGTTTTGCCAGATTGGCTCAAGTTTTTGAGATTTTTGGTATCTTATTTATAGCACTTGTTGGTAAATGCGACGCATCATCTCATTAATTTCTTTGGATTAGTACTTGAACTGAGCAGTTCTCAATATAGTTTTGTGTTAATTAGTGTTCTAAAAGTTTGTTCATAGCTTGATTTTTGCACTAACTTTATGTTGTTGTCTGTTTTCCAGTGAAAAGCATGAACTCATCAAGAAGAAGTTGTCTTAACGATCCAGACTCATTCTGTTACATTTGTGGTGAATACACACTGCCAAAACATAGAAGAAACATAACAGACTTCGTAAAAAAAGTGTATTTTGCCTATTTTGGGGTTATGCTTGGGGACCAAGACAAGTTTTGGGCACCACACATAGTGTGCAAAGCATGTATCGAATTATTACGAAAATGGAGCAAAGGACAAAGAAAAAGCTTCAAATTTGGTGTTCCAATGGTGTGGAGAGAGCAAAAAAATCATCATGATGACTGTTATTTCTGTGCAGTGCAAGTGCAAGGATTCAATAAGCATAAGAAACGAAAATGGGAGTAACCTAACATGGAATCTGCAAGAAGGCCTGTCCCTCATTGTGAAGATGTGCCTGTACCTGTGTTTACCATGTTACCTGACCTTCCCCCACCTGATGATGACGAAGTGTGTTTTGGCAGTGTGTATTCACCACAAATGTAACAGAATGAGTCTGGATCGTTAAGACAACTTCTTCTTGATGAGTTCATGCTTTTCACTGGAAAACAGACAACAACATAAAGTTAGTGCAAAAATCAAGCTATGAACAAACTTTTAGAACACTGATTAACACAAAACTATATTGAGAACTGCTCAGTTCAAGTACTAATCCAAAGAAATTAATGAGATGATGCGTCGCATTTACCAACAAGTGCTATAAATAAGATACCAAAAATCTCAAAAACTTGAGCCAATCTGGCAAAACTGATAGCATATTCAGAATCAGCACCCCAAAAATACCCCAAATTCATTAAAATATTTTGGACACCAGAAAAAATTTTTTTTTTGTTGACCTGTGTTATGAACTTGTTTTCGTAGCACTATTTGAGGTCTGAAAGCACTGATTTTTTGTTATTTTGACTATTTCTCAAGATATGTTGTCAGTAGTTTAGAAAATAAAAGAGCAATTTACGTTTTACTCAAAAATATAACTATAAAGAGAAAAATCAAACAAACTGAAAATTTGGCAGTGGTCTCTTAGTTTTTGCCAGAGCTGTATGTGATCACCTGTAGGACTCCAAGGTTCTTCTTCTGGCAGTGACATCATTGGACTTAAAAAACACTAAATACAGCACATGGAAGGCGAGTGTGCCATCTGTGTTTGAGGGTATGCGCACACGTTCAGGATTGCATCATGATTTGGTCAGGATTTTTCATCAGTATTTGTAGCCAAAACCAGGAGTGGGTGATAAATGCAGAAGTGGTGCATATGTTTCTATTATACTTTTCCTCTATTTGTTCCACTCCTGGTTTTGGCTTACAAATACTGATGAAAAATCCTGACCAAATCCTGATGCAATCCTGAACGTGGACACATACCCTAACACTGCAAAGTATAGAAGAAGCTTGGTAATTTCTTTATTCATCCATCCGTGAAAAACACTGATGAACCTGATCGTAAAAACGGATACACTGATGACAGACTGATGCATAACATTGATGATTTCGGTACAATTTTTTTCACGTACAAGTTTAAACATGCAGGTGTGAATGAGACCTTATAGACAGATCTTATTCAAATTTTGGCTCTTAAACAGAGCTTTATGTGTTGAGTGCTGAATGAGATGTGGGTCAGGCTGTCTCATTATCACTTAAATCCCTACAGCAAACTAGCTCATTACCGTATGAATACTTGACACAGGAATTACTAGTTAACATTATATTTGGCTTTGTAATGAACATAGCTGACCTGGATTAATGTGTTAAGATAAGTTCCCATGCTTAGGTTTTGGTGCTGCATATTTTAGTTGCCTAAAAAATGCATCAACAACTTAAGTAGTCCTCACCTAAGTATATCAATAAAGTTGTCAAAGCAAAAAAAAAGTAATTATAAAAAACAAAGCAGCTTTATTTAAAGCATGACACACCAGAGACAAAAACACAAAATATAAAATGCGATACAAATGCATGTTAAAAAACGTAAACAAAAATGCAATGAAAAAACGCAAGTAACCTAATTTACATAAAAGGTGCAGACATGGTGCAGAAAATCTGCAACATCAAAAACTCAACAAAAGCTCATTGTCTGAACAAAATGCTGTCAGGAATATGATGTATTTGATTCTATATTATCACGCACACTGAGCTCTGCTACATCCATTAGGTCTGTGTACAGACACACACTGTGGGCTTTTTCACCCCCTCCCTCTTCTCACTGCCTAGAAACCTCTCCTCTCTTTATATGTGTAATTCTATACCACTCTTCTCCCCCTTCCTCAATAATGTGAGTGAGCAGAAACCTATCTTTGTCTGAACCATGTGCTTCATTGTGAATCAGAGAGTTATTCAAGATGGAATAATTCGACCCCAAGTAGTGAGATTGGTGTGAAAGTTACATTTTTGGAATGTGCATTAATAGACCTACACACTATTGCTATTCCTAATATTCCATACCAGCGGTATCAGAGAAACGGATTACTGCTTAACCGAGGCACATAGTCAAGTAGAATTTGGATTTAAATGAACGCCCCTTTCGTGCTGAGAAAAATGGCAATTGCATCGTCCTTGTATGGGCTTCCCAGCCCGAGATATGAAAATTAATAAGATGCTGGTAGGTTTTCAGTCCTTTGGAAATGGGAGTGCATCCCATTGCTCCGCCTACTTAGTGAGGTCATTAACCTAGGGTATAAGATAGTGGGACCTCATTTTGCGCCAGCTAAAGAGAGACTCTGTGATGCATTTTGATGTCACCCCTCCCCCCACGCAACATGTTCAGCCTTGATATAAGACAAATGTAAGTTTACTTTCATCTTTAATCCCTTTTATTTTGTGATCGATCAGTACAAACATGATTGTTTTATTTTGGTAATATCTTTTTATATACTTTTGTAAACACTGCCCAATCTTTTTGGAGTAAAAGTTATAATATTTACTTGTCTCGTCCTTCTTGCTTTAAAAGGTACCTCCAGCGTCCTCTGAAGTAAATTACGATACTGATTGGGTTGGCTCCTGACCCGCTATTAGTCATAGGAATAGGAGCTGGTGGCAGTAGATCGTATGGAGCTTGTTGGATAACGCTGGCAGTGACAGAACAGGGTTTATAAGTTTATTGCTCGGCTGTGGCCGGGAATAATTATATTGCCCTCGCTGCAGTGTGTGCCCAATAGCCAGTACATAGCAGGCAGTCTTTCTGGCGACTAATTATCCTAGGTGTAGTTCCCTGACTGACCTAAGGGTAAGGGGGGTGCAAGAGAGCTACAAATTCCAAACTGGAACTGGGAAGTGGGATATAAATAATTTCCTGCAGAACAAACTGGGGGCAACCAAACACCCCCGGTTCATGACAATAGCCTAAGGCCACATTCTCACGATGAGTTTTTGGTGAGCTTTTTACGATGCATATTTTTGAAAAATGTAAGTAGCCTATTTTACTTAATGCTAACTTCCCACAATGAGCTTTATGGTGACTTTTTGATGTTCCAGATTTTCTGCACCATTTCTGCTCCCATTATGTAAAATAAGTTAATTGCATTATTTTTTGAAAATGCGCAGAGTAAAAAGCTCACCAAAAACTCATCTTGAGAATGATGAGCTTTTGGTGCATTTTTGGATGAGCAGCTGTATCGGGGCCCGGATGTGGAGGGAGGCCTCTGCAGGGCGGCTAATAATGAGGGCAATCTGGCCTATTTCTCTGGCCCCTGGCCAGATTTCCCTGGTGTGCATATGGCAGGCAGTGATCCCTGCAGCTGCACTGCCTGCAGGAGCAAGTGGTGTCAGCAATCAGCACGTGCCTGTGTCAAAGAGAGAAAGCTGCCGGTGGTGAAGATGCTGCGTGGGGACGTGTGGAGAGGTGAGTGGTGGTGTGTGTTTTTTTAACAATAGAATGGGGGAGGTTGGGGAGAGCAATGATTGGGGGGTGGAGAGAACAATGCAGGAGTTAGTGGAGAGAGTATTGATGGAGGTGGTGGAGAACAATAATGTGGGTGGTGGGGAGGGCAATGCTGGAGGTGGTAGAGAGGGCAATGATTGAGGTGGTGGGGAAGGCAATGATAATTGTGGGGGAGAACAATGATTTGGGTGGTGGAGAGGGCAATGATGGAGGTGGTGGAGAGGGCAATGATGGAGGTGGTGAGGGATAGCAATGATTTGGGTGGTGAGGGATAGCAATGATTTGAGTGGTGGAGAGGGTAATGATGGAGGTGGTGGAGAGGGCAATGATGGAGGTGGTGAAGGATAGCAATGATTTGGGTGGTGGAGAGGGTAATGATGGAGGTGTTGGGGAGAACAATGACTGGTGTGATAGAGAGGGCAATGATGGGGTGGTGAAGGATAGCAATGATTTGGGTGGTGGAGAAGGCAATGATGGAGTGTTGGGGAGATCAATGATTGGTGTGATAGAGAGGGAAATGATGGAGGTGGTGGAGAGGACAATAATGGAGGTCATGGAAAGTGCAATAATGGAGGTGGTGGGGAAGCAATGATTGAGGTGGCGGATAGGACAATGATGAGGGCGTTGGGGGCGAACAATGATTTGGGTGATGGAGAGGGCAATGATGGAGGTGGTGGAGAGAGCAATGATGGAGGTTGGGGAGAAGAATGATTGGGGTGGAGGAGAGGGTAATGATGGAGGTGGTGAGAGCAAGCAATGATTGGGGTGGTGGAGAGGGCAATGTTGGAGCTGGTGGGAAGAACAATGATTGGAGTGGTGGAGAGGGCAATTATGGAGGTGATGGTGGAGAACAATGATTGGGGTGGTGGAGATGGCAATGGAGGTGGTAGTGGAGAACAATGATTGGGGTGGTGGAGAGGGCAATGATGGAGGCGGTGGAGTGGGCAATGATAGAGATGGTAGGGGAGAACAATGATTGGAGTGGTGGAGAGGGCAATGATGGAGGTGGTGGAGTGGGCAATGATAGAGATGGTAGGGGAGAACAATGATTGGGGTGGTGGAGAGGGTAATGATGGAGGTGATGGTGGAGAACAATGATTGGGGTGGTGGAGATGGCAATGGAGGTGGTGGTGGAGAACAATGATCGGGGTGGTGGAGAGGGCAATGATGGAGGCGGTGGAGTGGGCAATGATAGAGATGGTAGGGGAGAACAATGATTGGAGTGGTGGAGAGGGCAATGATGGAGGTGGTGGGGGAGAATAATGATTGAGGTGGTAGAGAGGGCAATGATGGAAGTGGTGGTGGTGAACAATGCTTGGGGTCGTGGAGAGGGCAGTGATGGAGGTGGTGGAAGGGAGTAAGGATTAGGGGTGATGGAGAGGGTAATGATTGATGTGATGGGGACACCAATGATTGGGGTGTTGGAGAGGGCAATAATGGAGGTGGTGGGGAGAACAATGATTGGGGTGGAAGAGAGGGCAATGATGGAGGTAGTGGAGAGGGCGATGGAGTAGTGGAGAGGGCAATAATGGAGGTCGTGGAGAGGGCAATAATGGAGGTGGGGGAGAGGACCATGATGAGATGCGACGGGGAGGACAATGAGGGATGTGGGGGATTGGGATGGGTGGAAGGGGGACTTTTAATGGACTTATGAACAGAGGGAGGGGGAGGAGGACATTAGATATTTATGTAAATTGAATTGGGCGGTGGAGGAGAGTGCTAAGCCCTTGATAGTGTCCTCCATCATCTTACAATTAATTGTGATGCTGAGGAGAGGGTAAGGTGCATACGACCCTTTATAATGAATTGAAAGGTGAAGAAGTCAGGGACTTGTAATTAATTGGGAGGTGGCGGAGGATGTTCAGTACAATTCATTATGATGCTGTCAAGTACTTATAAGGAATGGGTGGACACAGGACTAAGAGACTAAGGCTATGTGCTCATGTTCAGGATTTGCAAGGGAAAATTCTGCTGCATATTCTAAGGTGTTGGCATAAAACACATTTTTTTTTTGCAACATTTTTGACATGCTTTTGTTACGTATTTCCCTACTCAATAGTATGGGTGAAATATGCTGCAAGAATTGACATTATGTCTATAGATTTTAATCTGCTGCAAATCTGCAAGGAAAAAATAAGCAACGTGTGCATGAGACTTCAGGGATCTCATTCACTTTGCTAGTGCAGCGCCCCAGGGTCCTGGTCGTTGCAGTAATGTCATTCTTCCACCAGGGGGAGTGATGTTACGTCTGATGGCAATAAAGGAGATCACCTTACCAGGTATCACAAACCACACAACACACTTCACACTCCAGACCGCCAGGGGGAGCCATGCTTCTATCTACTAGGGCACTCCTCACAATTAGGTAAAACTGGTAGTCTGGACAGGAAGTTAGACAGAAGCTGGCTGGAGAGGGAGAGAGCCAGACGCAGACTGAGTTCTGCAGAGGACGAGGGTCCACGGAGCTGCGCCTGCCCGACGTGCGGCAGCATCCTAAGAAAGAGACATAGCACAAGGAGAGGAAACCAGAGGGAGTTCTGCCCTGCAATAGGCTGCCTCCCTCTGAGGCACAGAAGCCGGTAGCCAGAACACCGAGGGAGTAAGGATCTCTATGCTTTACTTCAGAGACTGGCAGGACAGTTAATTCTACGTTGGCTGCCCGACCATACACCCAGGTGGCACGGTGGCAACTTGTGGGGGCTGGGGCATGATAGAGTCCCTGTAAAAAGCCTCAGGCCACCAGTCATACAGGTTTGTCCTATCCATAAAGGGGACAGAGAGAAACATAACACCTACAACAGTTGTGAGGACCTAAGGCTACGTTCACATTTGCGTTGTGCGCCGCTGCGTCGGCAATGCAACGCACAACGCAAATAAAAACGCATCAAAACGCACGCAAAAACGCTGCGTTTTGCGGCGCATGCGTCGTTTTTTGCCAAAAATCAGACGCCAGAAAAATGCAACTTGTTGCGTTTTCTGCGCCCGACGCTTGCGGCAAAAAAAATGCTTGCGTCGCACAACGCAGCACAACGCATGTCCATGCGTCCCCCATGTTAAATATAGGGCCGCATGACGCATGCGTCGCCGCTGCGTCGCCCGACGCAAATGGGCACAACGCATATGTGAACGTAGCCTTACCGAGAAGCTCAGCAGGAAGGGACTACAACACTCAGGAGGAAGGCTAATGATTTCCACCTGGATAAGGGGACTCTGGATTTGCCATCGGACCGGCCAGGCTTTACCTGTCCTGTGATCTGGTGCCCTGGACTGTGGATGCTGAAGCCTTCAATAAAAAGGTAAAGAGACTGCAACCTTGTGTCCTTGTTCTTCACTGCGTCCTGCACCATCCACCACACCATCTATACACTGGGAAGCCCTGGGGACATACTTCATTCACCTGTGGGAAGGTATACCATCTAGCTGCCATAACATCACCTCAGCGGAACCCTAAGCAGCGTCGGTCACCCTGACCGAATACCACAGGTGGCGTCACGAACATTATCCCTTTAAAGACCTATCCCCACATTTTACAACGGACGCTCCTAGGGCCACGGACCGGGTCAGCCACCGTGACATTTCCCTTGAGAACCGAAGGGCCCGGCTCCGAGTACCCCACTGCCCTACTGGGGGCGCTCCACTTGTACTGTAAAACCTTAAAACCACAAAAAGAAGACTTAAAAATCCTCCAAAAATTCAAGCACAGCAGAAAAAAGGCAAAAGACGTTTATCTGCCCAGGCCTCCAAACAAATGCACTATCAGGGTGCAGTGCACCCATGTAGTTAAGATGGCAGAAACACAGGTGCAAAAATACTGATAAATCAACCACTCACGGCCTACCAATCCATGGAGAGGGGTGGTTGATTGGCATATTGATAAACAATAGAGGCTTGTGTGGGGCGCTGTTCACATACAGGTGATACACAGCATCCAGGTTACCAGGTTATTAGTGATGCCTATACTATTTGATTAGGGGGCTGCCCAGCGCTATCCAAATGCATCCCATGAGAACAGACACCCCAGTTTACAAGACCAAATTGGCCCAGCTGCACCCTGAAAACATAAAGTGCAGAAAATACATAAATAAATATGTGAGGTATTAGTCAATATTTTGCCCAACGTATGCAAGATCGCAACCCGTATCAAAGGTCCTCACGCTTACGAGTCCTAAAACCACAAAAAGAGGACTTATAAAAATATGTGAGGTATGGAGGATTTTTATGTATTTTCTGTACTTTATTTTTTCAGGGTGCAGCTTGGCCCATTTGGACTTGTAAACTGGGGTGTCTGTTCACATGGGATGCATTTGAATAGTGCTGGGCAGCCCGCCTAATCGAATAGTGTGGGCGTTACTAATAGGCTGTTAACCTGGATGCTGTGCATCACCTGCATATGAACAACACCCCATACAAGCCTCTATTGTGTATCAATATACCAAGCAGCCACCCCCTCCATGGATTGGTAGGCCATGAGTGGTTGTTTTACTGGTATTTTTGCACCTGTGTTGCTGCTTTCTTAACTACATGGGTCCGCTGCACTCTCATAGTGGATTTGTTTGGAGGCCTGGGCAGGTAAACGTCTGCTGTCTAATTCTTCCCAACTGCCTAGCAACTGCGTAGCAACTAACTCCTCCAGCCGACCAGAGAGAGCAGTTCCCCTGAAGTCGGGTGTAGAGCTCCCCCTTCTGGCCTGGAGTCAGAACGGTGTTGTATGTGCTAATTACATGTTAAGAGGAATCTCCCATCGCTTCCAAGCCTGACATCACTCTCCTCGTGAGGAAAGCAATGCCACTGTGACAACCAGGACCCTGGGGAGTCACACTGTAAGTATGGTTTAGTTAAGATTATGAAAGGAGTCTGTGTGATTATTTCAATTAAAAGATTTATTCTGGCTTTGTCTTTATTTACCATATAACTAAAATTAGTAATGGATAGGTGTCTTATAGACGTCATGGGCTTGATGTCACTGGACAATACAAAGGTGACATCAACCCCACAAATATTACCCCACTTGCCACCACTACAGGGCAAGTGGGAAGAGCCGGGTAAAGTGCCATAATTGGTGCAACTTTGGATGCGTCAATTGTGGGGTGGCTACGTGCTGCTACTGTATTTTTAGGCTGATGATGGCCAAAGTCTATGGGCCTCACCACCCTGAGAATACCAGGCTGCAGCTGTCTGCTTTTTCCTTGGCTGGTTAATATAAATAGGGGGACCCCATGCTGTTGTTTTGGAGGGGATCCCACTATTTCTGCTACCCATCCAAGGTAAGCAGACTGCTGCGGCCTGGTATTATCAGGCAGGTAAGGTTCATGGATATTGGATCCTTACCAGCCTGAAATACCAGTCCCAGTAGTCTGCTTTAATCTGGATGGTTAACAAATATAGGGGGACCCCACAACATTTATTTTTGTACTCCTGGCTGTGTCACAAGATTCACCATTATTTAAATTAGTACACATGCGTAGCAACTTTAAGCTGCTTTTTCGCTCTTAATACACATGTGACTAGGAAGATAATGCGATTTTACCGCATCTAATGATAGTGAATGGATAATTTAAGCAGCTACATAAATTGACATGCTGTGGTCTGCAAAGACGCGCTGCATGTCCGTCTCTGCAGGTGAGCCATGGGCATCGGTGCACACATAGTGGGCATAGGATTTCATGAAATCCCATCCACTATGCTGTAACAGCTGGACACTGCAGGTTGGACACTGTGGCGCAGTGTCCGCAGTGGAGGTACAGACTGGCTGGGTATACCTAGCCACCCGACGAGCAAACCTGCAGTCCATGGGCTCAGATTTCAGGGGGCAGTTGACAGCCACATGTCCGGGCCCTTAACACTGCCAACACTTAACCCTCCGTCACATACAATATTCGGACTAACGAGTTCACATACAATGTGCCTGTCAGGCGCCTGCTGGAAAAATACCTATAATATCTAATGTTTGCAATTTTAGTGCTCTAAAAGTGATCAGTGACCTTCATAGGGATGTAATAAAAGAGACTACACATAATCAGTTGCAAAAAAAAACATTTACTTAACATAAAACTAATAACTATGAAATACAAACTTTTCAAAACTCCCGCCAAATAGTCCCCAGTTCGACTCTCTCAAAAAAGTGTACAAAGAAAATTTTTGAACACAAACTTAATTTTAAGGTACCTTAAGTACTATTAAAAACATATTCAATCAGAAGTAGATGCTGAGGTTTCCCCAGAAAAGTCACACTTGCAGAGCAAATAGCAAGAATTACACACCATTTTTGCATGTGTCAGGCAAATTGCTTTATGACATTTGAGACATTCATAATTTGAAAGCCTTCTGGTTCCGCTTTCCGTTTGGCAGGTGGTGCATCTCCTTCTTTTGTGAGGTGGTGCAGATGGTGACTTTTCACCATCATCTTCTGGGCGGAACCTTTTGAGCTGAACTTGAAGGCGAGAGGGGATACCGATTGTTTTCACGCTTCTCCTGCGTAGCTCTCCAAGTACTAGTTCATGGGCCAATTTTTTCAGATACAATCGTCTACGGAGTGGTTCAAGCTTGTTTTCAAGATAAATTACTTGTGAATTTATACCACCCAAATTCAACATAGCAAAAAATATGACCATTGGCCAGCGTTTGATGTTTCTGCTGACGTTGAAAGTGGAGCACATCTGATCTGCTGTATCCACACCCCCTTTGGTGGCATTGTAAAATGTAATTATCTCCAGTTTTTTTTCTGCCCCAGTCCCAGGATCGATGGCAGCATCATCATGAAGTGTTGATAGAAGAAGTACGATTTTTTTGGCATGTGGTACATAGGAAACTAAAGCCTTTCCATTATGGAATGCAAACATACTGTTGTACTGTTGCCTCTCTTTCACACTTACAAACTGTGGCGGCAATTTTGTTTTTTCTTACAGTTCCCACATATGACAGCTTCTGAATTTTCAGATAATCAATCAGATCACAACTTGTAAACCAATTGTCAGCTGTAATATTGCGACCCAATCCAAATAAGGGTTCAGCCAGTCTTTTTACAACATCAATGGGTTTGTTGCTCACACAGTAAGGACCTTCTGGTTGTTTTCCTGCATAAACTTCCAGGTTGTAAGTGTAGGTCTTACTGGCATCAACAAGGGCATAAATTTTTATTCCATATTTGTTTGGCTTTGATGGAATATATTGACGAAAGGCACATCTACCACGAAAACCAGGGAGCATTTCGTCAATAGTGAGATTCTCTCCAGGGTAATAACTTTGTTTACAGTTTACAACAAATTTTTGAAATATATCACGAATTGGAGCAAGTCGGTCATGTGTTTTGCGTTCGTTCGGGTAGTTCTGTCGTCAAACCGAAGGCAACGAATTAGAATCTTGAATCTGTTTATGGACATAACAAGGCTAAATTTTTCAACTCCATCCCCATCTTTACCCCAAAGTTCCTCCAAACTTTGTCTATTTGCCCTATAAGCTCCTGCAAATACAGTAATCCAAAAAAAGCACGCAGTTCTATTTCATCTGTGGGCTTGATGGTTCTGTTGCAGATGTACTTGTCCTTTATAATGTCTATATATTGGTTGGTATATGTGACAATAGAGTCCAGAATGTCATCTGTAAATATACTGTTCCAGCATTCAACTGCAGTTTTTGCATTATGTGCAGTTCCTATTACTGCAGGAAGGTGAGTAATAATGTTTAAAGGTTCCCTACGTTTTTTCTGGAATGGCTTCTTGTTCCATTTAGTATTTTTATCTTTTCCAATATAATATGATCCAACTTCTTCATCCTCACCACTGTCACCATCTTGCTCTGTTTCAGAATCCAGGACACATTCTTCCTCCTCATCATGAGAATCAATCTCACTTTCCTCTCCTAAATCCTCATTCAGTGTGAGGTCTCTATCATCTAACAGCATGTTTGTTACTTCCTCAACATCAAGTTGTTTGGATAAATTATACATTTTCCTCTCCATTTCAGCAGATAATCTGAAGCAAGAGAAGGAATATGTTAGGGAACTACTGTATATGCCTGAGCAGCACACTTTCTTTTATAAAATCTCCCTTATTTCTATGAAATATCCTCACATTTTGTGCTATACATTCATAAAACAAGCTAAATAAACTACTGTGATTAATAAAAACATAAAATACCAACCTTACTGAATGTGACGTATTCACATACAATGAGCCTGAGAGATCTGTGCAGCTATATCCTCTCCCCTGAAGCTCTGAAATCCAACTGTGATATCAGGTTTCACAGACCTTCAAGAGACAGGAGACTACCTGGAGGGAGGGGGTTTCCTCACAATCTGGTGAGGAAGGAGAAATGAAAGTAAAAGATAAGCGCCTGTCAGATCAGTTGTATGTGACGGAGGGTTAATAACTGCAGAACGACTAAACCTTAGGTCCGCGTTAGGGGAAACGGGAGTTTTGTCACCCTCACTTTGGGTTACCCCATCATCACGGGCTTGGTCCCGGTAACCCCATCAGTAGATTTTGGACTTTTCCTATGCTCTGACACAAAGGCCTGATTGACTGTATACTGCTCAATCCATCTTATCAGCTGGTCCAGGGTGCCCAGGTCCCCTTGCTCCACCCGACACTGCATGGTGGCTGGCAGACCACTCACCAACCGGTTGACCACCACCCTCTCCACCATCTGGGCCTGGGTTAAAGTCTCAGGCTGGAGCGATTCCTCCACCAACTGCAATAAGTCATTCGCCTGAGACCTGGCAGGACGAGTCTCTGCAAAGGACCACTGGTACACCCTCTGATCAGCCCATACCTTAGGGGTCTCTTCTTGACATCGCTGATCACCCCTCACCTTAGGGGTCGCCTCTTTACACTGCTGATCCCCCCTCACTTTAGGGGTCTCCTCTTTACACCACTGATCGCCACTCTCATTAGGGGTCTGTTCTTTACACCACTGCTGCTCCCAGCGCTGCTGCTGTAACTGTAGCTTCTGCTGCTGCAGCACCTCTTGCTGCTGCTGCCAGAATTGCAGCGCTTCTTGCTGCTGCTGCAACTGCAGCGTCTCTTGCTGCTGCTGCCACAGCAACTGCAGTGCCTCTTGCTGCTGCAGCGCCTCTTGCTGCTGCTGGAACTGCAGCTCATGCAGCTGCTGCATGAGGACCACTTGCTTCAAAAGCTCCTCAATTTTTCCAGCAGGCTTGAGCTGTAGCAATGACGGCTTGCTCACGGATATGCAGCATGCTTTGGTATGCCTCAGTTCACACTGATCCGCATTCTCCATACATATGTAGTGCAGTGGTAGCACACTTATGCAATGAAGAGGCAGTGACCCAACAGAGTTGCAAATCAAAGTCTCTTTAATGCGGTTACTTCAAGCATTGATATCCAATTCACACAAGTATGTGCCATTAATGTCCAATTCACACAAGTATGTACCATTATTGTCCAATTCACAGCACTATGTAGTACCCAGCATCCTTCGGATTGCAGCCGGGAACCATACCCTCCAGTTTGCAGCCGATACACACGCTAGTCAACCTCCTTCCCACACAGGACTGTATACCTCCAGTTCATCGCCAGGCACAAGACAGTTCACCTCTGAGACCAGTTGCAGTGGGTGACTATGCGATGCCCGCTAGGGCCGCAGTGTACTCGGTCCGGGTCGGGCAGTTCTTCAGGGGGTTGTCACGAAAGTTTATAGGGGACTTAACGTGACGCCACATGTGGTGTTCGGCAATTGATGGCCGACGCTGCTTAAGGGGACAGCTGGGGCCAATGGTGATGCAGCTGGGATGGTTCTGCTCTCCACAGGTGGAGCGGGGCCCCAGGGCTATCGGTACTGTTATTAGGGATCGTGGATGTTGGGGTGCAGGACTGCGGGTGCGAGAAATGACTGAAGGAGACAAGGGCTGTAGTTTTCTTTACATTTACTCGATGGCTGAAGGTGCAGTCCGGGCCACGGGTAACAGATGGTAATGGAGATCCGGCAGCTTGGAAGCAATTTAGGATCCACCTAGCTAGGTGGGTTTGAAGGTTTTCCTACAGCGCTGTCCTGTTAGGTCCTTGCTGCTTTAAGGTCTGCTCAACTTCCTCTCACTGTCTGGCAGTTAAAATAAAACATTCCCCGCATGGCAGGCCGCTTGAGCCTATTACAGGTGTCGCTTCTTCGTGGTGGCTTCTGGCTCTGGGATGCTGCTCTGCCATTGGGTGTTAAATGGGCCAGGATACCTGCAGTCTCCTGCTCTCCAGATTTAGCTGCCAGGACTTCAGTACCCGTGCAACCATGGACTCCGGTGTCCGGTTTCTAGTGCTCAGCTCTGAGGTGAGCTTGGTTACAGCTCCACTCCCCAGGTTCTCCTTGACTTCTCTCCTCTCACTCACTCAGACTCATTAACTCCGCCCCCAGGTCAGCACTTATAGGGAAGCTCCCCTGAAAATGGGTGTTACAGCTACCTCTTCTGGTCTGGAGTAAGGGAAAAGTATTGGATGCTGGTGTTACCTGGTAAGGGGACCCCCTCCTTGCTTCCAGGCATGACATCACGCCATGTGAGGGAGGCAATGCCACTGTGGCAATCGGACTCCTGGGGTGCCACAACTGCACCGCTATGTTCGCTGTGGGTGCCAGGACCCTGAGCTGCTTTGGCTCAGTTTGTATGTGTTGCCTCACATATACAGTTAGGGCCAGAAATATTTGGACAGTGACACAATTTTCGCGAGTTGGGCTCTGCATGCCACCACATTGGATTTGAAATGAAACCTCTACAACAGAATTCAAGTGCAGATTGTAACGTTTAATTTGAAGGGTTGAACAAAAATATCTGATAGAAAATGTAGGAATTGTACACATTTCTTTACAAACACTCCACATTTTAGGAGGTCAAAAGTAATTGGACAAATAAACATAACCCAAACAAAATATTTTTATTTTCAATATTTTGTTGCAAATCCTTTGGAGGCAATCACTGCCTTAAGTCTGGAACCCATGGACATCACCAAACGCTGGGTTTCCTCCTTCTTAATGCTTTGCCAGGCCTTTACAGCCGCAGCCTTCAGGTCTTGCTTGTTTGTGGGTCTTTCCATCTTAAGTCTGGATTTGAGCAAGTGAAATGCATGCTCAATTGGGTTTAGATCTGGAGATTGACTTGGCCATTGCAGAATGTTCCACTTTTTGGCACTCATGAACTCCTGGGTAGCTTTGGATGTATGCTTGGGGTCATTGTCCATCTGTACTATGAAGCGCCGTCCAATCAACTTTGCAGCATTTGGCTGAATCTGGGCTGAAAGTATATCCCGGTACACTTCAGAATTCATCCGGCTACTCTTGTCTGCTCTTATGTCATCAATAAACACAAGTGACCCAGTGCCATTGAAAGCCATGCATGCCCATGCCATCACGTTGCCTCCACCATGTTTTACAGAGGATGTGGTGTGCCTTGGATCATGTGCCGTTCCCTTTCTTCTCCAAACTTTTTTCTTCCCATCATTCTGGTACAGGTTGATCTTTGTCTCATCTGTCCATAGAATACTTTTCCAGAACTGAGCTGGCTTCTTGAGGTGTTTTTCTGCAAATTTAACTCTGGCCTGTCTATTTTTGGTATTGATGAATGGTTTGCATCTAGATGTGAACCCTTTTGTATTTACTGTCATGGAGTCTTCTCTTTACTGTTGACTTAGAGACAGATACACCTACTTCACTGAGAGTGTTCTGGACTTCAGTTGATGTTGTGAATGGGTTCTTCTTCACCAAATTAAGTATGCGGTGATCATCCACCACTGTTGTCATCCGTGGACGCCCAGGCCTTTTTGAGTTCCCAAGCTCACCAGTCAATTCCTTTTTTCTCAGAATGTACCCAACTGTTGATTTTGCTATTCCAAGCATGTCTGCTATCTCTCTGATGGCTTTTTCTTTTTTTTCAGCCTCAGGATGTTCTGCTTCACATGAGGCCTGGCGGCCTCGACCAATCAGAGACGCGGGATTTCCAGGACAGACAGACAGAAAGACAGACAGACAGACGGAAAAACCCTTAGGCAATTATATATATAGATGGAGCATCATGTGTGGTCATTATACAGTATGGAGCATCATGTGAGGTCATTATAAAGTATGGAGCATCATGTGTGGTCATTATACAGTATGGAGCATCATGTGAGGTCATTATACAGTATGGAGCATCATGTGAGGTCATTATACAGTATTGAGCATCATGTGCGGTCATTATACAGTATGGTGCATCATGTGTGGTCATTATAAAGCATGGAGCATCATGTGAGGTCATTATAAAGTATGGAGCATCATGTGTGGCCATTATACAGTATGGAGCATCATGTGAGGTCATTATACAGTATGGAGCATCATGTGAGGTCATTATACAGTATTGAGCATCATGTGCAGTCATTATACAGTATGGAGCATCATGTGCGGTCATTATACAGTATGGAGCATCATGTGCGGTCATTATACAGTATTGAGCATCATGTGAGGTCATTATACAGTATGGAGCATCATGTGCAGTCATTATACAGTATGGAGCATCATGTGAGGTCATTATACAGTATTGAGCATCATGTGGGGCCATTATAAAGTATGGAGCATCATGTATGGCCATTATACAGTATTGAGCATCATGTGCGGTCATTATACAGTATGGAGCATCATGTGTGGTCATTATACAGTATGGAGCATCATGTGAGGTCATTATACAGTATGGAGCATCATGTGAGGTCATTATACAGTATTGAGCATCATGTGAGGTCATTATACAGTATTGAGCATCATGTGAGGTCATTATACAGTATGGAGCATCATGTGCGGTCATTATACAGTATTGAGCATCATGTGGGGCCATTATAAAGTATGGAGCATCATGTATGGCCATTATACAGTATGGAGCATCATGTATGGCCAATATACATTATTGAGCATCATGTTTGGCCATTATACAGTATGGAGCATCATGTGTGACCATTATACAGTATGGAGCATCATGTGTGGCCGTGATACAGTATGGAGCATCATGTAGGGCCATTATACAGTACAGTTAGGGCCAGAAATATTTGGACAGTGACACAAGTTTTGTTATTTTAGCTGTTTACAAAAACATGTTCAGAAATACAATTATATATATAATATAGGCTGAAAGTGCACACTCCCAGCTGCAATATGATAGTTTCCGCATCCAAATCGGAGAAAGGGTTTAGGAATCATAGCTCTGTAATGCATAGCGTCCTCTTTTTCAAGGGACCAAAAGTAATTGGACAATGGACTCTAAGGGCTGCAATTAACTCTGAAGGCGTCTCCCTCGTTAACCTGTAATCAATGAAGTAGTTAAAAGGTCAGGGGTGGATTCCAGGTGTGTGGTTTTGCATTTGGAAGCTGTTGCTGTGAGGAGACAACATGCGGTCAAAGGAACTCTCAATTGAGGTGAAGCAGAACATCCTGAGGCTGAAAAAAAAGAAAAAGCCATCAGAGAGATAGCAGACATGCTTGGAGTAGCAAAATCAACAGTTGGGTACATTCTGAGAAAAAAGGAATTGACTGGTGAGCTTGGGAACTCAAAAAGGCCTGGGCGTCCACGGATGACAACAGTGGTGGATGATCGCCGCATACTTAATTTGGTGAAGAAGAACCCGTTCACAACATCAACTGATGTCCAGAACACACTCAGTGAAGTAGGTGTATCTGTCTCTAAGTCAACAGTAAAGAGAAGACTCCATGACAGTAAATACAAAGGGTTCACATCTAGATGCAAACCATTCATCAATACCAAAAATAGACAGGCCAGAGTTAAATTTGCAGAAAAACACCTCAAGAAGCCAGCTCAGTTCTGGAAAAGTATTCTATGGACAGATGAGACAAAGATCAACCTGTACCAGAATGATGGGAAGAAAAAAGTTTGGAGAAGAAAGGGAACGGCACATGATCCAAGGCACACCACATCCTCTGTAAAACATGGTGGAGGCAACGTGATGGCATGGGCATGCATGGCTTTCAATGGCACTGGGTCACTTGTGTTTATTGATGACATAAGAGCAGACAAGAGTAGCCGGATGAATTCTGAAGTGTACCGGGATATACTTTCAGCCCAGATTCAGCCAAATGCTGCAAAGTTGATTGGACGGCGCTTCATAGTACAGATGGACAATGACCCCAAGCATACATCCAAAGCTACCCAGGAGTTCATGAGTGCCAAAAAGTGGAACATTCTGCAATGGCCAAGTCAATCTCCAGATCTAAACCCAATTGAGCATGCATTTCACTTGCTCAAATCCAGACTTAAGACGGAAAGACCCACAAACAAGCAAGACCTGAAGGCTGCGGCTGTAAAGGCCTGGCAAAGCATTAAGAAGGAGGAAACCCAACGTTTGGTGATGTCCATGGGTTCCAGACTTAAGGCAGTGATTGCCTCCAAAGGATTTGCAACAAAATATTGAAAATAAAAATATTTTGTTTGGGTTATGTTTATTTGTCCAATTACTTTTGACCTCCTAAAATGTGGAGTGTTTGTAAAGAAATGTGTACAATTCCTACATTTTCTATCAGATATTTTTGTTCAACCCTTCAAATTAAACGTTACAATCTGCACTTGAATTCTGTTGTAGAGGTTTCATTTCAAATCCAATGTGGTGGCATGCAGAGCCCAACTCGCGAAAATTGTGTCACTGTCCAAATATTTCTGGCCCTAACTGTATGTGGAGCACTGCGTAGCCATTATACAGTATGGAGCACTGCGTGGCCATATTTTTTTGGTTTTAATTATTGTATATGAAACAGTGTGATCAGCAGTGCTAAATGGGTGTGGTTGGGACTTGGATATGGGTGTGATTAGTTGTGAAATGGGTGTGGTCAGAGGCGTGACCTAAAATTTACACCTTTTTCCCTTCTTCAAAAGTTGGGAGGTATGGTACCGCATTTCCCAGATCACAGCAAGTACCGCAAATCCCATAGGGAATGAATGAAACCAAACGCAATGTTGCCGTAAGTGATCAGTTACGTGGCAGATGCTGAAAAACTGCCCGATCTGCTGAAAAAGGCGACTTTCACAACAGCGATTCATGCCAAAGTCACTGGGGATAGTGTCATACTCAGCAATGGGGGAGGCAGCACTAAGAGTGCCTAGGGCAGCAGAAACTCTAAATACGGCCCTGACCGCAGGGATTTTAAATGGGATCTGTGGCCTTCAGCCACATGGTAAATTCTCGCCTGGAATGAAACAGACTCCAAGACTACCATCTGTTATGGACCTGGTGGTTAGGAGCACCCGGAATGACCTGATGGTTAAACTAACACAGGACAAGCTCTGTGAAGTGGGAGCTCTGCTGACCGCAACCCCTAATCCTATCACACACACTAGAAATAGCCGTGGAGCGTACCTAACGCTGCCTAGACGCCTCTTCACAGCCTAAGAGCTAACTAGCCCTAGAGATAGAAAATAAAGCCTACCTTGCCTCAGAGAAATTCCCCAAAGGAAAAGGTAGCCCCCCACAAATATTGACTGTGAGTTAAGATGAAAGTCACAAACACAGAAATGAAACAGGTTTCAGCAAAGGAGGCCAGACTTACTAAATAGACTGAGGATAGGAAAGGTATCTTTGCGGTCAGCACAAAAACTACAAAAAGACCACGCAGAGTGTGCAAAAAGACCCCGCACCGACTCACGGTGCGGAGGTGCCACTCTGCATCCCAGAGCTTCCAGCTAGCAAGGCAAAATCATGATAGCAAGCTGGACAAGAAAACAATGAACAAATAATTAACTAGCAGGGACTTAGCTTCTGCTGGAGTAGACAGGTCACCAGAAAGATCCAAGAGCGAAATGAACCAGTACAAGCACATTGACAGCTGGCATGGAGTAATGATCTGAGTGGAGTTAAATAGAGCAGCCAGCCAAAGAATAAACTAAGTCACCTGTGGAAGGAACCTCAGAACCAGCCGCTCCACTCACAGCCACCAGAGGGGGTCCATGGACAGAACTTGCCGAAGTACCATTCATGACCACAGGAGGGAGTTCGATAACAGAATTCACAACAGTACCCCCCCTTGAGGAGGGGTCACCGAACCCTCACCAGAGCCCCCAGGCCGATCAGGACGAGCCAAATGAAAGGCACAAACTAGATCGGCAGCATGAACATCAGAGGCAAAAACCCAGGAATTATCTTCCTGACCATAACCCTTCCACTTGACCAGGTACTGGAGTTTCCGTCTCGAAATACGAGAATCTAAAATCTTCTCCACCACATACTCCAACTCCCCGTCGACCAACACCGGGGCAGGAGGATCAACAGAGGGAACCATAGGCGCTACGTATCTCCGCAATAACGACCTATGGAACACATTATGGATGGCAAAAGAAGCTGGAAGGGCCAAACGAAATGACACAGGATTGAGAACTTCAGAAATCTTATACGGACCAATGAAACGAGGCTTAAACTTAGGAGAGGAAACCTTCATAGAAACATAACGAGATGACAACCAAACCAAATCCCCAACACGAAGTCGGGGGCCAACACAGCGCCGGCGGTTAGCGAAACATTGAGCCTTCTCCTGGGACAATGTCAAATTGTCCACCACATGAGTCCAAATCTGCTGCAACCTGTCCACCACAGAATCCACACCAGGACAGTCCGAAGGCTCAACCTGCCCTGAAGAGAAACGGGGATGGAAACCAGAATTACAGAAAAAAGGCGAAACCAAAGTAGCCGAGCTGTCCCAATTATTAAGGGCGAACTCAGTCAAAGGCAAGAAGGACACCCAATCATCCTGATCAGCAGAAACAAAGCATCTCAGATATGTTTCCAAAGTCTGATTAGTTCGTTCGGTTTGGCCATTTGTCTGAGGATGGAAAGCCGAAGAAAAAGACAAATCAATGCCCATCCTAGCACAAAAGGACCGCCAAAACCTCGAAACAAACTGGGAACCTCTGTCCGAGACGATGTTCTCCGGAATGCCATGCAAACGAACCACATGCTGGAAAAATAATGGCATCAAATCAGAGGAGGAAGGCAATTTAGACAAGGGTACCAAATGGACCATCTTAGAGAAGTGATCACAAACCACCCAAATGACCGACATCCTTTGAGAGACAGGGAGATCTGAAATAAAATCCATGGAAATATGCATCCAGGGCCTCTTCGGGACCGGCAAGGGCAAAATCAACCCACTGGCACGAGAACAGCAGGGCTTAGCCCGAGCACAAGTCCCACAGGACTGCACAAAAGAACGAACATCCCGTGACAAAGAAGGCCACCAAAAGGATCTAGCCACCAAATCTCTGGTACCAAAGATTCCAGGATGACCAGCCAACACCGAACAATGAACCTCAGAGATAACTCTACTAGTCCATCTATCAGGGACAAACAGTTTCTCCGCTGGACAACGGTCAGGTCTATCAGCCTGAAACTTCTGCAGCACCCGCCGCAAATCAGGGGAGATAGCAGACAAAATTACCCCCTCTTTGAGAATACCCACTGGCTCAGGAACACCCGGAGAGTCAGGCACAAAACTCCTTGAAAGGGCATCAGCCTTCACATTCTTAGAGCCCGGAAGGTACGAAACCACAAAATCAAAACAGGAGAAAAACAGCGACCATCGAACCTGTCTAGGATTCAACCGTTTGGCAGACTCGAGATAAGTTAAATTGTTGTGATCCGTCAAGACCACCACGCGATGCTTGGCTCCTTCAAGCCAGTGTCGCCACTCCTCGAATGCCCACTTCATGGCCAACAACTCTCGATTGCCAACATCATAATTGCGCTCAGCAGGCGAGAACTTTCTAGAAAAGAAGGCACATGGTTTCATCACCGAACCATCAGAACTTCTTTGAGACAAAACAGCCCCTGCTCCAATCTCAGAAGCATCAACCTCGACCTGAAACGGGAGCGAAACATCTGGCTGGCACAACACAGGGGCAGAAGAAAAACGACGCTTCAACTCCTGAAAAGCCTCTACGGCCGCAGAGGACCAATTGACCACATCAGCACATTTCTTGGTCAAATCAGTCAACGGTTTAGCAACACTAGAAAAATTAGCGATGAAGCGACGGTAAAAATTAGCAAAGCCCAGGAACTTCTGCAGGCTCTTCACAGATGTCGGCTGAGTCCAATCATAAATGGCCTGAACTTTAACAGGGTCCATCTCGATAGTAGAAGGAGAAAAAATGAAACCCAAAAATGAAACCTTCTGAACTCCAAAGAGACATTTTGACCCCTTCACAAACAAGGAATTCGCACAAAGGACCTGGAACACCATTCTGACCTGCTTCACATGAGACTCCCAATCATCCGAAAAGACCAAAATATCATCCAAATATACAATCATGAATCTATCCAGGTATTTTCGGAAGATGTCATGCATAAAGGACTGAAATACAGATGGAGCATTAGAAAGCCCGAATGGCATCACCAAGTACTCAAAATGGCCCTCGGGCGTATTAAATGCTGTTTTCCATTCATCGCCCGGTTTAATACGCACAAGATTATACGCCCCTCGAAGATCTATCTTGGTGAACCAACTAGCCCCCTTAATCCGAGCAAACAAATCAGACAGCAGCGGCAAAGGTTACTGAAATTTGACCGTGATCTTATTAAGAAGGCGGTAATCAATACAAGGTCTCAAAGAACCATCCTTCTTGGCCACAAAAAAGAACCCTGCTCCCAACGGTGATGACGACGGGTGAATATGCCCTTTCTCCAAGGATTCCTTTATATAACTCCGCATAGCGGCGTGCTCTGGCACAGATAAATTGAACAATCGGCCCTTAGGAAACTTACTACCAGGAATCAAATTAATAGCACAATCGCAATCCCTATGAGGAGGTAGGACACTGGATTTGGGCTCATCAAATACATCCCGGTAATCCGACAAAAACTCAGGGACTTCAGAAGGAGTTGAAGACGAAATTGACAGTAATGGAACATCACCATGTACCCCTTGACAACCCCAGCTGGACACAGACATTGATTTCCAATCCAATACTGGATTATGGACCTGTAGCCATGGCAACCCCAAAACGACCACATCATGCAGATTATGCAACACCAAAAAGTGAATATCCTCCTGATGTGCAGGAGCCATGCACATGGTCAATTGAGTCCAGTACTGAGGCTTATTCTTGGCCAACGGCGTAGCATCAATTCCTCTCAATGGAATAGGATACTGCAAGGGCTCCAAGAAAAAACCACAGCGCCTGGCAAACTCCAAGTCCATCAAATTCAGGGCAGCGTCTGAATCCATAAATGCCATAACAGAATAGGACGACAAAGAGCAAATCAGAGTAACGGACAAAAGAAATTTAGACTGTACCGTACCAATGGTGGCAGACCTAGCGAACCGCTTAGTGCGCTTAGGACAATCGGAGATAGCATGAGTGGAATCACCACAGTAAAAACACAGCCCATTCCGATGTCTGTGTTCTTGCCGTTCAGCTCTGGTCAAAGTCCTATCACATTGCATAGGCTCAGGCCTATGCTCAGAGAATACCGCCAAATGGTGCACAGCATTGCGCTCACGCAAGCGACGATCGATCTGAATGGCCAAGGACATAGACTCATTCAGACCAGCAGGCGTGGGAAATCCCACCATGACATCCTTAAGGGCTTCAGAAAGACCCTTTCTGAAAATTGACGCCAGGGCACACTCATTCCACTGAGTAAGCACAGACCACTTTCTAAACTTCTGACAATATACCTCCGCTTCATCCTGACTCTGACACAAAGCCAGCAAGATTTTCTCTGCCTGATCCACTGAATTTGGTTCATCATAAAGCAATCCAAGCGGCAGAAAAAACGCATCTACATCACGCAATGCAGGATCTCCTGGCGCAAGGGAAAATGCCCAGTCTTGAGGGTCGCCACGCAACAAAGAAATAATGATTTTTACTTGTTGAACGGGGTCACCAGAGGAGCGGGGTCTCAAAGCAAGAAACAGTTTACAATTATTTTTGAAATTCAGGAACTTAGATCTATCCCCAGAAAACAAATCACGAATTGGAATTCTAGGCTCTAACATGGGATTCTGAACCACAAAATCTTGAATGTTTTGTACCCTTGCAGTGAGATGATCCACACAAGAGGACAGACCTTGAATGTCCATATCTAAACCTGTGTCCTGAACCACCCAGAGGTTAAGGGGAAAAGAAAGATAAAACACACTGCAGAGAAAAAAAAATGGTCTCAGAACTTCTCTTATCCCTCTATTGAGATGCATTAACACTTTGGGCCAGCTGTACTGTTATGGACCTGGTGGTTAGGAGCACCCGGAATGACCTGATGGTTAAACTAACACAGGACAAGCTCTGGGAAGTGGGAGCTCTGCTGACCACAACCCCTAATCCTATCACACACACTAGAAATAGCCGTGGAGCGTACCTAACGCTGCCTAGACGCCTCTTCACAGCCTAAGAGCTAACTAGCCCTAGAGATAGAAAATAAAGCCTACCTTGCCTCAGAGAAATTCCCCAAAGGAAAAGGTAGCCCCCACAAATATTGACTGTGAGTTAAGATGAAAGTCACAAACACAGAAATGAAACAGGTTTCAGCAAAGGAGGCCAGACTTACTAAATAGACTGAGGATAGGAAAGGTATCTTTGCGGTCAGCACAAAAACTACAAAAAGACCACGCAGAGTGTGCAAAAAGACCCCGCACCGACTCACGGTGCGGAGGTGCCACTCTGCATCCCAGAGCTTCCAGCTAGCAAGGCAAAATCATGATAGCAAGCTGGACAAGAAAACAATGAACAAATAATTAACTAGCAGGGACTTAGCTTCTGCTGGAGTAGACAGGTCACCAGAAAGATCCAAGAGCGAAGTACCATTCATGACCACAGGAGGGAGTTCGATAACAGAATTCACAACAACCATCCTTCAGTCTGTTTCAAAACACAAAAGCCCCAGAGCAGGTTTTCCCTAAATCTGCCTTGGACATGTCCAAGACCTATACTCACTTTTTATTCTGCATTGCAATCACAGCTACGCCTGTGACTGCAATGCACTCTAATGGCCTCCATACGCTTCCGCGTGCATCTTGTGGGAACACACAGCGACCCCTACGTGTGACACTGGTCACTGCCTCACAATTGCAATCACCTCTACGCCTGTGACTGCAATGCACCCACATGGCCCAATACGCCTTAGTGTGCATCCTGGGGGAACAAACAGAGACCCTCACATGTAACACCAGTCACTGCCTCACAATATATACTGTATATATGTATATATATATATATATATATATATATATATATCTGTAGGTTAGTCACCATAAAAGGAGGGGAGGTCCAGACACATTTCCTGCACAAGCGCCCCAAGCTGTCAGTGTCTGGCCCTGGGTTTTGATGTTGCAGATTTTCGAAAAAGTGCAAGTAACCTATTTTATTTAATAGGTGTAGAAGTACTGCAGAAAACCTGCAACATCAAAAACTCATGTACAGTAATATTCATCATGAGAACATAGCTTAAAACCAAGTGCACACGTTGAGTTTTTGGTGAGGATTTAACCTCAGTATTTGTAAGCCAAAACCAGAAGTTGGTGATAAATACAGAAGTGGTGACGTTTTTCTATTATACTTTTTTTCTGATTGTTCCACTTCTAGTTTTGGCTTACAAATACTGATTTTAAAAAATCATCAATTACTCAACGTGTGAACGTGGCCTAAGGCCGGGTGCCCACGATCCGGAACTAGCAGCAGTTCTCTGAACCATGAGGATTTACCTAATTCAATACAGCATCTCTGCAAGTGAAATTGACATGCTGCGATCTTGAAATATGTGCCGCATGTCTGTCTCCGCGAGTGATCCGCAGGCGATTGTGCATGCATAGTGGACATGGGACTTCTTAAAACTACCTCCACTATGCTGTCACAACTGTCCACTGTGGGCTTCACGCTGCTTAACCCCTTTCTGACATCAGACGTACTATCCCGTCGAGGTGGGGTGGGCCCCCATGACCAGGGACGGGATAGTACGTCATGCACTTTAATGCGACACTGCGACTTAAGTCGCGGTGACCGCATTAAAATTCCGATGCCATCTTACCTCAGGGAAGATGGCCTCGGCATCCTGGGGTATGGCGTCCCCTCCCCCGCCTCCCGATCGCTGTGATTAGCTGTTCAATTCTGAACAGCCAATCACAGCCTTTCTCATTGTTTCAGCCAATCAGCTTGGCTGAAACAGTGAAGTCCCAGGCTAGGATCGAGTACCGATGTACTCGATCCTGGGGCCGGTGCCTGGCAACCCAGGCACCGGCCAAAACCCCCCGGATTGGCGCGATCGACAATCACATCGATCGCGCCAATCGCAGGGCATAGCGGCGGTGTTACCGCGCTGTGCCCTGCCTGATCCGGAGCCTTCCTCAGCTGCCCTGCGGCTCCGGATCCTGCAGCTGTGATTGGCGCGATCAATGTGATCGTCGATCGCGCCAATCAGGAACAGACCCGCCGGATCGGCGCGATCGACGATCACATCGATCGCGCCGATCGCAGGGCACAGCGGCGGTGTTACCGCGCTGTGCCCTGCTTTTGAAATCGATGTGCCTGCCTCATCTGCCTGCCACCTCCCCCACCACCTCCTGCAGCTCTGCCAATCAGGGCACAGCAGCGGTGTGCCCGCGCTGTGCCCTGATGGTGACCTGCCGGTCACTTGCTGGTGACCTGCCGGTCACCTGCCGGTCACTTGCTGGTGACCTGCCGGTGACCTGCCTATGATCGGAGCTGTGAGCTCCGATCATAGGCTGGTGCCTAGCGACACCGGCGTCACCAGGGCCACCTCTGATTGGTGGGATCGATGTGATCATTCGATCCCACCAATGACAGGTCACAGCAGCGGTGTGACCGCTCTGTGACCTGTCTCACCTGTCCCTGACCTGTCTGACTGCTCTTCAGGAATCCTCACACTTGGTGAGGATTCCTGAAGAGCGGTCACGCTGACAGATCCCCTCCTGTGCTGAGACTTGTGGTGCCACAGTAGCCTGTGACACCACAATTCTTGCTAAAGAAAGAAGACAGAAGAAAGAAGACAGAAGAAAGAAGAGAGACTACAACCGTAAGTGTTCATCCCCGATCCCGGCCCGATCTTACTTCATCCCCCCCTTACCCTTCCCCCCCCTTCCCCTCCCCCCCCCCTTCCCCTTTCCCCCCCCTTCCCCTTCCCCCTCCACCCCCACTTTGCGCCGCGTCCGTCCGTGCCCAAATTTAGCAGCCGCCGAGCGTTGATTGGTGACGCAGTTCACCGATCAACACTCGTGCTCGCTTTTCTTTTTCACCCCCCTTAGCGCCGCCGAGCGTTGATTGGTGACGCAGTTCACCGATCAACACTCGTGCTGGCTTTTCTTTCCCACATCCCCGTCCACGCACCCCGCCGCTGCGTCTGAACCCGTGCCTTTCATTTCTTTTTTTTTTTTTCCACATCCCCGTCCACGCACCCCGCCGCTGCGTCTGAACCCGTGCCTTTCATTTTTTTTTTCCACATCCCCGTCCACGCACCCCGCCGCTGCGTCTGAACCTGTGCCTTTCATTTCTTTTTTTTTTTCCCACATCCCCGTCCACGCACCCCGCCGCTGCGTCTGAATCCGTGCCTTTCATTTTTTCTTTTTCCCACATCCCCGTCCACGCACCCCGCCGCTGCGTCTGAACCCGTGCCTTTCATTTCTTTTTTTTTTTTCCCACATCCCCGTCCACGCACCCCGCCGCTGCGTCTGAACCCGTGCCTTTCATTTCTTTTTTTTTCCCACATCCCCGTCCACGCACCCCGCCGCTGCGTCTGAACCCGTGCCTTTCATTTCTTTCTTTTTTTTCACACATCCCCGTCCACGCACCCCGCCGCTGCGTCTGAACCCGTGCCTTTCATTTCTTTTTATTTTTTCCACATCCCCGTCCACGCACCCTGCCTCTGCGTCTGAACCCGTGCCTTTCATTTCTTTTTTTTTTTTCCCACATCCCCGTCCACGCACCCCGCCGCTGCGTCTGAACCCGTGCCTTTCATTTCTTTTTTTTTCCCACATCCCCGTCCACGCACCCCGCCGCTGCGTCTGAACCCGTGCCTTTCATTTCTTTTTTTTTTCCCACATCCCCGTCCACGCACCCCGCCGCTGCATCTGAACCCGTGACTTTCATTTTTTTTTTTTTTTCCCACATCCCCGTCCACGCACCCCGCTGCTGCGTCTGAACCCGTGCCTTTCATTTCTTTTTTTTTTTTCCACATCCCCGTCCACGCACCCCGCCGCTGCATCTGAACCCGTGCCTTTCATTTCTTTTTTTTTTTTCCCACATCCCCGTCCACGCACCCCGCCGCTGCGTCTGAACCCGTGCCTTTCATTTCTTTTTTTTCCCACATCCCCGTCCACGCACCCCGCCGCTGCGTCTGAACCCGTGCCTTTCATTTCTTTTTTTTTTTCCCACATCCCCGTCCACGCACCCCGCCGCTGCATCTGAACCCGTGCCTTTCATTTCTTTTTTTTTTTCCCACATCCCCGCCCACGCACCCCCCTGCTGCGTCTGAACCCGTGCCTTTCATTTCTTTTTTTTTTTTCCCACATCCCCGTCCACGCACCCCGCCGCTGCGTCTGAACCCGTGCCTTTCATTTCTTTTTTTTTTTCCACATCCCCGTCCACGCACCCCGCCGCTGCGTCTGAACCCGTGCCTTTCATTTCTTTTTTTTTTTTCCCACATCCCCGTCCACGCACCCCGCCGCTGCGTCTGAACCCGTGCCTTTCATTTTTTTTTTCCACATCCCCGTCCACGCACCCCGCTGCTGCGTCTGAACCCGTGCCTTTCATTTCATTTTTTTTTTCCACATCCCCGTCCACGCACCCCGCCGCTGCGTCTGAACCCGTGCCTTTCATTTCTTTTTTTTTTTTTCCACATCCCCGTCCACGCACCCCGCCGCTGCGTCTAAACCCGTGCTTTTCATTTCTTTTTTTTTTTTCCCACATCCCCGTCCACGCACCCTGCCGCTGCGTCTGAACCCGTGCCTTTCATTTCTTTTTTTTTTTTCCACATCCCCGTCCACGCACCCTGCCGCTGCGTCTGAACCCGTGCCTTTCATTTTTTTTCTTTCCACATCCCCGTCCACGCACCCCGCCGCTGCGTCTGAACCCGTGCCTTTCATTTCTTTTTTTTTTTTCCACATCCCCGTCCACGCACCCCGCCGCTGCGTCTGAACCCGTGCCTTTCATTTCTTTTTTTTTTTTCCACATCCCCATCCACGCACCCCGCCGCTGTGTCTGAACCCGTGCCTTTCATTTCTTTTTTTTTTCCCACATCCCCGTCCACGCACCCCGCCGCTGCGTCTGAACCCGTGCCTTTCATTTCTTTTTTTTTTTTTCCACATCCCCGTCCACGCACCCTGCCGCTGCGTCTGAACCCGTGCCTTTCATTTTTTTTTCTTTCCACATCCCCGTCCACGCACCCCGCCGCTGCGTCTGAACCCGTGCCTTTCATTTCTTTTTTTTTTTTCACACATCCCCGTCCACGCACCCCGCCGCTGCGTCTGAACCCGTGCCTTTCATTTCTTTTTTTTTTTCCCACATCCCCGTCCACGCACCCCGCCGCTGCGTCTGAACCCGTGCCTTTCATTTCTTTTTTTTTTTTCCACATCCCCGTCCACGCACCCTGCCGCTGCGTCTGAACCCGTGCCTTTCATTTCTTTTTTTTTTTCCCACATCCCCGTCCACGCACCTCGCCGCTGCGTCTGAACCCGTGCCTTTCATTTCTTTTTTTTTTTCCCACATCCCCGTCCACGCACCCCGCCGCTGCGTCTGAACCCGTGCCTTTCATTTCTTTTTTTTTTCCCACATCCCCGTCCACGCACCCTGCCGCTGCGTCTGAACCCGTGCCTTTCATTTTTTTTTCTTTCCACATCCCCGTCCACGCACCCCGCCGCTGCGTCTGAACCCGTGCCTTTCATTTCTTTTTTTTTTTTTCCACATCCCCGTCCACGCACCCTGCCGCTGCGTCTGAACCCGTGCCTTTCATTTTTTTTTCTTTCCACATCCCCGTCCACGCACCCCGCCGCTGCGTCTGAACCCGTGCCTTTCATTTCTTTTTTTTTTCCCACATCCCCGTCCACGCACCCCGCCGCTGCGTCTGAACCCGTGCCTTTCATTTTTTTTTTCCACATCCCCGTCCACGCACCCCGCCGCTGCGTCTGAACCCGTGCCTTTCATTTCTTTTTTTTTTTTCACACATCCCCGTCCACGCACCCCGCCGCTGCGTCTGAACCCGTGCCTTTCATTTCTTTTTTTTTTCCCACATCCCCGTCCACGCACCCCGCCGCTGCGTCTGAACCCGTGCCTTTCATTTCTTTTTTTTTTTTCCACATCCCCGTCCACGCACCCTGCCGCTGCGTCTGAACCCGTGCCTTTCATTTCTTTTTTTTTTTTTCCCACATCCCCGTCCACGCACCTCGCCGCTGCGTCTGAACCCGTGCCTTTCATTTCTTTTTTTTTTTCCCACATCCCCGTCCACGCACCCGCCGCTGCGTCTGAACCCGTGCCTTTCATTTCTTTTTTTTTTTCCCACATCCCCGTCCACACACCCCGCCGCTGCATCTGAACCCGTGCCTTTCATTTCTTTTTTTTTTTTCCCACATCCCCATCCACGCACCCCGCTGCTGCGTCTGAACCCGTGCCTTTCATTTCTTTTTTTTTTTTTCCACATCCCCGTCCACGCACCCCGCCGCTGCGTCTGAACCCGTGCCTTTCATTTCTTTTTTTTTTTCCACATCCCTGTCCACGCACCCCGCCGCTGCGTCTGAACCCGTGCCTTTCATTTTTTTTTTTACACATCCCCGTCCACGCACCCCGCCGCTGCGTTTGAACCCGTGCCTTTCATTTCTTTTTTTTTTTTCCACATCCCCGTCCACGCACCCCGCCGCTGCGTCTGAACCCGTGCCTTTCATTTCTTTTTTTTTTTTTCCACATCCCCGTCCACGCACCCCGCCGCTGCGTCTGAACCCGTGCCTTTCATTTCTTTTTTTTTTTCCCACATCCCCGTCCACGCACCCCGCCGCTGCGTCTGAACCCGTGCCTTTCATTTCTTTTTTTTTTCCCACATCCCCGTCCACACACCCCGCCGCTGCATCTGAACCCGTGCCTTTCATTTCTTTTTTTTTTTTCCCACATCCCCATCCACGCACCCCGCTGCTGCGTCTGAACCCGTGCCTTTCATTTCTTTTTTTTTTTTTCCACATCCCCGTCCACGCACCCCGCCGCTGCGTCTGAACCCGTGCCTTTCATTTCTTTTTTTTTTTTCCACATCCCCGTCCACGCACCCCGCCGCTGCGTCTGAACCCGTGCCTTTCATTTTTTTTTTTACACATCCCCGTCCACGCACCCCGCCGCTGCGTTTGAACCCGTGCCTTTCATTTCTTTTTTTTTTTCCACATCCCCGTCCACGCACCCCGCCGCTGCGTCTGAACCCGTGCCTTTCATTTCTTTTTTTTTTTTTCCACATCCCCGTCCACGCACCCCGCCGCTGCGTCTGAACCCGTGCCTTTCATTTCTTTTTTTTTTTCCCACATCCCCGTCCACGCACCCCGCCACTGCGTCTGAACCCGTGCCTTTCATTTCTTTTTTTTTTTTTCCACATCCCCGTCCACGCACCCCGCCGCTGCGTCTGAACCCGTGCCTTTCATTTTTTTTTCTTTCCACATCCCCGTCCACGCACCCCGCCGCTGCGTCTGAACCCGTGCCTTTCATTTCTTTTTTTTTTTTCCACATCCCCGTTCACACACCCAGCAGCCGCCGAACTTTGATAAGTGACGCAGTTCACTTATCAGAGCTAGGGCCTGCTGTTTTAGACTTTTCCTTTTACAGGTATTTTTTTTCCCTTTAGCTTTTTCCTTTCAGAATAGTTTGCACTAAACACTATCCCCCCCCACACGTACACAGTTATCAATAAATATTACACCCAAGCACCATAATCACACAAAAAATGTCCTGTTCGTCCCAGCAGCGCTATTCATTGGAGGAGGCATATGCTTTCTTTGCCTCCGACACTGATAGCGAGGGAGAGGATCCCACATTCCTTTACTCTTCAGATTCTTCATCCTCTTCCTCCTCCTCATCTTCCTCCTCGGGTCCTGCGGAACCGCCACGCAGACGCCCCAGGAGAGAAGATCAGGCAGCGCCCACTCCTGAAAATGAACCAGCGCGACCCTCTTCGGACCCCATATGGACCTCGCCCCCTGAAAATTACGAGCCACTGATTCCTGATTTTGTGGCAGAATCAGGAATCAAGTTTGACACCACCGGCCTCACAGAAATAGACTTTTTCAAAGTCTTTTTCTCTGAGGCTTTCGTTAACCTCATGGTGGAGCAAACTAATTTGTATGCTCGGCAATTTTTGGAGCAAAACCCCCGTTCATCATTTTCTAACTGGTCTCCTGTGGACGCAGTTGAAATGATGCAGTTTTGGGGCCTGGTCCTCCATATGGGGATCGTGAAGAAGCCAGAAATTCGGCAATATTGGAGTGTAGATATTTTATATAACACTCCAGTGTTCCGAATGGTCATGGTTCAGACGCGTTTTGAGGCCATCCATAAGTTTTTGCATTACAACGATAATGCACGGTGTCCCGCACGAGATGATCCCAATTTTGACCGTCTGTACAAAGTTCGGCCGGTCATCGAACACTTCAGCAAAAAGTTTGCTGAAGTGTATGTGCCCAAAAGGGACATCTGTGTGGATGAGTCCTTGGTTCATTTTAAGGGGCGGCTCAGATTCCGTCAATACCTGCCCAGCAAAAGGGCCAGGTACGGAATCAAACTCTACAAGCTGTGTGAGAGTACCTCAGGGTACACCTACAGCTTTAGAGTGTACGAAGGGAAGGACAGCAGGATTGAACCGCCTGAGTGTCCTTCCATCCTGGGAGTGAGTGGGAAAATTGTGTGGGATTTGGTGCACCCACTGCTGGATAAAGGTTATCACCTCTACACCGATAACTTTTATTCCAGCATCCCACTCTACAAATCCCTCTCTGCGCGAGGTACCGCAGCCTGCGGTACTGTCCGCAAAAATCAGAGAGGCCTCCCGAAGACGCTACTTGGGCAGATGCTCAGAAAAGGTGAGAGCAAAGCCCAATGTAGCGACCACCTGCTGGTGGTCAAGTACAAGAGGGATGTCCTTCTCTTGACCACCATACACGGTGATGGCAGTGCCCTCAGCAGTGTACGGGGTACCTCAACACAGGTCTGCAAACCGGACTGTGTACTGGGGTACAACAAAAACATGGGGGGCGTTGATCTCTCCGATCAACTCCTCCAACCGTACAGTGCCTTGAGGAAGGCCAAGGTGTGGTACAAAAAGCTGTCCGTGTACATCGTACAAATGGCAATGCTCAACGCTTTCCTGCTGTCACGATGTGCACAACACACTGATACGTCGTACCTTCAGTTCCAGGAGGTAGTGGTTAAGGCCCTGATATTTGGCACGAGGGAAGGAGCGGGCCCCAGTACTTCTGAGGGTGCTCGTATCATACCAGGTCAGCATTTTCCGGGGGTGGTCCCGCCAACTGATAGAAAAAGTAAGCCACAAAAAAGGTGCCGAGTGTGCTACAAAAGAGGAGTACGCAAGGACACCATCTATCAATGCGTCACCTGCCCCAACAAACCTGGCCTGTGTATGAAGGACTGCTTCAAATTGTACCACACCTCCATGCACTACTAATTTACTTAACAGGAACCAGTAGATTAGTTCCAAAGAGGGGGCACATCTAAGTAAGTTCCTTGGGGGTCTAGGTTCCAAAATGATGTCACTTGTGGTTTTTTTTTACTGTTTAGGCACATCAGGGGCTCTGCAAACGGAACATGACGCCCTCAGAACTAGTCCATCAAAGTCTCCATTCCAAATCGTCACTGCTTCCCTTCTGAGTCCCAAAGTGCCCAAACAGTTTTTTCCCACATATGGGGTACCAGCGTACTCAGAACAAATTGGACAACAACTTTTGGGGTCCAATTTCTCCTCTTACCCTTGGGAAAATAAAAAATTGGGGGCTGAAAGATCATTTTTGTGGGGGGAAAAATAGAATTTTTTATTTTCACGCCGGGCATCATAGACTTTAGTGAAGCACTTGGAGGTTCAAAATTCTCACGACACACCTAGATAAGTTCCTTAGGGGGTCAAGTTTCCAAAATGGGGTCACTTGTGGGGAGTTTCTACTGTTTAGGCACATCAGGGGCTCACCAAATGGCACATGATGCCGGCAGACAATTCCATCAAAGTCTGCATTCCAAAACGTCACTACTTCCCTTCCGAGCCCCGAAGTGTGCCCAAACAGTAGTTTTCTCCCACATATGGGGTACCAGTGTACTCAGGACAAATTCGACAACAACTTTTGGGGTCCAATTTCTCCTGTTACCCTTGGGAAAATAAAAAATTGGGGGCTGAAAGACCATTTTTGTGGGGGAAAAAATAGAATTTTTAATTTTCACGCCGGGCATCATAGACTTTAGTGAAGCACTTGGAGGTTCAAAATTCTCACGACACACCTAGATAAGTTCCTTAGGGGGTCAAGTTTCCAAAATGGGGTCACTTGTGGGGAGTTTCTACTGTTTAGGCACATCAGGGGCTCACCAAATGGCACATGATGCCTGCAGACAATTCCATCAAAGTCTGCATTCCAAAACGTCACTACTTCCCTTCTGAGCCCCGAAGTGTGCCCAAACAGTAGTTTTCTCCCACATATGGGGTACCAGCGTACTCAGGACAAATTCGACAACAACTTTTGGGGTCCAATTTCTCCTGTTACCCTTGGGAAAATAAAAAATTGGGGGCTGAAAGATCATTTTTGTGGGGGAAAAAATAGAATTTTTTATTCTCACACCGGGCATCATAGACTTTAGTGAAGTACTTGGGGGATAAAAGTGCTCACCACACACCTAGATAAGTTCCTTAGGGGGTCTAGTTTCCAAAATGGGGTCACTTGTGGGGGGTTTCCACTGTTTAGGCACATCAGGGGCTGTCCAAACGCGACATGGCGTCTGATCTCAATTCCAGCCAATTTTAGCTTGAAAATGTCAAACGGCGCTCCTTTCCTTCTGAGCCCTGCCATGCGCCCAAACAGTGGTTCCCCCCCACATATGGGGTATCAGCGTACTCAGGACAAATTGGACAACGACTTTTGGGGTCCAATTTCTCCTCTTACCTTTGAGAAAATAAAATATTGGGGACTAAACCATCATGATTGTGGAAAAAATAGGATTTTTTATTTTCACGCTCGGGCGTTATAAACTTTCGTGAAGCACTTGGGGGATAAAAGTGCTCACCACACACCTAGATAAGTTCCTTAGGGGGTCTAGTTTCCAAAATGGGGTCACTTGTGGGGGGTTTCCACTGTTTAGGCACATCAGGGGCTCTCCAAACGCGACATGGCGTCCGATCTCAATTCCAGCCAATTTTAGCTTGAAAATGTCAAACGGCGCTCCTTTCCTTCTGAGCCCTGCCATGCGCCCAAACAGTGGTTCCCCCCCAAATATGGGGTATCAGCGTACTCAGGACAAATTGGGCAACAACTTTTGGGGTCCAATTTCTCCTTTTACCTTTGAGAAAATAAAAAATTGGGGACTAAACCATCATGTTTGTGGAAAAAATAGGAATTTTTATTTTCACGCCCGGGCGTTATAAACTTTCGTGAAGCACTTGGGGGATAAAAGTGCTCACGACACAACTAGATAAGTTCCTTAGGGGGTCTAGTTTCCAAAATGGGGTCACTTGTGGGGGGTTTCCACTGTTGAGGCACATCAGGGTCTGTCCAAACGCGACATGGCGTCCAATCTCAATTCCAGCCAATTTTAGCTTGAAAATGTCAAACGGCGCTCCTTTCCTTCCGAGCCCTGCCATGCGCCCAAACAGTGGTTCCCCCCCACATATGGGGTATCAGCGTACTCAGGACAAATTGGACAACAACTTTTGCGGTCCAATTTCTCCTTTTACCTTTGAGAAAATAAAAAATTGGGGACTAAACCATCATGTTTGTGGAAAAAATAGGATTTTTTATTTTCACGCCTGGGCGTTATAAACTTTCGTGAAGCACTTGGGGGATATAGATAAGTTCCTTAGGGGGACTAGTTTCCAAAATGGGGTCACTTGTGGGGGGTTTCCACTGTTTAGGCACATCAAGGGCTCTCCAAATGCGACATGGCGTCCGATCTCAATTCCAGCCAATTTTAGCTTGAAAATGTCAAACGGCGCTCCTTTCCTTCTGAGCCCTGCCATGCGCCCAAACAGTGGTTCCCCCCCACATATGGGGTATCAGCGTACTCAGGACAAATTGGACAACAACTTTTGGGGTCCAATTTCTCCTTTTACCTTTGAGAAAATAAAAAATTGGGGACTAAACCATCATGTTTGTGGAAAAAATAGGATTTTTTATTTTCACGCCCGGGCGTTATAAACTTTCGTGAAGCACTTGGGGGATAAAAGTGCTCACCACACACCTAGATAAGTTCCTTAGGGGGTCTAGTTTCCAAAATGGGGTCACTTGTGGGGGGTTTCCACTGTTTAGGCACATCAGGGGCTGTCCAAACGCGACATGGCGTCCGATCTCAATTCCAGCCAATTTTAGCTTGAAAATGTCAAACGGCGCTCCTTTCCTTCTGAGCCCTGCCATGCGCCCAAACAGTGGTTCCCCCCCACATATGGGGTATCAGCGTACTCAGGACAAATTGGACAACAACTTTTGGGGTCCAATTTCTCCTTTTACCTTTGAGAAAATAAAAAATTGGGGACTAAACCATCATGTTTGTGGAAAAAATAGGATTTTTTATTTTCACGCCCGGGCGTTATAAACTTTCGTGAAGCACTTGGGGGGTAAAAGTGCTCACCACACACCTAGATAAGTTCCTTAGGGGGTCTAGTTTCCAAAATGGGGTCACTTGTGGGGGGTTTCCACTGTTTAGGCACATCAGGGGCTGTCCAAACGCGACATGGTGTCCGATCTCAATTCCAGCCAATTTTAGCTTGAAAATGTCAAACGGCGCTCCTTTCCTTCTGAGCCCTGCCATGCGCCCAAACAGTGGTTCCCCCCACATATGGGGTATCAGCGTACTCAGGACAAAATGGACAACAACTTTTGGGGTCCAATTTCTCCTTTTACCTTTGAGAAAATAAAAAATTGGGGACTAAACCATCATGTTTGTGGAAAAAATAGGATTTTTTATTTTCACACCCGGGCGTTATAAACTTTCGTGAAGCACTTGGGGGATAAAAGTGCTCACCACACACCTAGATAAGTTCCTTAGGGGGTCTAGTTTCCAAAATGGGGTCACGTGTGGGGGGTTTCCACTGTTTAGGCACATCAGGGGCTCTCCAAACGCGACATGGCGTCCGATCTCAATTCCAGCCAATTTTAGCTTGAAAATGTCAAACGGCGCTCCTTTTCTTCTAAGCCCTGCCATGCGCCCAAAAAGTGGTTCCCCCTCACATGTGGGGTATCAGCGTATTCAGGACAAATTGGACAACAAATCTTGAGGTCCATTTTCTTTTTTTACCCTTGGGAAATTAAAAAAATTATTGCTGAAAAACATTTTTGTGACTAAAAAGTAAAATGTTAATTTTTTCCTTCCATGTTGCTTCTGCTGCTGTGAAACACCTGAAGAGTTAATAAACTTCTTGAATGTGGTTTAGAGCAGCTTGAGGGGTGCAGTCACTTGCAGTTAGAATGGTGTCACTTTGGGTATTTTCTGCCATATAGACCCTTCAAAATGACTTCAAATGTGAGGTGGTCCCTAAAAAAAATGGTTTTGTAAATTTTGTTGTAAAAATGAGAAATTGCTGGTCAAATTTTAACCCTTGTAACTTCCTAGAAAAAAAAAATTTTGTTTCCAAAATTGTGCTGATGTAAAGTAGACATGTGGGTAATGTTTTTAATTAACTATATTGTGTCACTTAACTCTCTGGTTTAACAGAATAAAAATTCAAAGTTGGAAAATTGCGAAATTTTCAACATTTTCGCCAAATTTCCGTTTTTTTCACAAATAAACGCAAGTTATATCGAAGAAATTTTACCACTATCATGAAGTACAATATGTTACAAGAAAACAATCTCAGAATCGCCAAGATCCGTTGAAGCGTTCCAGAGTTATAACCTCATAAAGGGACAGTGGTCAGAATTGGAAAAATTGGCCCGGTCATTAACGTGCAAACAACCCTTGGGGGTAAAGGGGTTAAATATGCAGTTCCTGATTGTGGGCACGTACCCTAAAGGCCCCTTCACATTAAGCGACGCTGCAGCGATGCCGACAACGATCCGGATCGCTGCAGCGTCGCTGTTTGGTCGCTGGAGAGCTGTCACACAGACCGCTCTCCAGCGACCAACGATGCCATGCTAAAAGTAAAAAAAAACAAACACTAGATACTTACCTACCGCCGTCTGTCCTCCAGCGCTGCGCTCTGCTTCTCTGCACTCCTCCTGTACTGTCTGTGAGCCGGAAAGCAGAGCGATGACGTCACCGCTCTGCTTTCCGGCTCACAGTCAGTGCAGGAGGAGAGCAGAGCACAGCGCTGGAGGACAGACGGCTGTAGGTAAGTATCTAGTGTTTGTTTTTTTTTACTTTTAGCATGGTAACCAGGGTAAACATCGGGTTACTAAGCGCGGCCCTGCGCTTAGTTACCCGATGTTTACCCTGGTTACCAGTGAAGACATCGCTGGATCGGTGTCACACACGCCGATCCAGCGATGTCAGCAGGAGATCCAGCGACAAAATAAAGTTCTGGACTTTATTCAGCGACCAACGATCTCCCAGCAGGGGCCTGATCGTTGGTCGCTGTCACACATAACGATTTCATTAACGATATCGTTGCTACGTCACAAATAGCAACGATATCGTTAACAATATCGTTATGTGTGAAGGTACCTTAAGACTATGTTCCCACTATGAGCCTTTGATGGTTTTTTGATGTTGCCTCTGCACCATTTGTGCACCTATTATCTAAAGTAGGTTAATTACATTTTGTCATTGCATTTGTGAGTGCGTTTTTTTAACATGCATTTTTATTGCACTTTTGCGCTGTGCTTTGTCATTTTTGGTGCGTTTGATTCCTGATATTTGCACTTTGAGAAAACTTTATTGTCATACTTAGGTGTGGATAACATGAGTTTTTGATATGTTTCAGCTTTGGAAACACACTTAAAACGCGTGTGAATTTTTTTTACCTCTGCTTACTGCAAGTCTATGGGGAAATTCCACACAGAAAATTCAGCGTATCCACAAAAGAAATTGACATGTTGTGCATTTCAAACACATACCACAGATCAGTTTATGCCAAGTAAAAAAGAATCACTGGGGCACAAGATTTCTATAAATCCCATCCACCTTGCTTGAACTGTTAGACCATTTCAATAAATGGTAGTACACAAAGGGGCTTTGTCCACAATTGTAGTAGCCACTGATACTATGCGGGTATCTGTTCTAGCTCATATGAAAGGGTCCTGATCAGGGCACCTCCCTATCTGGCATAATATGGGAAATGCTAATATCCTCTAATGTAAATTTGATTTTGTGCACAAGTAAACCTGCAGGTTCACACTCCAATAACTGTCTGGCACAGATGAAGAATAGGTTGAAAAATATGTGATCAAACTGAACTGAAATTCTCAATATCCTGAAAAAAAAGTACCGTACTTCTCATAAATGCTGACTAGGAGTTAAAGTGGGAAATGAGAAGAAAAAAAGTACAATTGCTTGGAAGTAAAAATGAAGTTAGAGCTTCTATGAACGCAAAGACCTTTTCATTACCACCACATTCTGTCACCATCATAGCAGTGTCTATACACCTGGAAATCTGCAGATAGAGTTCCCTAAAGTCAAGCAGAATGCATTTATATAATTATATAAAGGGAAAAGGCATATGGTAAAAAACTTGTGCTTTGTGTACCACTTCACAGTTCTTGGAATCTCTCAAAGGTTTTTCTTAAATATTGGCAAGTATTCATCCATCTCTGCAGGATGAAGAAGCCAAGGTAGGCATACTATGACTAAGAAAAGGGAGTATCCACAGCATCCCACTCCATGTGTGACTATTGTACGATTTTTACGCCGCACCAGTGTCCTTTGAAAAGCTGGCAATTCATATGCGGCTACTGTAAAAATCACATAGAGAGAAAAATAGAATATTAGCCGGTAATTCATTTGTTGGCTTCTGTAAAATCGATGCAGGAGCTGACAGGATAGAAGACATGGTTACATACAGTAAATAGATGCAGAATAGGTAGATATATTGATGTCAGTGACCAAACCAATTAGTAGTGTGTGTGTGCAAATTAGTGGACATGTGTGTAATTAATAAAAGATTATTTTGGGGGGGAAAAACTGGTGTGGGGGTAGATATTAATAGCCTAGGAAGGTACCATGGTTATTGGCCCCCAGTTAAAAACATCTGCCCCCAGCCACCCCAGAAATATGTCATTCTCTAAGATGCGTCAGTTCCAGCACTTAGCCTCGCTCTTCCCACTTGCCTGTAGCGGTGGTAATTGGGGTAATAGTTGTGGGGTTGATGTCACCTTTGTATTGTAAGGTGGCATCAAGCCAGCTTAGTAATGGAGAGGTGTCCATAAATTATTTTAATGAAATAAAACACTAAACACAGCTTCCCATCCTTATTATTCATCTAATCCATGCAACGCTCTCGATCTCTTGTAAGAAAACATAAAATAATAAAGCAACAATATACAATACCTCTCCGGCATTGTGTCCCACACAGTAATCCACATCTGGGGACAATACAGTTTGCAACCGGGATGTTGCTAAGATGCAAACTACTGGTGAATGAATGTGATGCTGCCGAAGCAGCATCAGTGACTAGCGGTGACATCACTGATGCTGCCCTCCCCGTGCTAAACTCTGGAGCGTGGGAAAATGCCTGTATATTCTCCCACGCTCCAGTGTTCAGCGTTCAGAGTTATTAGCAAAGATAAGTAACCAGTCCAGACAACTTGTAAATCTCTTTGCTAGATGACGGTTGGTCAGCATGTATTTAAATCAACAATAGCCATTATTAAGGCATATAAACCATTATTCAACCGGGGAGCTAGGAAGCGATATGCCAATCTCCCGACTCCAGACAGACACGTACGCGTTTGAAGCTCGATCACCATAGATCCATTATCTTATCTCACATACCACCAGCTGTGACTTACAGCAGTTTCTCAAAGAAAAGAAAATATACATATTAGTACTTGTAACTTCATTTTATTTTGTTGTTGTGGTATTAATGTAAACCACATGACTCTCCCGTGTACATAAACAGATTATATTCAAACAACATATCCAAGCCCTTTCCACTACCTGCCGACTCAAATTCAAAAACATTTCCAGATTCGTACATTCCTTAACCAAGAATCTGCAAAACCCTAGTCCATGCAGTTGCACTCATTATCTCTCACCTTGACTAATGCAACCTCCTACTGAGTGGCCTCCCTTTTTTAACACTCTCGCACCCCTCCAACCTATCCTAAACTCTGCTGCCCGACTAATCCACCTGTCCCCACGCTATTTGCTGTCCTCTTCTCTCTGTCAATACCTGCATTGGCTCCCCATTACCTAGAGAATCCAGTTGAAAACCCTAACCATGACATTCAAACTCATCCACAACCTGTCTTCGCTATACATCTATGACCTAGTACTTACCTGCACACAACCTCTGATCCTCACAAGATCTCCTTCTCTACTCCCTTCTTATCTCCTCTTCCCGTAATCGCATGCAAGATTTCTCCCGTGCATCCCCCCTATTCTGGAACTCTCTACTCGAACATATCAGACTCTCGCTTACCGTGGAAGCCTTCAAAGGGAACCTGATGACCTACCTCTTCTGACTAACGTACAACCTGCAGAAATCATCACTCTACTATATACTGCTGCATGACCAGCTCTTCCCTCATCTACTGTATCCTCACCCTTCCCTTGTAGATTGTGAGCCCTCACAGGCAGGGTCCTCTTTCCTTCTGGACCAGTCGGTGACTTGCATTGTTAATTATTATTATACTTGTTTTTTTATTACATATACCCCTTTTCACATGTAAAGTGCAGTGGAATAAATGGTGTTATAATAAATAATAATAAGATTGAGAGAAATATCATCCTCAACAGCCAGGTGGGTCATGCGTCTCCTGCACCAAGAGAAAGAGGAGGGGCTAGTGAGGGCTTAAAACAGGACAGGGAATAGCCTGAAGGTAGGGGATAAATGGGAAAATCGCTTTTTTCTGTAAAGAAAAAAAAAATTGCCTTCCCAAAAATGCTGTAGGTTTTTTGGTATCAATAAATAGTATAGCTCGGCACACACAAAAATAAGCTCTTATATAGCTCCATAGATAGAAAAACAATAAAAAAAAAGTTTGGGGTCTCAGAAAATGGTGACACAAACCATTTTTTATTATTTTTTTTATAAATTTCAGAATTTTTTAAGCCATTTAAATAATAAAACTATTTAATTTTGGAATCAGATTAATAGACTAACATGAAGAATCATGCTACTGGGTCATTGTTACCAAGCAGAAAAAGCTATATATCAAAACCATAAGAAAAAAAACCCTAAAAACAATTTCGGAATGGTGTTTGTTTTCAACATTTTCCTATTTTTTAGCATATTATATGTGAAAATGAATGGTGTAATTCAAAATGACAACTTGGCTGCAAAAAAGCAAATCCTCATATTGCCTTCCTCTGGATCAACATGTTAGGGCATGTTAGGTTAGGCTATGGGTTGAACTAGATGGACTTAAAGTCTTCCTTCAACCTTAATAACTATGTTACTATGCTGATGGAAAAATATAAAGGTTATAACTCTTAGTAGAAGAGAAAAAATAAAAGCGCAAAAATAAAAATTGTCATTAATGAGTTCTAAGGGTTGCCAGGTCCATAGGACAGGTCATCAATGTAAGATAAGTGGGGATCTGATACCTGCACGAAAAGTTCTGCGGACCTAATGTAAGCACATTAACCCCTTGGCGACCGCCGATACGCCTTTTAACGGCGGCCGCTAAGGGTACTTAAACCACAGCGCCGTTAATTAACGGCGCTGTGGAAAAAGTGAATAGCGCCCCCCAGAGGCCGATTTTCTCCAGGGTCTCGGCTGCCGGGGGTAGCCGAGACCCCAGAGAACATGATTCGGGTTTTTTTTAACCCACCCCGCATTTGGGATCGCCGGTAATTAACCGTTTACCGGCGATCGCAAAAAAAAAACAAAAAACGCGATCTCTTTTTAATTTCTCTGTCCTCCGATGTGATCGCACATCGGAGGACAGAGAAAAGGGGTCCCAGGTGGCCCCCCAATACTCACCTATCTCCCCCGATGCTCCTCGTGTCTCCCGGTGGGCGCCACCATCTTCAAAATGGCGGGCACATGCACAGTGCGCCCGCCGGCCGGCACCGGGAAAATCTTTGGGGTCTCGACTGCCGGCGGTAGCCGAGACCCTAAAGAGCATGATCGGGGTCGGTTTTACCAACCCCTGTTTTGCGATCACCGGTAATTAACTGTTTACCGGCGACCGCAAAAAAAAAAAAAAAAAAAAAGTAAAGTGTAATTCTCTGTCCTCTGATGTGATCGCACATCAGAGGACAGAGAAATAGGGGGATTCGGGGACCCTACAATACTCACCTGTGTCCCTGGATCCTCTTGCTGCTCCTCCTGGCCGCCGGCAGAAGAAAATGGCGGGCGCATGCGCAGTGCGCCCGCCATCTGTCTCCATCTGCCGGCCGGCAGGAGAACAGCAGTTGGGGCTAAAATTAGGGTTAGGGGTAGGGTTAGGGTTAGGGGTAGGGTTAGGGTTAAGGGTAGGGTTAGGGGTAGGGTTAGGGTTAGGGGTAGGGTTAGGTTAGGGGTAGGGGTAGGGGTAGGGTTAGGGGTAGGGTTAGGGTTAGGGCTAGGGTTAGGGCTAGGGTTAGGGCTAGGGTTGGGGCTAAATTTAGGGTTAGGGTTGGGGCTAAATTTAGGGTTAGGGTTGGGGCTAAATTTAGGGTTAGGCTTCTTTCACACTTACGTCGGTACGGGGCCGTCGCAATGCGTCGGCCCGACATACCGATGCACGTTGTGAAAATTGTGCACAACGTGGGCAGCAGCTGTAGTTTTTCAATGCATCCGCTGCCCAATCTATGTCCTGGGGAGGAGGGGGCGGAGTTACGGCCACGCATGCGCGGTCAGAAATGGCAAATGCGATGCACAAAAAAACGTTTCATTGAACGTTTTTTTGTGCCGACGGTCCGCCAAAACACAACTGATCCAGTGCACGATGGACGCGACGTGTGGCCATCCGTCACCATCCGTCGGCAATACAAGTCTATGGGCAAAAAACGCATCCTGCAGGCACATTTGCAGGATCCGTTTCTTGTCCAAAATGACGGATTGCGACGGAATGCCAAACGACGCAAGTGTGAAAGTAGCCTTAGGGTTAGGGTTGGGGCTAAAGTTAGGGCTAGGGTTGGGGCTAATGTTAGGGTTAGAGCTGGGATTAGGGTTAGGGTTTGGATTAGGGTTGGTATTAGGGTTAGGGTTGGCATTAGGGTTACGCTTGGGATTAGGGTTAGGTTTGGGATTAGGGTTAAGGTTAGGGTTGTGATTAGGGTGTATTGGGATTAGGGTTAGGTTTGAGGTTAGGGTTGAGATTAGGATTAGGGGTGTGTTAGATTTAGGGTTTTGATTAGGGTTATGGTTAGGGTTGACATTAGGGTTGTTTTGGGGTAAAGGTTGTGATTATGGTTAGGGTTAGTGATTAGGATTATGGATCAGGTTGGGATTAGGGTTAGGGGTGTGTTGGGGTTAGGGTTGGAGCTAGAATTGGGGGGTTTCCACTGTTTAGGTACATCAGGGGGTCTCCAAACACGACAGCCAATTTTGCGCTCAAAAAGTCAAATGGTGCTCCCTCCCTTCTGAGCTCTGCCGTGCGCCCAAACAGTGGGTTACCCCCACATATGGGGCATCAGCGTACTCGGGATAAATTGGACAACAACTTCTGGGGTCCAATTTCTCTTGTTACCCTTGTGAAAATAAAAACTTGGGGGCTACAATATCTTTTTTGTGGAAAAAAAAAATATTTTTTATTTTCACGACTCTGCATTCTAAACTTCTGTGAAGCACTTGGGCATTCAAGGTTCTCACCACACATCTAGGTAAGTTCCTTGGGGGGTCTAGTTTCCAAAATGGGGTCACTTGTGGAGGGTTTCTACTGGTTAGGTACATCAGGGGCTCTGCAAACGCAACATAATACCCGCAGACCATTCTATCAAAGTCTGCATTCCAAAACGGCGCTCCTTCCTTCCGAGCTCTGCCGTGCGCCTAAACAGTGGTTTACCCCCACATATGGGGTACCAGCATACTCAGGACAAATTGGACAATAACTTTTGGGGTCCAATTTCTCTTGTTACTCTTGTGAAAATAAAAACTTGGGGGCTAAAAAATCTTTTTTGTGGAAAAAAAAATATTTTTTATTTTCACGGCTCTGCATTATAAACTTCTGTGAAGCACTTGGGCATTCAAGGTTCTCACCACACATCTAGGTAAGTTCCATGGGGGGTCTAGTTTCCAAAATGGGGTCACTTGTGGGGGATTTCTACTGTTTAGGCACATCAGGGGCTCTCCAAACGCGACATGGCGTCCGATCTCAATTCCAGCCAATTCTACATTGAAAAAGTAAAACGGCACTCTTTCTCTTCCAAGCTCTGCGGTGCGCCCAAACAGTGGTTTACCCCCCCATATTGGATATCGACGTACTCAGGAGAAATTGCACAACAACTTTAGTGGTCTAATTTCTCCTGATACCCTTGTGGAAATAAAAATTTGTGGGCAAAAAGATCATTTTTGTAGAAAAAATGCAATTTTTTTTTTTCACGGCTCTACATTATAAACTTCTGTGAAGCACATGGGGGTTCAAAGTGCTCACCACACATCTAAATATGTTCCTTAAGGGGTCTAGTTTCCAAAATGGGGTCACTTGTGGGGGGTTTCCACTGTTTAGGCACATCAGAGGCTCTCCAAACGCGACATGGCGTCCAATCTCAATTCCAGCCAATTCTACATTGAAAAAGTAAAACGGCGCTCCTTCACTTCCAAGCTCTGCGGTGCGCCCAAACAGTGGTTTACCCTCACATATGGGATATCGACGTATTCAGGAGAAATCGCACAACAACTTTTGTGGTCTAATTTCTCCTGTTACCCTTGTGAAAATAAGAATTTGTGGGCAAAAAGATCATTTTTCTGTAAGCAAAAGCGATTTTTTATTTTCACGGCTCTACGTTATAAACTTCTGTGAAGCACTTGGGGGTTCAAAGTGCTCACCACACATCTAGATAAGTTCCTTAAGGGGTCTAGTTTCCAAAATGGTGTCACTTGTGGGGAGTTTCCACTGTTTAGGCACATCAGGGGCTCTCTAAACGTGACATGGCGTCCGATCTCAATTCCAGCCAATTCTGCATTGAAAAAGTCAAACGGCGCTCCTTCACTTCTAAGTTCTGCGGTACGCCCAAAAAGTGGTTTACCCCCACATATGGGGTATTGGCGTATTCAGGAGAAATTGCATAACAAAATTTATGGTTACATTTCTGTTTTTACACTTGTAAAAATAAAAAAAATGGTTCTGAATTAAGATATTTGCAAAAAAAATTTAAATGTTCATTTTTTCCTTCCACATTGTTTCAGTTCCTGTGAAGCACGTAAAGGGTTAATGAACTTCTTGAATGTGGTTTTGAGAACCTTGAGGGGTGTAGTTTTTAGAATGGTGTCACACTTCATTATTTTCTATCATATAGACCCCTCAAAATGACTTAAAATGTGATGTGGTCCCTAAAAAAAAATGGTGTTGTAAAAATGAGAAATTGCTGGTCAACTTTTAACCCTTATAACTCCCTAACAAAAAAAAAAATTGTTTCCAAAATTGTGCTGATGTAAAGTAGACATGTGGGAAATGTTATTTATTAACTATTTTTCGTGACATATCTCTCTGATTTAAGGGCATAAAAATACAAAGTTTGAAAATTGCAAAATTGTAAAAATTTTCGCCATATTTCCGTTTTTTTCATAAATAATCGCAAGTAATATCGAAGAAATGTTACCACTAACATGAGGTACAATATGTCACGAAAAAACATTCTCAGAATCAGCGGGATCCGTTGAAGCGTTCCAGAGTTATAACCTCATAAAGTGACAGTGGTCAGAATTGCAAAAATTGGCCTGGTCATTAAGTACCAAATTGGCTCTGTCACTAAGGGGTTAAACTGTTTGCAATATTTACATCTGATCTCCACAAAGGGGCTTAAAACAACTGAATGGTTAAGGTGCCAGGTATTGGACCCCAATGATATGATATTGTAAATGGACAACACCTTTAAGATTTATGGAAAAATGACAACCTTCAATATACTGCTGGGATTGCAATAGTAGATGGAAGTAAATAAATCCATAAAGACCCTTATAAGAAATGTATAAGGGATATTCTGCGACATCGGTGGATGTAAAGATGATATAGGTTACGAGACAAGAAAAGACAGTTTATTTTAGAGTTCAGGGCACCGACATCAAAGTCATAGACAGCCTTTCTCTACTTCAATCAATTATTAACAACAATGGATTTGGCAGTAAAAAAGAAAGAACATGTTGCAGATGTAATTGATAGAGATTGGATGAAAGACCTAGAAAACACCTTCAAATGGAATGATGCGTCAACGGAAACAAAGATCACAATGTTATCTGCTTCTTAAAAATATGTGAAAACTGGACAATAACGATATGTGACTGCTGTGTGGAAAAGTTCTGGTAGGCATAATGGAAAAATGATTAACAACAGCAGGATAGAGGACAACCTCAGAAATATAATATGAATATGCACAGAATAAAGATGCGAAAGGAAGAACAAGAAATGAGTGGAGATGAATTTATACAAGCTTATTGAACACAATAATCGATTTATCTTCTATCTACTCAACAAGCTGGTGTCTCTGTGCTGCAAAAATATATACAGTAGATTAAGCTTCCCCATACAAAAGGAGATCTAACTATCTAGTCATCTTTTTGTATCAATTCTCTATTGTACTGAGCAGTTATTTATTTAAAGGGGCATTTACTTCATAGTGGTAACTGATTAATAGGAGAGTGCATATCGTGTATTAAATAGCTGGAGAACAGGTAACGACAGCTATGGCAGATTTTTGAGGATTTTCCCATCTGTGGAGACATCGGGCGACCAGGCTATACTGATTCTACAGCAATACACAGCTAACTGAACTGCAAAATTCACATATTATTTGCAAGAGTCACTGAACAAGGAAAAAAAAACATATATTGTTTATATACTACAGTCTATATAGTTAGCAGGAGTAAATAGGGCATGAATACATAGGGACATAATTCTAAAGACAGATTGAACTAAAAAGGTTAACTCATCACAGACCACTAGAAGTGAGCAGATCATTTAAAATTCAAGTTTGCAAACTTTGACACATTTTCCCAACCAATTTGGATTACCTGTGAATCACATTACTATAAAGTCTATTTGTATAAGTATCTGAGGTCTAATAGGAGTGTATTGAACCCATTTTGAGCTCTTTAACCCCTTTCTGACATTAGGCGTAATAGTACGCCGATGTCAGACTCCCTCCCTTTGATGGGGGCTACTGCGGTGAGCCCACATCTTTCCGGGGACATGTCAGCTGTTTTGAACAGTTGACATGTGCCCGCAATAGCCACGGGTGGAATCGCAATCCACTAGTGGCTATTAACCAGTTAAATGCTGCTGTCAAACTCTGAGAGCAGCATTTAACAAGGGCTTCCGACAAGATGCCAGGCTGAGAACCACTGGTAAATGAGCAGCATCATTGACTAGCAGTGACATAATCACTGGCATTTTCCCACGGTCCTGAGGTCACCGCAGTTCAGCCCAGCCTCGATGATGCTGCTCATTCACCAGCAATTTAGCCTCCGGACATGGATTACGGCATTGGACACAATGAGCAACAGGTATGGTATATTGTTATTATTATTTTGTTTTTATTACAGGAGATTGAGGGCTTCGGTGGAATTAGGGAGGTCGTAAGTATGGTTTAATTAAGATTATCAAAGAAGTCTGTGTCATTTCTTCAATTAAAGGACTTTATTCTGTCTGTGTCTTTATTTACCATATAACTATAGGATTAGTAATGAAGAGGTGTCTTATAGACACCTCACCTTCACTAAGCCATGGGCCTGATGTCACCTGACAATGCAAAGGTGACATCAACCCCACAAATATGAACCCCTCTTGCTACAGTGCAAGTGGGAAGAGCCAGGCAAAGTGCCAGAATTGGCACATCTAATAGATGTGCCTTTTCTGGGCAACTGCGGGCTGCTATTTTAAGGCTGGGGGGCCTATATCAATGGACCAGCCTGAGAATACTAGCCCCCAGCTGTGAGCTTTAGCAAGGCTGGTTGTCAAAAATAGAGGGTTTTTTTTTTTATTCATTTATTTAGTTATATCACAGGTGGCAGGTGAGGAATACCCCGATCATCCCCTCCTGATGTCACTGTTATTAGGAGCAGCAGGTGTCGGATGATGGGAGTAATAGTCCCAAACTCCATATATTAAAATACACTGCTCAGTCCTCCATATAGTATAATACACTCCTCAGTCCTCCATATAGTATAATGTACTGCCACAGTCCTTCAAATAGTATAATACAGTCCTCATAGTGCTCCATATAGTATAATGCACCGCCATTGTCATCCATGTAGTAGAATTCACTTCCCATAGTATAATGTACCCCATAGTTCTTCATATAGTAAAATGTATTCCCCATAGTCCTCGATACAGTATAATGCAGCCCACATATAGTATAATGATGCCACTCCAGAGTATAATGCAGCCACCCCACAGAATATATTGTAGCCCCCTCAGTATAATGTAACCCCCCAGAGAATATAATGCAGCCCCCTCATATATATGGTAGCCCCCTCATAGAGCAAAATGCAGCCCCTCCATAGAATACAATGCAGCCCTCCTCATATAGTATAATGCAGCTCCCCATAGAATATAATGTAGCCCCCATAGAATGTAATACAGCCCCCCATAGAATGTAATACAGCCCCCCATAGAATATAATACAGCCCCCCCCCCACAGAATATAGCACAGCACCCCATAGAATGTAATACAGTCCACCTCCCCACAGAATATAATACAACCCCCAAGGAATATAATGTAGCCCCATAGAATGTAATACAGCCCCCCCATTTAATGTAATACAGCACAGCCTCCATAAAATGTAATACAGCACAGCCCACATAGAATGTAATACAGCGCAGCCCCCATAGAATGTAATACAGCACAGCCCCCACAGAATGTAATAAAGCCCCCCCATAGAATGTAATACAGCACAGCCCCCATAGAATGTAATACAGCCCTTCCCCATAGAATGTAATGCAGCCAGCCCCCATAGAATGTAATGCAGCCAGCCCCCATAGAATGTAATAAAGCCCCCACAATAGAATGTAATACAGCAATGTAGTTCAGCCAGTCCCCATAGATTGTAATGCAGACAGCCCCCATAGAATGTAATGCAGCCAGCCCCCATAGAATGTAATGCAGCCAGTCCCCATAGAATGTAATGCAGACAGCCCCCATAGAATGTAATGCAGCCAGCCCCCATAGAATGTCATGCAGCCCCACCATAAAATGTAATAGAGCACAGCCCCATAGAATGTAATACTGCACAGCCCCCATAGAATGTAATACAGGACAGCCCCATAGAATGTAATACAGCCCGCCATAGAATGTAATGCAGCCAGCCCCCATAGAATGTAATAAAGCCCCCCAATAGAATGTAATAGAGCAATGTAATGCAGCCAGCCCCATAGAATGTAATGCAGCCAGCCCCCATAGAATGTAATGCAGCCAGCCCCCATAGAATGTAAAAAAGCCCCCCCATAGAATGTAATACAGCACAGCCCCCATAGAATGCAATATGCAGCTCCCCTAATGGCCCCACAATCCAGTTATCACTCATTGATATATATATATAAAAAAAAACAACATTCTCCTCACCTCTCCTCGTGCCCCTCGCTGCTCCCGGCTCCGGTCTCAGCAGCTGCAGTCTGCCCGGCCACACAGCAGGTGCGCGATGATATGACGTCATCGCGCACCCGAAGTGTCAGATCGAGGCAGAGCAGGGAATGATTGGGGAGGGAGCAACAGTGGACGCTCTCTCCTCCATCATTGCATTCAACTGTACCGGCGTCATAGACACCAGTACAGTTGAATTCGGGATGGGCGATCGAGGAGGGGGGTGAGTCGGCCCACTCCTGGCACCAGCCTTTCTGGCATTTGGACAGCTATAATTTTTTAAATTTTTTTTTACTTTTTTTATTTTTATTTTGCGTTATATAGATGTAATTGTAAAGGAACAAATGTTTCTTAGCATTTTTCCCTTAAAAAAAATGAAGGTTTGGTTTGGTAGGTCTTCTTATAAATCCATAAAAGGGGTGCAATAGTCTGACAACATAATTCTCAGATACCATATGTGAGTCAGAAAGGCATACAGGCATATTCTCCATGATGTTCCCATAGAGTTTTAGTGCTTTCTGATCCATTTCAGCTTTTCTCTCAGGCTCCCCAGCCTGTTTGTTGGGTCCAGCGGAAAAATATTCGGCTTTCCCATTGACTTGCATTGCATTCGTTATTCGGTATGTATATACGGATATTAGAAACTAGCTATTGAACCCGTTTTACGCCCGGGTGGTGAACATTTATATTGGTATATGGTCTCCATCCTGTCATGTGCTGCTCCATCCTGCGTCCCCATCCTATCATGTGCTGCACCCATCCTGCGTCCCCATCCTGTCATGTGCTGCACCCATCCTGCGTCCCCATCCTGTCATGTACTGCTCCATCCTGCGTCCCCATCCTGTCATGTGCTGCACCCATCCTGCGTCCCCATCCTGTCATGTGCTGCACCCATCCTGCGTCCCCATCCTGTCATGTGCTGCACCCATCCTGCGCCCCCATCCTGTCATGTGCTGCACCCATCCTGCGTCCCCATCCTGGTATGTGCTGCACCCATCCTGCGTCCCCATCCTGCATCCCCATCCTGTCATGTGCTGCACCCATCCTGCGTCCCCATCCTGCGTCCCCATCCTGCGTCCCCATCCTGTCATGTGCTGCACCCATCCTGCGACCCCATCCTGTCATGTGCTGCACCCATCCTGCGTCCCCATCCTGTCATGTGCTGCACCCATCCTGCGTCCCCATCCTGTCATGTGCTGCACCCATCCTGCGCCCCCATCCTGTCATGTGCTGCACCCATCCTGCGTACCCATCCTGTCATGTGCTGCACCCATCCTGCGTCCCCATCCTGCGTCCCCATCCTGTCATGTGCTGCACCCATCCTGCGTCCCCATCCTGTCATGTGCTGCACCCATCCTGCGTCCCCATCCTGTCATGTGCTGCACCCATTCTGCGCCCCCATCCTGTCATGTGCTGCACCCATCCTGCGTCCCCATCCTGTCATGTGCTGCACCCATCCTGCGTCCCCATCCTGCGTCCCCATCCTGTCATGTGCTGCACCCATCCTGCGTCCCCATCCTGTCATGTGCTGCACCCATCCTGCGTCCCCATCCTGGTATGTGCTGCACCCATCCTGCGTCCCCATCCTGTCATGTGCTGCACCCATCCGGGGGCCTGAGCAGGCGGGGACACCGGCACGCTGTGGGGGTCAGGTGCCGGTATCGCCGCCAGCTCAGGCCCCCCAGCACTTACTATATTCACCTGTCCTGCGTTCCACCGCTGGGCGCCGCCATCTTCCCGGTCTCCTGGCTGTGACTGTTCAGTCAGAGGGCGGTGCCGGCGCGCATTAAGCGCGTCATCGCACCCTCTGAACTGAAGGTCACAGGCTGAAGACCGGGAAGATGGCGGCGCTCAGCGGTGAAACGCAGGACAGGTGAATATGGCCGATACTCACCCTCCTGGCGGTCCCTGCTTCTCTGTTGGAGATCGCGGTGTGCGTTCAGTGTGAACGCATACCGCGATCTCCCGGGAGCGTCACTCTGTGAGGCCCAGACTGCGCCGGCGCTTGCGCCAGCGCAGTCTATAAAGGCTTCGGACAGAGTGACGCTCCCAGCGTTATATCATAGATTATTTGTGCCGATTTTCCCGAATCCAAATATTTCACTATTTGCTCACCTCTAGTTATGAACCAAGGTCTATATTAAATATGACTAATACCTGAGTTATCTGTATTCAGCATATATAAACACACATATGTGAACATCTATAGTCGCCAACACATCATAACAGCAGTAAATTGTGACAGTGAGAATGCATTTAACAGCTGTCTATATATGTCACCACTGCAATGACAGGTGATGTACACAAGGCATTCATTTTTCATCCAGCACTCATGAACTACTGGTTTTTCATGGATAATGTCTGTGGAGTCCACTGGTTAGGCCACAGTGTCTCCTCAATTAGTCTCCATCTCTGCATTATTGTGAACATGTCTTCACGGCTGCCATAACAACGCCAACCATAATGGTGGCAACAGCAAATTCTTGTGATAAAATATGTGCCCACATCAACAGATAGGATTGTCTTTTTTTTCTATAACAGGGGGCTGAGGCTGTGCCATGTTTCTACTCACTTTATGTGGTAATGGTAATATCTCTGGAAAGCTTCAACGGATCCCACTGATTCTGAGACTGTTTTCTCATGACATGCTGGAGGGGGGGCGGGAAGGAGGAAGGGAGGGGGGAATGGGCACTTGACCCCGGAGTTTTATAAAAAAAAAACAAAAAAAAAAACCTAGCAGCGCAAATCCAGTTACTGTATATACTCTATACTGTATAAGCAGGCCCGAGTATAAGCCGACCCCCCTAATTTTGCCACAAAAAACTGGGAAACTTAATGACTCAAGTATAAGCCTAGAGTGGAAAATGCAGCAGCTACTGGTAAATTTCAAAAGTAAAAATAGATACCAATAAAAGTAAAATTAATTGAGACATCAGTAGGTTAAGTGTTTTTGAATATCCATATTGAATCAGGAGCCTCATATAATGCTCCATAAAGTTTGATGGGCCCCATTAGATGCTCCATATTAAAATATGCCCCATAAAGGGTAATAAGAGCCCCATAAGATGCTCCATAGAGATATTTGCCCGATATAGTGCTGCACAAGTGTTATGGCCCCATAAGATGCTCCGTACAGTCACTTGCCCCTTATAGTGCTGCACAAGTGTTATGGCCTCATAAGATGATCCATACAGTCACTGCCCCATATAGTGCTGCACAAGTGTTATGGCCCCATAAATGATCCATACAGTCACTGCCCCATATAGTGCTGCACAAACGTTATGGCCCCATAAGATGCTCCGTACAGTCACTTGCCCCTTATAGTGCTGCACAAGTGGTATGGCCCCATAAGATGCTCCATACAGTCACTTGCCCCTTATAGTGCTGCACAAGTGTTATGGCTCCATAAGATGCTCCGCACAGTCACTTGCCCCATATAATGCTGCAAAAGTGTTATGGCCCCATAAGATGCTCCGTATAGTCACTTGCCCCATATAGTACTGCACAAGTGTTATGGCCCCATAAGATGCTCCGTACAGCCACTTGCCCCATATGCTTTTGCTGCGATAAAAAAAAAAAATCACATACTCACCTCTCTTCGCTCAGGACCCCGGCACTGGCAATATTTACCTGCTCCACGTGCGGCTCTGTCTTCGGCACTGACGTTCAGCACAGGGAGCGCACTGACTACGTCACCGTGCCCTCTGACCTGAGCGTCACTGCCAGAGGACGCTGAAGATGGAGCCGCACTGGAACGAGGAGAGGTAAATATCGCGCAGCGCTGCGTTCCCTCCCCGTATACTCACCTGCTCCTGGCGCTGCATCCCTGCTTCTTCCACCGCTGCATCTTCTTCCTGTATTGAGCGGTCACAGTTACCGCTCATTACAGAAATGAATATGTGGCTCCACCTCCCATAGAGGTGAGCCACTTATTCATTTCTGTAATGAGCGGTACCATGTGACCGCTCAGTGCAGGAAGAATCTGCAGCGCTGGAAGCAGGGACGTGCAGGGACCGCGCCGGGAGTAGGTAAGTATAATTACACCCCCCCGCCCCCCCTCCCCTTCCGACCCCCGGGTATGACTCGAGTATAAGCCGAGAGGGGGACTTTCAGCCCCCAAAAATGGGCTGAAAATCTCAGCTTATACTCCAGTATATATGGGTACTACAGAATCTGCCGCCCCCTCTCTTCTGCCGCCTGAGCCAAAGAGCTCAAATCGCCTAATGGTAGCAGCGTCACTGATGATAGTGGTAACTTTTTTTGATATAACTTGCTTTTATTTGTGAACATTTTGGAAATTTGGCAATAATTTTGAAAATTTAGCAATTTTCAAACTTTTAATTTTTAGGCTCTTATGTCACGCAAAATAGATAATAAATAACATTTCCCACAAGCCTTTACATCAGCACATTTTTTGAAACATATTTTTTTTCGTTAGGAAGTTGTAAGGGTTAAAAGTTGATAATCGATTTCTCATTTTTCCAACAAAATTTATAAAACCATTTTTTTTAGGGACCACATCACATTTGAAGTGACTTTGAGGGGCCTATATGACAGAAAATACCCATAAGTGACACCATACAGAAAACTGCACCCTGCAAAGTGTTCAAAAGAAAGCACATTCAAGAAGTTTAACTCTTCAAGTGCTCCACAGGAATTAATGGAATGTAGAAGGAAAAAATTAACATTTAACTTTTTTCACCAAAAATTACTTTATATTTGCAAGGGTAAGAGGAAAAAACAGACCACAAAATGTGTTGTGCAATTTCTCCTGAGTACGCCAATATCCTACATGTGGGGGAAAACTACTGTTTAGGCGCATGGCAGGGCTCAGAATGGAAGGAGCGTCACTTGACTTTTTGAACGCAAAATTTTACTGGAATCATTACCATGTCAAGTTTGGAGAACCCCTGATGTTCCTAAAGAGTGAAAATCCCCAACAATTGACCGCATTTTAGAAAATCCCTCAAGGAACTTATCTAGATGTGTCTTTTAGCCCAAATTTTTTTAATTTTCACAAGCCTAACTGGAGACTACAAAATTTGTTGTGCAATTTTTCCTGAGTATGGAGATATACCATATGTGGGTGGAAACTACTGCTTGGGCACATGGTATGGCTCAGATAAGATGGAGTGACATTTTGGAATGGGCATTTTGCAGATTTTGATAGAATGTTCTGCGGATGTCATGTCACATTTGGAGAGCCCCTGATGTGCCTAAAAAGCAAAAAGTCCCCACAAGTGACTACATTTTGACCTCTTCTGGAATTTATCTAGATGTGTAGTGTGCACCCCAGGTGCTTCAAAGAAGTTTATAATGTTGAGCCATGAAAATAAAACATCAATTATTTCCCCCCAAAAATGTTACTTTAGCCCCCAATTTTTTATTTTCCCTCGGTTAACAGGAAAATGGACCCCAAAATTTGTTGTGCAATTTCTCCTAAATACACCAATACCCCATGCATGGTTGAAAACTATTTTTGAGGCACAGTGCAAAGCACAGAAGAGAAAAAGAGCCATATTGGAGTTCAGATTTTGCTGGACTGGTTTGAGGGTTGACATTTCACATTGTTAGAGCCTCTTAGGTGCCAGAACAGCCGAATTCCCTATAAGTGTCCCCATTTTAAAACTACACCTCTCAATGAATTCATCTATGGGTGCAGTGATCATATTGACACCATGGATGTGTCACATAATTTTATACCATTGGGCAGTGAAGAAAAAATAATTACATTTTTACCACCAAAATTTTGTTTTAACCTCAGATTTGACATTTTCACACTAGGAAATTTCTGCTGAATGTGGAAATATCCCATTATATGTCTGTACAGGATTAGGATAACTGGTAGGTTCGCAGCTGTCCCTATATAGTCCTCGACATACATACATGGGGTACTTTTTTGTGTAGTCTATATTTACATTGCATATTCTATTTTCCCTGTATGTAAAATGCGAGTTACAACTCTATTATCTAGTACTGCTTAGCCATACGGCGAGACTCGGGGGGGAAGGAGGACTAAGCAATTAGATGATTTTATTCTTTGAGTCAGTGTGACTACAGCGATACCAGATTTATATCGTGTTTTTATGTTTGGCTGTTGTTACAAACTAAAAGAAACTTATTTTTGCAAAAGCAAGTTTTTGCATTGCTATATTTTGATAGCTATAATTTTTCCATATTTCAACTGACAGAGTTGTTTGAGGGCTTGTAGTTTGCAGCATAAGTTGACATTTTTATTGGTATCATTTTTGGGCATATGACATTTTTTGATCGCTTTCTATCCCAATTTTTGGGACACAGAATGAACAAAAACCATCAATTCAGGAATTTGTTTTTTTATGCAGTTCCATGTGTTGTAAAATTGATAAGGTAGCTTCATTCTTCAGCTCAGTAAAATTACAGTGATACCACATTTACGCCTTTTTTTATGTTTTGGTGCTTTTACACAATAAAAACTATTTTATAGAAAAAATAATTATTTCTTTGCTTTATTCTGAGAGCTATAACTTTTTTATTTTTATGCTGACAGAGCTGTGCGGCAGCTTGTTTTTTGCGGGACAAGATGACATTTTCTGAGATACCATTTTTGTATACAGTGGTCTTTTTGATCATGTTCTTTCCACTTTTTTGTTCAGCGGTATGATGATAAAGCATAGTTTTTTGCCTCGTATTTCATTTTTTTTTTTAATAGTGTTCACTGAAGGGGTTAACTAGTGGAACAGTTTTATAGGTCGGGTCGTTCTGGATGCGGAGATACCAAATTTGTGTTTTGTTTTTACATAAATAAATGTATTAAATGGATTAATATTTTTTCTTTTTTTGTCCTTTATTTTGTGATTTAAAAAAAATATTTTTACAATTTTTATTAAAAGGAATTTGTCACCTCATTTTGCCTCTATGAGCTGCGGCCACCGCCATTAGGGGCTTATCTACAGCACTCTGTAATGCTGTAGATAAGCCCCCGATATAACCTGAAAGATAAGAAAAACAAGTTAGATTATACTCACCCAGGGGCGGTCCAGTGCGGTCCGGGTCCAATGGGCGTCACAGGTCCGGGTCTGGGGTCTCCCATCTTCATGTGATGACGTCCTCTTCCTTGTTTCCTTGCTTCTGTCGCGGCTCCTGCGCAGGCGTAATTCTCTGCCCTGTTGAGAGCCGAAACAGAAGCAAGGAAGAGGACGTCATCGCATGAAGATGGGAGGCGCCGGACCCGCACCTGCGATGCCCATCAGACCTGGACCGCCCCTGGGTGAGTATAATCTAACTTGTTTTTCTTATCTTTCAGGTTCCATCGGGGGCTTATCTACAGCATTGTAGAATGCTGTAGATAAGCCCCTAATGGCGGTGGCCGCAGGTTATAGCGGCAAAATAAGGTGACAGATTCACTTTAACTTTTTTTAAACTTTTTTACATTGTCCCAGAATGGGACATCAATTTCACACTGATAGACCGCTGATCTAATACTCTGCAATGGTTCTGCATTGCAGAGCATTAGATCAGTGTCTGACATGCAGAGAAGAGGCGTGTCAGCTTGTGATCTGAGCATGAGCTGACAGGCCACCATCTCTGGGTGACCCTACGGCCATCTTTCGGCCCGGGGTCACAATGGAGACCATCAGCATAATGCAATTGCATTGCATTGTGCCGATGGGAGCACAGATAGAGCTCCTTCTGCGATGACCCATGATGTCACTGTCACTATTGACAGCAGCATCAGAGGGGTTAAACGCCTGTGATTGATGCTAACACTGATCGTCGGAGTTGATCCCGGCAGCACCCAGCGTGAGACTGTGCGATCATGGCACCATATAATACGAATGGAGCAATATATGGGGCCCATTAGTATATATGGAGCAATATATGGGTCCCATTATACTGTATGGAACATCACATGGGGTCATTATATACTGTATAGATCACTATATGGTGCCAAAATACTGTATGTAGAAATATATGAGCAATTTTTCTGTATGGAGCAATATATGGGGCCACTATACTATATGGAGCAATATATGGGGATATTAAATACTGTATAGAGCAATATATGGCGCCCATGACACAGTATGGAACATTATATAAGGCCTTTATATACCGTATGGAGCATTATACGGGCCAATATACTGTATAAAGCAATATAAGGGGCCATTATTCTGTATGGAGCAACATATGGGGCCACTATACTGTATGGAGCAATAAGCAATATATGATGTCATTATATACTGTGTGGTGCAATATATGGCAACCATTATTCTGTATGGAGCAATATATGGGGCAATTATACTGTATGGAGCACTATATGGGACCCATTATACTGTATGGAACAATATATGGGACCATTTTAATATATGGAGCATTATATTGGGCCATTATTGTGTATGGAGCAATATATGAGGCCCATTATAATGTATGGAGCAATATATGGGGCCATTATTCTGCATTGAAAAGATGAGGCCCATTATTCTATATAAAGCAGTATATGAGTAGAGATGAGCGAATATGTTCGGCTCCCTCCTTATTCGGCAAGCTTGAGCGCTTACCGAATAAGCTGCAGAGGGATCCCGGATAGAGGTCCATTATACTGTATGGAGCATTATATGAGGCCCATTATTCTGTATGGAGCAATATATGACCCCCATTATACTTTATGGAGCACTATGTGGGGCCATTATACTGTATGGAGCACTATGTGGGGCCAATAATTCTGTATGGAGGACTATGTAGTGTGTCTTTTGTGCTGTTCTTTGTGTAATATAATTGTGCTTTATGTTGCTTTTTATTGATAGACTGTTTCACAGGATTTTAAACATCTGATCAGCTTTCTACATTCTACTATCGATCACAGACAAGTCAGGTATGATTTTCGTCCTTTGAGAGTACTCCTGATCTTTGGGGGGGCTTCGTTTCAGGGGATGTGTCAGATGTCCATAAAAATGTTAGTCCATCCATGAATTTGGCAATTTTTTTTAGTAGGTTGGCAACCCTGGCAGTGGTCAATCAAGGACACATAGTGCAGAAGATAAAAGAAGCATCATGCTTACACTTTTCTCCTCAATTAAAAGATGTCTAGCAACATTACGTGGCAGAGAGGTGCATAATTTCAATGCTGGGGCCTGATGAAGCTGGGGGAACCATGGTTTGGAGCACCGGGCTACACACTAGCAGGGTTTTATATTTATACCGTGTAAATTCATACTCATATTGAATTTCTATGCTAATTGATGTCTATGTAACCTGCTGAGTGGAAACTCACTAAAGACACATTACCTATTGCAAGTTTATAGGAAAAAACTGCAAATAAAACTCAGCACTCCCAAAAGAGAATTTGACATGCTGCAGATTTAAAACATGTAGTGCAGGTCAGTTTACACTACATAATAAAAAAGCACAGTGGGCATGAGATTTTATTCCTATGGCTAGATTTGGGTTTCTGTTCTGGAGGCTTGGCCTCAGGGCGTTGTAAGGAGGAGAGCCAGGCTAACGGTCTCTACTGCGTGTCTGGGCCGGAACCGTCGGGGCTGTCACCAGTGTTGCAGGGGGAAGAAATTTATTGACCGGCGCTCAGGGCACCTGACAGAAGTGGGCGAGTCCGACATAAATAGCAGTTTGAGCGGGAAGACGGGACACTTGGCGGGGACCGAGCTTGTGGGTAGTGAGACGGTTAACTCCCTCTTCACGGACCCACACCCGCTAGCTGTGCCTATACCCACAGCTAGCCAGACTGCTGACTCATCCCAATCTCAGCTCAGAGAGACTTCTGCACTGGGTAGTGACCAGAATAGAGTATGTACCTTGGCTCCGCTCACCACTGCGGAGACGCACCGCTTAGTCCCATCCTTGCTGTGCCTGCTAAGGACTGGCCCGTGCCTGTGTCTGCTGGTCTGTGTGCTCCTATTGCAGCCTTGCCTACTGAACCTTCTGCTTCTTCTTCTGTGCCGCCAACCATCACCTCTACCTCACTGTGCGCACGGATCAGGAGATCATGTGCCAAAGAACCCGAAGTATTCGTCATCGCAAGGAGAAAGTGCATCGCTCATCTGCAGGACTGGATAGGAGACATCTCTCGCTGCCTGTGGCACCACCGAGGGATCTTCCAGCCACCTTCCTCCAACGCACAGAGACCGATAAGTTAACCTGTTATATTCTAGTGCACTTGACTTTCCTCTTTCCCCCAAAAACATCTTTTACCCCCCTGCTTGTACCATTACTGTTCCTATACATAAAGAACCTGTTAACCCTTGCTCTGCCTCCTGTGTGTGTCACTGCATCCTACGCACCTGCTATCATCCTACACTGTCCCTGGGAATGGGGGAGATCTATCCACATTAGCAGCATATGGATACAGTTTGCACTACACAGGAAAATAAACAGTTAATACATCGGATTAGCCCATTAGTTGGGAGGGGTAGGATTAATTTATAGGGTTAGCACTTCCTAGTTGGTGGGAGTCAGTGAGAGTCAGAGTAGAGAAGAGAGTAGAAAAGATTTGGAGTCTAGTCAAGTTCAGAGTCAGTATTATGGAGCTCAGAGGAAGGCTAGACTTTACAGTGTTCACAAGTTCAAAGACAGTGGAGGCAACAGAGGTGAAAAGGTTCTGTCATTGCCAAGTCTCCAAACAGCATGAGGTTCAGGTGGACGCAAGGTCAGTTTTGGGTCCAAAAGAGGCATTGAGTGTCATATCTCTGTCGCCCCTGTGAGGAAAATGTCAGCCTGGTGTCAGCGGAAAGGAGGAAGGGAAATATGGTGGCCATGAGGGAAGCTGTACTGCTGGATAGAAGGTCCCTGGTACCAACAGTGAAGGTTGAGAAGGGGGCAGGTTGGCAGAATGAAGGCAAAGACTGATAGTACACAGGACAAAGGGAACATCACCAAAAACGGACTTTGGAAAAAAATACGATAGGCCCAGCAGGAAATTTAAGTAAAACTCTTATTTATTTCTTCATATTTAAAACATGGATAATGGTAAACCACTTGAAGCCATGATTAAGACATCAAGTCGAAACGCGTCGGAATAACGCTGCCACTCCATGAATTTTTTATGCGTGATGTTGTGTGCAATACTTTTTGAGTGGTTTACCATTATCCATGTTTTAAATATGAAGAAATAAATAAGAGTTTTACTTGAATTTCCTGCTGGACCTATCGTATTTTTTTCTTGTGAACTGTGTGCTCCTACCTCCATGCAGGAACAGATGAGAGGTGGCAGATTTCCAGGTGAGCTGACTACTTGTGTGTTTTTTGTAAAAAGGGACTCTGACTCAATCTATATGCTGCAGCAGTGTATAACCAAATTGCACAGTAAAGCTCAACCTGTTAAACCATACCCAAGGTCTCCTGTCTTGCCTATAGCCGGATCCGATCCCATGGTCGGGGAAGTAACAAGGACGCACTAACTAGAAGTGAGTAAAGAATGAATTCCACACACACAAGTCATACTCCTGTTTAGAAGAGGGGTTTCAGGGCAAAGAGAACTCAGTACCATCCCACAGCAAACTGGCCCGAAACCCCCTTCACCAATACACTGGCCTGTTGCAGTTGCTGGCTATTTGGACATTTACCCATCTATCTTGCATTTCTTGTTACATGCTCCCAGGCAGATTCCAGGAGCTGCAAGTCTCTCGTGGGGCACATACACAGTCCCTGTGCCCGCTGGTCCACTGGCAGCTCTGTTCCCCTCCAGGGGTATGGCCAGCTCCCAACAGGGGAGCACACCTGACCACAGGCAAGCCTGCCTGGGCACTGAGCTGCAGACAGGGACTTCCTGTCTGCTTGGAAGCTGCTGGCCCAGCCTTCTGGGTTAACCCCTTCTGTCCCTGCCTCTAACATGTGCATGGCAAACACAGCACACTACAGTACATGTTAATAACAATGCAAAACACAAGGAACATCACAGCACATACGTTACAATGATACAGCATAAAGACATCACATGAATATAGCATTAATGCATTCATAAACAGGTACACCATCCGGGGCACATAAGGGGCATGGGCCCAGCACAGGAGAGAGGGGCAGACAAGGGTCCCCGCCACATCCTTACACCGGCGTGCTGACACGGCTTCAATCACCACTCAATATATAGCGGCATATAAGCAGCAGTTGTAAGCACTCCCTAGCAGATTGACTGACAGCTCTCTTTGGACACTGTAGAGTCAGCTGTCAATGTGCCGGGTGTGCTTAAAGCTGCCACCCACTGTATACTGAAGCTGAACCATCACTCCTCTATGCCTGAAAGCCAGAGGCTGCTGGGAGGAATAAAATTACATTCCTCCTGGTAGCCGTGCCTTCAATGAAATGGCTGGGCAGCTTTAGAACATAATTTAATCTTCTGGGAGAAATAAAGTTCTTTTTTTCCTGGTAACGTGCTTTCAGTGCGGCAGCAAGGCAGTTTCAGAATGCTATTAACCTCATATCTGCATGTTAATATTGTTTAGAGACATTGGAGATTCCCTTTAAATAAATCATTAAACATTTTTTTCAAAAAAATCCAGACATTTAACTTTGCATTTCTGTTTTTTTTGCACAACTTTCTTTTACTAGTTAAATTTGACACCCACACATGCTATACCAATACTGTTGCTGAATTTGGATTTTTGGACAGGTACCTGACTATCTAGAATTTTTCATTACATCCCTTTTATCAAGTGTGGACAAATTTGGGTTTAAAAGTTTGACAATAGTTATTGTATAGGAAAAATGTATGGTAAAAGAAAAAGTGGCAAAATAAATGATCTGATAGCACAACTGAGAATGTGGAAGCTGCTAGCAGTACCTCCATCACTGTCACCAGCCATGTGTACTGCCAAACACAGATCATAATTGGCCTCATTTACCTCCAGAAAGCCTATTAGAGGAAGTGGAGAGAGTTATGGAATACATCACATCGCTCGTTTCAGTCACAGCAGAAACATGTTACCTCTGACAATGAGAATGTCAGCTTGAGTTACAGTTGGGCACAAACCTTTTTCTCTGCCACTGGTACTTGGTATATTTTACATTGTGGACTTTCATTTTCGTTCTGCCCCTTCAGTCAATAAGCAATAACACTCCGTGGGTTAAGAAAGATGTCTTGCATCAGCAACTTCTTCCAGTTGATTTGTTGAATGAGATGAACAGTCATCCTTTTTACTCAGATGACACGGATCCAGAAGAGATAGAGAATACAGTTCAAATGCTTAGCTGCGTTACACTATTTTTGGTCAATGTAACTCATGCTCCTTGAATGGCCCACATCTTGAATTTAATTGTGTTCTTTTTTTTTAAGTATTATACCTAATTGAAGAAGGTGGTGGTAATGTCCAGGAAAGCGTCTAGTCATTGCAACCATTCTTATGTGACAAAGCACTGCCTTATGGTTTTGCAAAAACAAAATGGTCTGTCTGAGCACCATGTGATTTGCAATGGAAATCAACACTTCATTAATTGGAGAGACTGATTTTATACCAGAGTTTAAGCAAGCCTACTGGAACTTGAGTTATTTAGAAATCCTCCATTGACAGCTAATGAGGGATGTGTGTTACCTACTGAAGCCCTTCAAAGAGGCAACTAAAATTATCAGTAGAGAAAGAACTGTGGTGGCATCAAAGATATCCTCCCCCTCATATTTATCTTGGAAATAACACTTCCTAGAATGCAATAGGGGATGGATGAAAAATAACACAGAGCTTGGGGGTTACATATCTGAAAAGTCACAGAGCTTGACTGTTATTGAAGCGTAAGAGAATTGTACTATAAATCACAGCTGCAGCAACAAGCAGGGCTGGATTAAGGGTACCCATGGGCTTGGGCTTTTCAGACTGAGTGGGCCTCCTGATGTCACGTGATGGTTCACTTGATGGGTTATGCGACTGGGTGGTTGACATCTCAGTAACATTTCACATGACAGATGATGTGATGAACACAGAGATGCTCATGTGTACAAATAGGAGATAATGAAAGAATCGAGAAAAAGTGACTTTTGTAGCATGTCTGGTTTAACGTTTTACTCATGCACTCCCCAACCTGCAGGATTTGACTCCACAACTGACTTTGCACTAGAAAACAAATCAATACAAACCACATACAGAGGTATCAATCACTGTATTTAATAAGGCTGAACACTCTATATACTAAGAGAGGACACTGTAATAATGAACAACGTAGTATCCTTGGTGGATTTGTGCATTGTTATACTATCCCATCCTGTCCTTTGATTTGCATTTGTTTTTTTACTGTATGTACATAATTATATATATTTATTTATATATATTTGTTTTTTGCTTTATATGCAGTCTGACTGATGAAGGTCTTTGTAGGACCGAAACGTTTCTTTGTTTTTGGATTGCCTGCACAAAATAAAATCTGCTCACAACATTTACCTGAGTGCCAAGTTTCCTACAAAATGTTAGGAAGCAGTCTTCAAACACTTTCAGTACTTCCCTCCAGTAAGCACAGTATACAAAGCAGTCCAGTGCAGGTGCAGAGTACAGTGGTCTACCATGACATTGTTGGATCTCTTGGTCCGTACTTTAGGTTCAGCTATACCAACAGAACCTCGTACTTCATTAGCTCCGAAAGATGTGCAATGGCTGTACTGCACACTACCACAATCTTGGGCCCTGATTCATAAAGACGATGTTTTGTGTGCCAGTTTTGATGAAGACTATGCTGGAGCAACATGTGCCAAATTTTTTAAGAGGCATGCTCCTTTTTATTTATTTGTCACATCTTTCAACTGCCATACACCACCACAAGAATTGTACTCCAGTCAAGGCCATTTTTGGGATGTAAATTATGCTGCATTTGTGTGCCACAATTGATCACACCCCTTATGGCTAAGTTCTACAAACTTTAAAAAGTTGGCATAGTTGACCAGCACTGGCTTAATAAAAACACCAAAAGTTGCTAAATTTTGATTAACTATGAGTTACTGAATGTTTTTTAGACACTTCAAACAATTATATTCCCAAATACAGGTGAAAACTTTTTGATGATTGGGGTCTGTATTACTAAGTAGCTTAAAAAAATTAACTAACGCATCTGTAAAGGAAGGGTTTTACCTTAATTTACCAATTATTCTCTATTCTCTACCAATTATATTTTATGGTGCTGCTTACTGTGTGTCCACAAAAAATCATGTCGTCTTCCAGAGAAGGAACTAGCCATTATTGTGCCTCTCAAAAGGCAGTAGGCTTGCCACCCCTCTACAAGACCAATCTGTTTCTATAGTAGTGCACTCTATTACTCTATATCTCCTCTTGACAGGACTAGGTTAAAGGGGTCATCCCCTTTGAGATAATCTTGGTCCCCGGGCGCAATTTCTTATAAAAAAACAAATAAACAATTCTTTCCTCACCTACCTGGGTCCAGCGCTGAGTCTCTGCCTTCTCCAGGTGTTAGGTTATATCTCCTTTTCTCTTCTGTAATAAACATATAACCCAAGTACCTGACATCTTTAAGTAATAAATGCAGTAATCTGAAGCACCTTGGCAGACAGTGATGTCTGGACCGGCCGGGGTCTCCTAATCTGAACAAAACTCTTTGGACTGACATTTGTTTCTTCTGAATGTATCTGGGTTGTGAAGGGACCTCAACAATTATGCATTATTGCCCTCTAAATATTATAACCCTTCTTCTGGAAAAATGTCTGGATCTTTTTTCCATAGCTTTGCAGGCGGTCTCTGTATATTATAGATGCTTAGTCGAATACCAGTTCATGCAAGTGTGATATTTTTTCCTAACTGGTATGCTTTGAATTGATAGGCATATCCCCCGAGTTTGCACATAGGTTGAAGAAGGATAAAATTAAATAATCATATAGAGAACATTTTGAATTTTTCTTTGTGACTTCAGCATTTTTGCTGTTATTTAATACATTAAATTTGGACAATCGACAACAAAGCCAAAAATGTTCGCTGTAACTGAAAGATAAGAAGCATTGTTGAATGTTATAGTGATACTACCTTTACCTTCCTATGGATATTTGCAGTGTAGAAAATATGAATACTGTACGATTTTTGCTTAGTGATCTTTTCCATTCATTGCCCTTCTTACCAGTAGTTTATTGTTGCCTTGAACAGTGCAATCACATAAACTTTAATGGGGTATTCCTACTCAGCATATTCACAGGATCAGCCTTAAATGTCTGACAGATGAGAGTTTTTCCTTTGGCACTATTCTGACTCTTCAAGGCAGTATGAGTCTCTAAATCTTTAGCCATCAATCCCTTAGATAACTACAGTCATGGCCAAAAGTACTGACACCCATGCAATTCTGTCAGATAATGCTCATTTTCTTCCTGAAAATGATTGCAAACACAAATTATTTGGTATTATCTTCATTTAATTTGTCTTAAATGAAAAAACACAAAAGAGAATGAAGCAAAAAGCAAAACATTGATCATTTCACACAAAACTCCAAAAATGGGCCAGACAAAAGTATTGGCACCCTCAGCCTAATACTTGGTTGCACAACCTTTAGCCAAAATAACTGCAACCAACTGCTTCCGGTAACCATCAATGAGTTTCTTACAATGCTCTGCTGGAATTTTAGACCATTCTTCTTTGGCAAACTGCTCCGGGTCCCTGATATTTGAAGGGTGCCTTCTCCAAACAGCCATTTTTAGATCTCTCCACAGGTGTTCTATGGGATTCAGGTCTGGACTCATTGCTGGCCACCTTAGAAGTCTCCAGTGCTTTCTCTCAAACCATTTTCTAGTGCTTTTTGAAGTGTGTTTTGGGCCATTGTCCTGCCTGAAGACCCATGACCTCTAAGGGAGACCCAGCTTTTTCACACTGGGCCCTACATTATGCTGCAAAATTTGCTGGTAGTCTTCAGACTTCATAATGCCATGCACACGGTCAAGCAGTCCAGTGCCAGAGGCAGCAAAGCAACCCCAAAACATCAGGGAACCTCCACCATGTTTGGCTGTAGGAACCGTGTTCTTTTCTTTGAATGCCTCTTTTTTTCTCCTGTAAACTCTATGTTGATGCCTTTGCACAAAAAGCTCTACTTTTGTCTCATCTGACCAAAGAACATTCTTCCAAAACGTTTTAGGCTTTTTCAGGTAAGTTTTGGCAAACTCCAGCCTGGCTTTTTTATGTCTCGGGGTAAGAAGTGCGGTCTTCCTGGGTCCCCTACCATACAGCCCCTTTTCATTCAGATGAAAAAAGTTATGGCTCTGGGAAAGAGGGGAGTGAAAAACGAACACGGAAAAACGAAAAATCCCAAGGTCATGAAGGGGTTAAAAGGCACCAGTCTAAGCAATTGGTATAGTGGTAAGTAAATATGAGATTGCTTGACACAATATGCAAATAGAATGTCTGGTTGATTAAACAGTATGCAGAGGATGACCAATATAAGTATTGCCAAACAGTGGTATTGCAGAGAATCAATGGAAATCCAGTGCTAACAGAGTAAAGGTAGAGGTAAGGTGAAGCAATAATCAATGGTCTAATAAATACAATTACCAGAACAGGGAGAGAGTGTGCCAGGTCCTCCATGCGCATTTTGGAGCTTGCAATTTTTTGGTGGAGTGGCTAGAAATGACCGGTATCATCTTTAAATATATACAGATCACTAATCATGGGAAGCCTTTGAAGGCTATAGTTACGCCAGCATGGACTGGCGCATACGGATACTGACCCGCCCCAATCATATCAACAAAAGCGTAACAGTGACACTGTGAACACGAGACCCTGAAAGCACTGGCAATGTGTGTCACATGAGCGCAGCACTGGATCACATGTGCAGGGCTTCAATTGAACTCGCACCTGAAATATGCAAGTACAGTTGATCACTGATATCCGCCGCACTGCACCTTCTCTGAGCTGTTTGACCATGTGTCCCCCCCACACTAGATGTGCCCCTGGTTAATAAAACATTCACAAATCAAAATAGGTGATATCACAGCTGACACTGTTTACCCTTCCTGCACAATAAATTTGCACAAGTTTATTAAGCTCATTAAGTTGGAGTCTGACCTATGTACATGTGTTGTTTCCTGAAACAACAGAAAGTTAGAGTCTAAAAAAGTTTCAGTGGTGTGTGTGGAAATTGCAAAATCTCTATGTTTTATTTTTAATATAGATTGTGGTGTGTAAAATGCAGGGGAATCTTTATCGTATCATGTACTGTACTGTAGATCTGCTTCAATATGCTAAGATAGTGGGGAAAAGAAATTAAAACACTTAGTAATTAGTGTTGAGCATTCCGATAATGCAAATATCGGGTATCGGCCGATATTCGCTGTATCGGAGTTCCAATACTGAGTTCCGATACTTTTGCAGTATTGAATACCGGAATCGGTAGTTCCCATAATGCAATGAGCCAGTTTGATTTAATTCAGCCAGTGAGGAATCCTAAGAAGTGTGGGCACATCCTGTTACGCATGTTAGGCATGTAACTACTGGCATGGCTGTGATTGGCTGATGAAATGATGTCATGATGCACTATAAAAGCCGCTGCCGCCAATTTTTGGTTCACTCTGCTGTGAATTCAGTTAGGACAGGACGCTGTGTTCTGACTGAGGGTCAGTTTGAGATAGCGATTTGATTCATTGTGCTTTACCCAGGCTACAGCAACCGCTGTGTGAGAATCTTTTTTTTGCCTTGCAGCGCTGTTTACGGCTGTCTGCAAGGTCTGTGTGTGTGAGTGCAGCTCAAGCTGCAGTGTGTTCTGCAGCCACATCTGGTTGTAGTCCGCTCAGCGTGCGTCACTGCCTCATACTGTGACATTGTCCTTTGTTGCATTTGTGCTGCTGCACATTTTTCCTGATTTCTCCTAGTAGTGTGTTTCCATCCGTATCCAGCTAGATTGCGTGCAAACACTATACAGGAGTAGATAGAGGAGCTTTTCGGCAGCCTTGCAGCACTGTTCATGGCTGTCTGCAAGGTCTGTGTGTGTGAGTGCAGCTCACGCGGTAGTGTGTTCTGCAGCCACATCTGGTTGTAGTCCGCTCAGCGTGCGTCACTGCCTCATACTGTGACATTGTCCTTTGTTGCATTTGTGCTGCTGCACATTTTTCCTGATTTCTCCTAGTAGTGTGTTTCCATCCGTATCCAGCTAGATTGCATGCAAACACTATATAGGAGTAGATAGAGGAGCCTTTCTGCTGGCTTGTGCCCTGCAGCCCCAACCAGATTCGTATTAGCCTATTTTTTGGAGCCTCATCTATTGCATTGTAGGTTACCTTCCTGCATTGTAATAGCTACAAAAAGTTTGTGATACTATCGGTTTTACATCTTTGGGTACATCCAGTGTCTTTTTGTGAAAAAAACAAAAAGTTAATAAGGTTCACCAAACACTCCACTTTACAGTTGTGTAGGCCACATTAGCTCATATTAAAGTCTAGTCCACACTTTATAAAATTAGTGTTTCTTATACCTGTTAGCAGCTGTTCAGGAATAAGCACACTAAACCCTTAGTACTTTTCTGCCTATCTTTATCAGTCTACCAAGATGAAGAAGGCAGGGAGTAAGGCACGTGGTCGTGGGCGTGGAGTTTCTGCAGGGAGAGGACGTGGGGATTCTGTGCCTGCTGTGGGCACCAGTGACTCAGCATTCCCCAGTTTTACCAGGGAACAGTCCTTTATGCACAGCTTTGTAGGAGCTCGCCGTACCCCACTGCTGTGGGAGGAACAAATTGAAGCCGTTGTCGGATGGATGGCAGCTAACGCTTCGACTTCAATTAGTGCCACATCCTCTCAGGTCCAGAGTACTGAAGAGCACCCATCTGTCTCTTCACCACCTGCCAAATTGCCCAGGCAGTCAGAGAGCCCTGGACAGGAGCCATCTCTACTTCTGTTCTCTGAATCTTTTGGCTTGGAAACAGGGGGCCAGCCAAGCAGCATTCGAGAAATTGAAGAAGAGGCAATATGCAGTGATGCACAACTGCTTTGTCTCTCTGAATCTGAAGCGGCGGGTGGGCCAGTGCCTACGGTCAGCACTAGGGTTGAGCGAAACGGGTCGAACATTTTCAAAACTCGCCGACTTTTGGCGAAGTCGAGTTTCATGAAACCCGATCCGACCCCTGTGCGTGGTCGGCCATGCGGTACGCGACTTTCGCGCCAAAGTCGCGTTTCAATGACGCGAAAAGCGCCATTTCTCAGCCAATGAAGGTAAACGCAGAGTGTGGGCAGCGTGATGACATAGGTCCTGGTCCCCACCATCTTAGAGAAGGGCATTGCAGTGATTGGCTTGCTGTCTGCGGCGTCACAGGGGCTATAAAGGGGAGTTCCCGCCGACCGCCATGTTACTGCTGCTGATCTGAGCTTAGGGAGAGGTTGCTGCCGCTTCGTCAGAAGCAGGGATAGCGTTAGGCAGGGTCCATTAACCACAAAACCGCTTGTGCTGTAGCGATTTCCACTGCCCAACACCACCTTCGGTGTGCAGGGACAGTGGAAGCTCCTTTTTTTTTTTTTTTTTCCTCAGCGCTGTAGCTCATTGGGCTGCCCTAGAAGGCTCCCTGATAGCTGCATTGCTGTGTGTACGCCGCTGTGCAAACCAACTGCTTTTTTCAAAGCACAAATCCTCTTGTTCCTTCCTTTCTGCACAGCTATCTTGTTTGTTTGTCCACACTTTTTATTTAATTTGTGCATCAGTCCACTCCTTATTGCTGCCTGCCATACCTGGCTGAGATTACTGCAGGGAGATAGTAATTGAAGGACAGTTCCTTTTTTTTTTTTTTTTTTGTGGGAGATTAAGATTGACATTTCTGCTAGAGTGCCATCTCTGTCTGTGTCATCTCTCACTCAGTGGGCCATAGAAAGCCTATTTATTTTTTTGCTTGATTTGGGTTCCAAAATCTACCAGAAAAAATCACAACATCAATCAGTGGGAGAAAAATATTGGCCTCAGGGCTTGTGTGCCACTCCTTACTCCTGTGTGTGCCATCTCTCACTCAGTGGGCCATAGAAAGCCTATTAATTTTTTTGCTTGATTTGGGTTCTAAATTCTACCTGAAAAAATCAATAAATCAATCAGTGGGAGATTAATATTGGCCTTTGGGCTTGTGTGCCAGTCCTAAGCGTGCCATCTCTCTCTCTCTGATAGTGGGCCATAGAAAGCCTATTTTTTTATTATTTTATTGGGTTTATAAATTTTCCCTGGAAAAAAAAAAAAGTGGGAGATTAATATCGGCCTCTGGGCTTGTGTGCCAGTCCTGAGCGTGCCATCTCTCTCACAAATAGTGGGCCATAGAAAGCCTATTTATTTTTTGGGTTGATTTGGGTTCATAATTCTACCTGAAAAAATCAATCAATCAATCAGTGGGAGATTAATATTGGCCTTTGGGCTTGTGTGCCAGTCCTAAGCGTGCCATCTCTCTCTCTCAGATAGTGGGCCATAGAAAGCCTATTTATTATTTTTTTTTTTATTGGGTTTATAAATTTTCCCTGGAAAAAAAAAAAAGTGGGAGATTAATATTGGCCTCTGGGCTTGTGTGCCAGTCCTGAGCGTGCCATCTCTCTCACAAATAGTGGGCCATAGAAAGCCTATTAATTTTTTTGCTTGATTTGGGTTCCAAAATCTACCTGAAAAAAATCACTAAATCAATCAGTGGGAGATTAATATTGGCCTCTGGGCTTGTGTGCCACTCCTGACTCCTGTGTGCGTCATCTGTCACTCAGTGGGCCCTAGAAAGCCTATTTTTTGTTTTATTTGTTTTCTAAATTCTCCCTGAAACAATCATTTTATTTTCTTTGGTTTCTAAATTATTCCTGAAAAAAATCATTTTTTTTGTATTTTTATTTCTCTCAAGTCTCCCTGAAAAAAAAAATAAAAAATCTGTGGGAGATTCATATTGCCCCTTCTGCTTGTGTGCCAGTCTTGACTCCTGGGTGTGCCATCTCTCTCTCCCCAATTGTGGGCCATAGAAAGCCTATTAATTTTTTTGCTTGATTTGGGTTCCAAAATCTACCAAAAAAAATCACTAAATCAATCAGTGGGAGATTAATATTGGCCTCTGGGCTTGTGTGCCACTCCTGACTCCTGTGTGCGTCATCTGTCACTCAGTGGGCCCTAGAAAGCCTATTTTTTGTTTTATTTGTTTTCTAAATTCTCCCTGAAACAATCATTTTATTTTCTTTGGTTTCTAAATTATTCCTGAAAAAAATCATTTTTTTGTATTTTTTTTCTCTCAAGTCTCCCTGAAAAAAAAAAAAAAATAAAAAATCTGTGGGAGATTCATATTGCCCCTTCTGCTTGTGTGCCAGTCTTGACTCCTGGGTGTGCCATCTCTCTCTCTCTCCCCAATTGTGGGCCATAGAAAGCCTATTAATTTTTTTGCTTGATTTGGGTTCCAAAATCTACCAAAAAAAATAACTAAATCAATCGGTGGGAGAATAATATTGGCCTCTGGGCTTGTGTGCCACTCCTGACTCCTGTGTGCGTCCTCTCTCACTCAGTGGGCCCTACAAAGCCTTTTTTTTTTTTTTTTTTTCCTAAATTCTCCCTGAAACAATCATTTCATTTTATTTGTTTTATAAATTCTTCTGTAAAAAATATTTTTTTTTTTAAAAATTTTTTTTCTGAAGTCTCCCTTTTAAAAAAAACAAACACAAATCAGTGGGAGATAAATATTTACATTTGCGCTTCAGTGACAGTCCTGCGTGTGTGCCATCTCATTTGTTGCCAACAACAACAGAGTGTGTAACATTGTGGCTGATTTTCGTTGTGGTCTCACCCACCTGTAAAGGGGTAGCTAAATCATACTGAAGTTATAGCTCACCGTGTAAGTTGTGTGACAGCAACAAATACCGTTCGTTTGTTAACGTTCTTAAAACAATGAGGAAGTCTGGTGGAAGAGGTCGTGGCCGGGGGCGTTCATTGTCAGCTGGTAATGAGGGTAGTGGTAGTGGTGGAGCATCAGCTGGTCGTGGGAAAAAAAATATTGCACCTAAGTCTGGAGCTGTGGAGCCAGGTTCGTCGTCTGGCTACACAAGGCCTCGAACGCTCCCTTTTCTGGGAGTAGGAAAACCGCTTTTAAAGCCGGAGCAGCAAGAGCAAGTTTTGGCTTATCTTGCTGACTCAGCCTCTAGCTCTTTTGCCTCCTCTCGTGAAACTGGTAAATGTCAAAGCAGCGCGTCGTTAGTGGATGTTCACGGTCAGGGACAAGTCGCTTCCTTGTCCTCTTCAGCAAAAACAACAACAGAGAAGAATGCAGCAGGCGACACAACGGGTTACTCCATGGAGCTCTTTACACATACCGTCCCTGGCTTAGAAAGTGAAGCAGTTAACAGTCCATGCCCATTACAAGTTGAATCTGACATGGAGTGCACTGATGCACAGCCACAGCCAGACTACTATCCTGGTCCTTTGACTCAGACCACAACATTGCCATCGCAGGGTGCTGATCAAGAATCAGACCCTGATGAGACTATGTTGCCCCATCACGAACGCTATACCACCGACCGCCACGGTGACACAGACGAAGTTGCACACGAGCTACAAGAAGAGGTAATAGATGACCCAGTTCTTGACCCCGATTGGCAGCCATTGGGGGAACAGGGTGCAGGCGGCAGCAGTTCTGAAGCGGAGGAGGAGGGGCCGCAGCAGGCATCAACATCGCAACAGGTTCCATCTGCCGGGCCCGTATCTTGCCCAAAACGCGTGGCAAAGCTAAAACCTGTTGGAGGACAGCGTGGCCATCCGGTTAAAGCTCAGTCTGCAATGCCTGAAAAGGTATCCGATGCTAGAAAGAGTGCAGTCTGGCATTTTTTTAAACAACATCCAATTGATCAGCGCAAAGTCATCTGTCAAAAATGTTCAACTACCTTAAGCAGAGGACAGAATCTGAAAAGTCTCAATACAAGTTGCATGCATAGACATTTAACCACCATGCATTTGCAAGCCTGGACTAACTACCAAACGTTCCTTAAGGTTGTAGCACCCTCGGCCAATGAAGCTAGTCAGCAACGCAACATCCCTTCCGGCAGTGTAGGGCCACCATTTTCCGCACCACCTGCAGTATCTGTGCAGGTTTCTTTGCCAGGCCAAAGCCGTCAGGGTCAGGGAATCACCAGTTTCGTAGTAGGAAACACTGCATCTAGGGCACCGGTGGCAACAATACCATCTCCCACCGTCTCTCAGTCTGCCATGTCCACCGGCACCCCCGCTAGTTCCACGATCTCCAGCTCACCCTACATGAGACTATGGTTAGAAAAAGGAAGTACTTAGCCTCGCATCCGCGTACACAGGGTTTGAACGCACACATAGCTAGACTAATCTCGTTAGAGATGATGCCCTACCGGTTAGTTGAAAGCGAAGCTTTCAAAGCCCTGATGGACTACGCTGTACCACGCTACAAGCTACCCAGTCGACACTTTTTTTCCAGAAAAGCCATCCCAGCCCTCCACCAGCATGTTAAAGAGCGCATCGTCCATGCACTCAGGCAATCTGTGAGCACAAAGGTGCACCTGACAACAGATGCATGGACGCAGTCGTGGCTGGGCACTGTAGATCTTGAGGCAGGCAAGGTAGTGAGTGATAACGGAAGGAATTTCATGGCTGCCATCTCCCTTTCCCAACTGAAACACATTCCTTGCCTGGCTCACACCTTAAACCTGGTGGTGCAGTGCTTCCTGAAAAGTTATCCGGGGTTATCCGACCTGCTCCTCAAAGTGCGTGGACTTTGCTCACATATCCGCCGTTCGCCCGTACACTCCAGCCGTATGCAGACCTATCAGCGTTCTTTGAACCTTCCCCAGCATCGCCTAATCATAGACGTTGCAACAAGGTGGAACTCAACACTGCACATGCTTCAGAGACTGTGTGAACAGAGGCGGGCTGTTATGTTTTTGTGGGAGGATACACATACACGGGCAGGCAGTAGGATGGCAGACATGGAGTTGTCAGGTGTGCAGTGGTCGAAGATTCAAGACATGTGTCAAGTCCTTCAGTGTTTTGAGGAATGCACACGGCTGGTTAGTGCAGACAACGCCATAATAAGCATGAGCATCCCCCTAATGCGTCTGCTGATGCAAAGTTTGACGCACATAAAGGATCAGGCGTCTGCAGCTGAGGAAGAGGAAAGCCTTGATGACAGTCAGCCATTGTCTGGCCAGGGCAGTGTACAGGACGAGGTAGCGGGCGAAGAGGAGGAGGAGGACGAGGAGGATGATGGGGATGATTATATTTTTAATGAGGAAGCTTTTCCGGGGCCACTGGAAATTGGTGGCGCGGCAAGGCCGGGTTCTGGTTTTTTGAGGGACACAAGTGACGTGGATTTGCCTGAAACTGCCCCTCAACCAAGCACAACCGCAGATTTGAGAACTGGAACTTTGGCCCACATGGCGGATTATGCCTTACGTATCCTCAAAAGGGACACACGCATAACTAAAATGATGAATGATGACGATTACTGGTTGGCCTGCCTCCTTGATCCTCGCTATAAAGGCAAATTGCAAAATATAATGCCACATGAGAACTTGGAACTAATATTAGCAACCAAACAATCAACTCTTGTTGACCGTTTGCTTCTGGCATTCCCTGCACACAGCGCCCGTGATCGTTCTCACACGAGCTGCAGGGGCCAGCAGACCAGAGGAGTTAGAGGGGCAGAAATCAGAAGTGGCGTTGGCCAGAGGGGTTTTCTGACCAGGTTGTGGAGTGATTTTGCTATGACCGCAGACAGGACAGGTACTGCAGCATCAATTCAAAGTGACAGGAGACAACATTTGTCCAGTATGGTTACAAACTATTTTTCATCCCTTATCGATGTTCTCCCTCAACCGTCATTCCCATTTGATTACTGGGCATCAAAATTAGACACCTGGCCAGAATTGGCAGAATATGCATTGCAGGAGCTTGCTTGCCCGGCAGCTAGTGTCCTATCAGAAAGAGTATTCAGTGCTGCAGGTTCAATACTAACAGAAAAAAGGACTCGTCTGGCTACCCAAAATGTAGATGATCTAACCTTCATTAAAATGAACCACAACTGGATTTCGAAATCTTTTGCCCCACCTTGCCCGGCTGACACCTAGCTTTCCTATGAAAAGGTGTTGCCTGTGGACTATTCTGAATGCCTTTTCCAATCTCGTAATTTTCTGCACCTGATTGTCCAGCATACGACATGTTTACACCTCACTAAATGGCCAAACTCCCCACACGGGGCCGTGGTATCGACACTTGGCGACAGCACCCGTGAGAGTGCAGTTTGTCTGAAGAGGTGGGTGAGCCCGCTTTTGGTCGACGGCACTGCCACTGGGTTCCTCCTAGTACAATAAAGTGTCTCTGGCGGTGGTGGTGCGCACCCAACGTCAGACACACCGTTGTAATATGAGGGGCCCTGGGCCTGTACCGCCGGCCACAAGACAGTTTCCCCCCACCCCAGCTCAAACAGTGCTCTACCACTTGCAAAATTATCTCACAGCTCCACCAATGTTTAGTCTATGCGCTGACATCCTTCAATGCCTGCCACTGACAATACCATTGTATTGACATTTTTGTTATGTTAGGCCTTCGATGCCTGTCTGTGGTCACTCCTTCCACTAGGCCTCCACTGACCACACCACTGCTGCCCGTGTACCCCTGGAACCAATTTAAAATTGCCTACAGCCATGTGTTATTATTTTAGGCCTTCGATGCCTGTCTGCAGTCACTCCTTCCACTAGGCCTCCACTGACCACACCACTGCTGCCCGTGTACCCCTGGAACCAATTTAAAATTGCCTACAGCCAGCCCAATTTTTGTATTTTAAGCCTTCGATGCCTGTCTGCGGTCCATTCTTTCAACTACTACTACACTGACCAGGTCACTGCTGCCCGTGTACCCCTGGAACCAATTTAAAATTGCCTACAGCCATGTGTTATTATTTTAGGCCTTCGATGCCTGTCTGCGGTCACTCCTTCCACTAGGCCTCCACTGACCACACCACTGCTGCCCGTGTACCCCTGGAACCAATTTAAAATTGCCTACAGCCAGCCCAATTTTTTTATTTTAGGCCTTCGATGCCTGTCTGCGGTCCATTCTTTCAACTACTACTAAACTGACCAGGTCACTGCTGCCCGTGTACCCCTGGAACCAATTTAAAATTGCCTACAGCCATGTGTTATTATTTTAGGCCTTCGATGCCTGTCTGCGGTCACTCCTTCCACTAGGCCTCCACTGACCACACCACTGCTGCCCGTGTACCCCTGGAACCAATTTAAAATTGCCTACAGCCATGTGTTATTATTTTAGGCCTTCGATGCCTGTCTGCGGTCACTCCTTCCACTAGGCCTCCACTGACCACAGCACTGCTGCCCGTGTACCCCTGGAACCAATTTAAAATTGCCTACAGCCAGCCCAATTTTTTTATTTTAGGCCTTCGATGCCTGTCTGCGCTCCATTCTTTCAACTACTACTACACTGACCAGGGCACTGCTGCCCGTGTACCCCTGGAACCAATTTAAAATTGCCTACAGCCATGTGTTATTATTTTAGGCCTTCGATGCCTGTCTGTGGTGACTCCTTCCACTAGGCCTCCACTGACCACACCACAGCTGCCCGTGTACCCCTGGATCAATTTAAAATTGCCTACAGCCATGTGTTATTATTTTAGGCCTTCGATGCCTGTCTGCGGTGACTCCTTCCACTAGGCCTCCACTGACCACACCACTGCTGCCCGTGTACCCCTGGAACCAATTTAAAATTGCCTACAGCCATGTGTTATTATTTTAGGCCTTCGATGCCTGTCTGCGGTCACTCCTTCCACTAGGCCTCCACTGACCACACCACTGCTGCCCGTGTACCCCTGGAACCAATTTAAAATTGCCTACAGCCATGTGTTATTATTTTAGGCCTTCGATGCCTGTCTGCGGTCACTCCTTCCACTAGGCCTCCACTGACCACACCACTGCTGCCCGTGTACCCCTGGAACCAATTTAAAATTGCCTACAGCCATGTGTTATTATTTTAGGCCTTCGATGCCTGTCTGCGGTGACTCCTTCCACTAGGCCTCCACTGACCACACCACTGCTGCCCGTGTACCCCTGGAACCAATTTAAAATTGCCTACAGCCATGTGTTATTATTTTAGGCCTTCGATGCCTGTCTGCGGTGACTCCTTCCACTAGGCCTCCACTGACCACACCACTGCTGCCCGTGTACCCCTGGAACCAATTTAAAATTGCCTACAGCCAGCCCAATTTTTTTATTTTAGGCCTTCGATGCCTGTCTGCGGTCCATTCTTTCAACTACTACTACACTGACCAGGGCACTGCTGCTCGTGTACCCCTGGAACCAACATCAGAAAATATAAAAATAAGTATTTTGCTTACAAAAAAGAAAATACTGGAGAGATATCAAATGCAGACATTTTAACATTAAAAACAAACACACAACTAAAATCTGGTACAGTACTAAAAATGGCCACCAGCTACAATTACTTTCTCCTGCAAGTAGTTAACTGAAAGGTTTTTTAAATTGAAAACACACATATGGCATCCACCGAGTGTTGTCCTGTCGCGTCTTCTTTATATTATTGCCGAGAAGATGCAAAACAATGAAAATAATAAAATCATTAATTACCAAAATAATAGAGAAAGTCAACACCACATTGCAAATAAACATTCATACCAAATAAAGAAGCAGGGCGCGTCCGAGGGTGAGTATATACCTAATAAGAATATAATCACCCTCGGACGCGCAATGCTTATTTCCAACAGCCTTCCTTCCTAAGAATCAGCCCTTCCGTGGTGTAGAGAGACGTTGTGTTACACTCCAAGGTGTTCCCCAGGTTGCCTTTCCTGAGCTTCGATCTTCCGGCTCTCGTTTAGTAGTTGTTGGAAACTACGCTGCATTAGGCCTTCAAATTGGGTATGGGGTGTAGAGAGAGGGTGTGTTACACTCCAAGGTGTTCCCCAGGTTGCCTTTCCTGAGCTTCGATCTTCCGGCTCTCGTTTAGTAGTTCTTGGAAACTACACTGCATTAGGCCTTCAAATTGGGTATGGGGTGTAGAGAGAGGGTGTGTTACACTCCAAGGTGTTCCCCAGGTTGCCTTTCCTGAGCTTCGATATTCCGGCTCTCGTTTAGTAGTTGTTGGAAACTACACTGCATTAGGCCTACAAATTTGGTATGGGGGAAACATTGGCGCATCTGCGGTCCCTCCTTCCTCTAGGCCTCCACTGACCTGTCTACTGCTGCCCGTGTTCCCCTGGAACCAATTTTAAATTGCCTACAGGCAGCCCAATTTATTATGTTAGGGCTTCGAAGCCTGTCTGCGGTCCCTCCTTCCACTAGGCCTCCACTGACCTGTCTACTGCTGCCCGTGTACCCCTTGAACCAACATCAAAAAATAAAAAAAAAAGTATTTTGCTTATAAAAAAGAAAATACTGGTGAGATATCAAATGCAGACATTTTAACATTAAAAACAAACACACAACTAAAATCTGGTACAGTACTAAAAATGGCCACCAGCTACAATTACTTTCTCCTGCAAGTAGTTAACTGAAAGGTTTTTTAAATTGAAAACACACATATGGCATCCACCGAGTGTTGTCCTGTCTCGTCTTCTTTATATTATTGCCGAGAAGATGCAAAACAATGAAAATAATAAAATCATTAATTACCAAAATAATAGAGAAAGTCAACACCACATTGCAAATAAACATTCATTCCAAATAAAGAAGCAGGGCGCGTCCGAGGGTGAGTATATACCTAATAAGAATATAATCACCCTCGGACGCGCAATGCTTATTTCAAACAGCCTTCCTTCCTAAGAATCAGCCATTCCGTGGTGTAGAGAGACGTTGTGTTACACTCCAAGGTGTTCCCCAGGTTGCCTTTCCTGAGCTTCGATCTTCCGGCTCTCGTTTAGTAGTTGTTGGAAACTACGCTGCATTAGGCCTTCAAATTGGGTATGGGGTGTAGAGAGATGGTGTGTTCCACTCCAAGGTGTTCCCCAGGTTGCCTTTCCTGAGCTTCGATCTTCCGGCTCTCGTTTAGTAGTTCTTGGAAACTACACTGCATTAGGCCTTCAAATTGGGTATGGGGTGTAGAGAGAGGGTGTGTTACACTCCAAGGTGTTCCCCAGGTTGCCTTTCCTGAGCTTCGATCTTCATGCTCTCGTTTAGTAGTTGTCGGAAACTACGCTGCATTAGGCCTACAAATTGGGTATGGGGTGTAGAGAGAGGGTTTGTTACACTCCAAGGTGTTCTCCAGGTTGCCTTTCCTGAGCTTCGATCTTCCGGCTCTCGTTTAGTAGTTGTTGGAAACTACGCTGCATTAGGCCTTCAAATTGGGTATGGGGTGTAGCGAGAGGGTGTGTTACACTCCAAGGTGTTCCCCAGGTTGCCTTTCCTGAGCTTCGATCTTCCGGCTCTCGTTTAGTAGTTCTTGGAAACTACACTGCATTAGGCCTTCAAATTGGGTATGGGGTGTAGAGAGAGGGTGTGTTACACTCCAAGGTGTTCCCCAGGTTGCCTTTCCTGAGCTTCGATCTTCCGGCTCTCGTTTAGTAGTTCTTGGAAACTACACTGCATTAGGCCTACAAATTGGGTATGGGGTGGAGAGAGATGGTGTGTTACACTCCAAGGTGTTCCCCAGGTTTCCTTGCCATTGCTTCGGTCTTCCGACTCTCGTTTAGTAGTTGTAGAAAAGTACACTACATTAGGCCTACAAAATGGGTATGGGGTGGAGAGAGATGGTGTGTTACACTCCAAGGTGTTCCCCAGGTTGCCTTTCCTGAGCTTCTATCTTCAGGCTCTCATTAAATTGTGGTTAAATGGAACAACTGCATTTGGCGTACTAGTTGGTTTGGGGCCTACTATCGGTGTCTGCCACTCCTTGCTGTTCTCCTGGTTTCCTGTCCTGAAATTCCATTTTCAGGCTCTCGTTAAGTAGTTGTTAATGTTAGACTGCATTTGGCCTACTAGTTGGGTTGGGGCCTACTATCGGTGTCTGCCACTCCTTGCTGTTCTCCTCCACTGAACAAAGCTGTGCCGCCTGTTTACTACGGTTGCCAATTTGGACTGCATTTCGACTACTTACTGATTTGGCCCTACTCTCTGTGTCAGCCTCTCATTCCAGTTGTCCTCCACTGCAATGCCCCCTGGTTATTCCTGTGTTACCAATTTTGAACTGCATTTAGCCCACTTTATTCTTTGGGCCTATATCTGTGTTTCCACTTCATCGTGCCCATTGCCCAGCCAGTGATAGATGAGTCTGCTGGTGCATTGACCCATAACGCAACATTCCCCGTGCATGCTACACAACAACATTGGGACCTCCTGACGAAGCCGGCTGTCCGGCGAAACGCGCGTCGAGGTACACTCTGGGCTGTGTGACCCCCCTCTCTTTTCGGCTACACAACATGACTGCAGGTATTATAACTATTTTGCTTCTTACCACCTATGTAGCCTGGGCTAGCTAACCGGCATCTGATCGATGTAGGATTAGGGTATACACCTAAGTAAGGTTTAGATTACTTATATATTTGATGTTTCTACTTATGAGATCAGACCTATGGTGTTCTCCTATCGTATGCCGTGCATTTATAGTTTAACTAGCCGTGCCTTGATTGGCAGATACTTGTATTGGGGGGAGGTTATCTCAGTCTCTGGCTCTGTAGCGACTCCGCTTATGTGACTGCTTCTCACTTTGTTATTGGTGTTATGTTAAGCTGATTTTATCCTGTTGTTAATTAATAAATTTATTGTTTTTATGGCTATATTTACCCTTGATCCAGTCTCTTCATTTTTTTCTTTCTATGAACATTGTGACCCTGCTGAAAGTCAGGTTGCTCTTCCCGCATACCATACCACCTTACACGGGGACAAAGAGGAAGGTGCAGATGAAAGTGCAGGTTCCTTCATCAGGTGGGGGAAGGAATACTAGTTGGCGACGTCACTGGCACAGGGCCTCTCATAGTACGCAAAAGTGTTGCTGCCGGTGGGAGGCGCCCCCGCCGTGCAAACACACCGCTGTACTTTGAGGGGCCCTGTGCCAGTGCCAATGCCAACAAGTGGGCCCCCCCTGCTTGCTCAGGATCACAGCACTTGCAAAGTTGAAATACTTACCTCTCCCTGCTCCACTGCCGTGACGTGGTCCAGATTTCCTGGGCCCACTAATTACTTGAACCAGCCCTACCCCACACAACTTTAGCCAAATGACCCCCAATTTCAAATGCCTTCCAATTATTATAAGGTAAATTACGCTTGACAAGCTTCATTAAGAAGAATGGATGGTTTTGACATTAAAATGGGCACTCTAGGTGTTTTCCTGGTCCCCACTCACTGCCGACTATGCTGCCCCATTGACTTGCATTGGGTTTCGTGTTTCGGTCGATCCCGACTTTACGTCATAATCGGCCGATTTCACTCGACCCGACTTTTGAGATAGTCGGGTTTCGCGAAACCCGGCTCGACTCTAAAAAGGTCAAGGTCGCTCAACTCTAGTCAGCACACCTCAGTACGCATCTAATGATGAGACTCAGGTGCCACTTTCTGAAGCGTACTGTGCTGCCGAGACTACCCAGGAGAAGCAGTTGTTGGAAGAGGGTAGTGTAGATGGTGAGGTCCTTGACCCATCATGGCGTGAGGTACAGGAAGGTGGTGGGAGCACCTCTGAGGAAGAGATTCCCCGAACGGCCCAAAAAGGAGGGAGAGGACACACTGGGTTAGGAGCACTTAGGAGCATGCCTCTTCCAAAACCCAAAACGGGTGCTCCCAAGACTTGCAGTGCCTGGTCCTTTTTTGACACAGTTGCAGATGACATTTGCTTTGTCAAATGCAAGCTGTGTAATCAGAAAATGAAAAGAGGGAAAAATGTCAACAACCTCAATACCACAAATATGTGGAAACATGTGCGGACCAAGCACGTGGTGGAGTTACAAAGACACACTGAAGACCTAGGCCAACCTACAGCGCCACCTACCACCTCTTCAGCTCGTGTTGTAGCCTCTTCCTCCAGCTCACACACAGCTGGTTCGGCTTCATTACAGGATCGCCATGGAAGAACCTCTGGCACTGTTGTACAGAGACACAGTGTAATTCCACCCACAGCACCACGTTCCCTATCATCCTCACACTCCCAGGCCAGTCTACAGCCATCGGTAGCACAGGCATGGGAGAAAAGGTGCCCATACTCAGTAAACCACCCCCGAGCACAGGCTCTGAATGCTGGCATTGCAAAACTACTGTTCCTTGAAATGCTCTCATTCAGGCTGGTGGAGACTGACACCTTCCGTAACTTCATGGCATTGGCAGTCCCACAATACAATGTGCCCAGCCGCTTTTATTTCAGCAGGCAAGCCGTCCCTGTCCTGCAAAAGCATGTGGAGGAAAAAACTAAACATGCGCTACTAAACGCCGTCAGTAGCAAGGTCCACCTGGCCACCGATGCGTGGACCAGTAACCATGGACAGGGATGATACCTTTCCCTCACTGCCCATTAGGTAAATGTTGTGGAGCCGGGTACAGATCTTGAGAGTGGCACTGTACGTATTCTGCCAACTCCAAGGATTGCAGGAATCCAGTCTGTACACATTGACACCTCCTCATACTTCAGTTCCTCTGTATCAGCGCTGCAGGAGCCGTCACAGTCTACCTCCACAGGGACCCATGAATGCTTACCTGTTACGACCGATATGAGCACAGCCATGGCCAAACGTCAACAGGCCATATTGAAATTAATTTCTTTGGGGAATCGAACCCACACAGTGCAGGAGCCATCAAGCAGGAGAGCGACGTGTGGTTTGTGCCAGCGAATCTCCAGCCAGGCATGGTAGTGTGTGACAATGGCCGAAATCTGGTGGAAGCTCTGGGCCTAGGCAACCACACTCACATCCCATGTCTGGCACATGTGCTCAACTTGGTCGTGCAGACTTTTTTGAGGGACTATCTGGATCACTTGTGGCGTTCCAGCATGGCAAGATCGCGCATTGCAGCTCTGTAGCGCCGATTCCGCCTTCCGGAACATCACATCATATGTGACCTACCCACCAGGTGGAATTCAACGTTACATATGTTGGAGCAGTTGTGTGAGCAGCAGGCAGCAGTAATGGAGTACCAGCTGCATCAGGCGCAAACAAGTTGCACTGCGTGCTGTTCACACTTCACCACCACTGAGTGGGCCTTTATGAAGGACATCTGCCACGTTTTTTGTGTCTTCGATGATTCCACGCAGATGGCGAGTGCAGATGATGCACTAGTCAGCATGACTATCCTCCTTATCTTCCTGCTTAAAAAAACACTGCAAGCACTAAGGGAGGAGGTTGTGGAAGAGGTGGAGGATGAGGAGTCACAAACACCATCTGCTTCTGGACAGTCTGAGCAATGTGGTTCCTCACAAAGTCCTAGGCAGGGGATACTTTGTGAGGAGGATGAGGAGGAGTCAATGGAGGAGGAAGACATATGTCCAGAGGAGGGAGTTACGCAATGCTCTAGTAGTCAGTATGTAGAGTGAGGGTGGGGTGATGCAGAGCAGGCAGAGATGATGCCTCAAGCAGCGGACAGCGTTTTTTTGCCAGTTGGAAGTCTGCAGCACATGGTTGATTTCACGCTGCAGTGCCTGAGAAACAACCACCGCATCGCCCACATTCTCAACATGGCTGATTATTGAGTGTACACCCTCCTAGATCCTCGCTATGAGGACAACTTACAAAGCCTCTTAACATCATTGAACCGGGAGCGTAAAATGCGGGAGTACCAAGACACACTGGTGCATTCCATCATGTTCTCCATTCCAACCGAAAGCAGTGCTGCTAGTGCTTTACAAAGCAGCTCAGTGCGTCGAGGCAGTGGAGGAAGCTCTGCACAAAGAAGCAGCGCCTCAGCACAAGGCAAGACCAGTATGGCCCAAATGTGGCAAAGTTTTGTGTCCCCGCCACAAATGTCTACACCATCACAGACGGCTCCAGTCAGCAGGAGGCAACGTTTCCTTCAGATGGTGACAGACTGCATGTCTTGCCCTCTCAGTGTTCTCCCATACGGCTCCTCCCCCTTCAAGTTTTGGGTCTCTAAGCTGGATACATGGCCAGAGCTTAGCCAGTATGCATTGGAGGTTCTGGCTTGCCATGCTGCAAGTGTATTATCGGAACCCGTCTTTAGTGCTGCAGGTGGTGTACTAACAGACCGTCGCATGCGACTAACCTCTGATAACGTTGACCGGCTTACTTTTCTGAAAATGAACAAGGCCTGGATCTCGCAGGAATTTGCCACTCCTCTTCCAGATCGAATAATTGGTTAGCAACAGTATCCAGGTGTCTTGTTGTGTTCATGTTTCTACCACCTGAACTGTAATCCCTGGGCTCCAACACCGCCAGTTGCTGCTCAGAAGTGCTGTCTGCACAGTTAACACTTGCTCCTGTGTTATTGGGGTTCAGTAACGCCAGCTGATCCCCTGCTGTGTATCCGGCAATTTCTCCTGCTTCATTCACATTCTCACTACTACAGATATTAAACTTGCTCAAATTAGGCCTCTGCCTACACTCTGTTTCTCCTGGAATCCCTGGGCTCCAACACTGCCAGTTGCTGCTCAGAAGTGCTGTCTGCACAGTCAACACTTGCTCCTGTGTTATTGGGGTTCAGTAACGTCAGCTGATCCCCTGCTGTGTATATTGCAATTTCTCTTCCTCCGTCCACACTCACACTACAACAGATATTAAACTTGTTCCAATTAGGCCTCTGCCTACACTCTGTTCCTAGCATTGACCCTGGGCTCCAACACTGCCAGTTGCTGCTCAGAAGTCCCGTCTGCACAGTCAACACTTGCTGCCCTGTTTTTGGGGATCAGTAACATCAGCTGTTCCCCTGCTGTGTATACGGCTATTTCTCCTGCTCCGTCCACACTAACACTACAACAGATATTAAACTTGCTCAAATTAGGCCTCTGCCTACACTCTGTTTCTCCTGGAATCCCTGGGCTCCAACACCGCCAGTTGCTGCTCAGAAGTGCTGTCAGCACAGTCAACACATGCTCCAGTGTTATTGGGGTTCAGTAACGTCAGCTGATCCCCTGCTGTGTGTGCGGTAATTTCTCCTGCTCCCTCCACATTCTCACTACTATAGATATTAAACCTGCTCCAATTAGGCCTCTGCCTACACTCTTTTTCTTCTGTAATCCCTGGGATCCAACACCACCAGTTGCTGCTCAGAAGTGTCTTTGGCACGGGTACTCTCTCCTGCCCAGCTTGGTTCCAGCACGCCAGCTGTTTCCAGGTAGTGTCAAGGTCAATTTGCCTCCAATACGTTGTCCTGTCAGGTTGCGGTAGGGTTAGCCGACTATGGTGCCTGCAGTTTAGGTGCTTCCTATGTGGGCTGCGGGTTCTGGCAATCAAGGCTGGTTCCGTAGTGCCAATAGGACAAGCTCCCCCTGTAGGACTGTGGGTTGTCAGTAACTCCGGCTGGCTCACGGTCTTGCAATTTTTTTTTCATGTGGACCTTCTGCTGCTTAATTGAGTTCCAGCACCATTAGCTGGTTCTTTGGAAGTCAATCTTGAATAGGTCCCCCTGGTTTCCAGTATCATCAGCAGGTTCCAGGCAGAGCCTTTGGCTTAGGTGTCTCCTTCTCGGTATCCGAGTTCGACCAACGTCTGGTGGTCCTTGGTAGTGCTTTCTGGCATGGGTACCTCCTGCTTAGCAACCAGCTTCCAGTACCATCAGCTGGTCCTCAGTAGTTCCATTGGCTCTTGTACCTTCTGCTACCCATCCTGGTTCCAGTACCGTCAGCTGGTTCCAGGCAGGGCCTTTGGTTTGGGTGCCTCCTTCTCAGTATCCGAGTTCCACCAACGTCTGGTGGTCCTTGGTAGTGCTTTCTGGCACGGGTACCTCCTGCTTAGTAACCGGGTTCCAGTACCATCAGCTGGTCCTCGGTAGTTCCATTGGCTCTTGTACCTTCTGCTACCCATCCAGGTTCCAGTACCATCAGCTGGTTCTCGGCAGTGTTTTTGGCTCTTGTACCTTCTGCTACCCATCCTGGTTCCAGTACTGTCAGCTGGTTCCAGGCAGAGCCTTTGGCTTAGGTGCCGCCTTCTCGGTATCCAAGTTCCACCAACGTCTGGTGGTCCTTGGTAGTGCTTTCTGGCACGGGTACCTCCTGCTTAGTAACCGGGTTCCAGTACCATCAGCTGGTCCTCGGTAGTTTAATTTGCTCTTATACCTTCTGCTACCCATCCGGGTTCCAGTACCGTCAGCTGGTTCTCGGCAGTGTCTTTGGCTCTTGTACCTTCTGCTACCCATCCTGGTTCCAGTACCGTCAGCTGGTTCCAGGCAGAGCCTTTGGCTTAGGTGCCTCCTTCTCGGTATCCGAGTTCCACCAACATCTGGTGGTCCTTAGTAGTGCTTTCTGGCATGGGTAGCTCCTGCTTAGTAACCGGGTTCCAGTACCATCAGTTGGTCCTCGGTAGTTCCAATGGCTCTTTTACCTTCGGCTACCCATCCGGGTTCCAGTACTGTCAGCTGGTTCTCGGCAGTTCCTCAGCCTTCTTGTACCTTCTGCTACTTTTCCAAGTTCAAGCTTTTTGAAATGGTTTTTGGTAATCACTCTGGATCTCCCTGACGATGACCCTAAAGATGACGGCCTTGAAGACCACCCCGAAGAAGACGATGACCCCGGAGACGATGACCCTGAAGACCACCCCGAAGAAGACGACGACCCCGGAGACGATGACCCCAGAGACGATGACCCTGGAGACGACGACCCTGAAGACCACCCCCGAAGAAGACCAAGAAGATGACCCTGAAGAAAATGACCAAAAGGACAAAGAACAAGAAGACAACCACCAAGATACAGAAGAACAAGAGACAGATGACCAAGAAGCATAAGACCAAGAAGCTGCAGGACAAAAAGCAGAAGAACATTAACCCCTTTCTGACCTCGGACGGGATAGTACGTCCGAGGTCCGATCCCCTGCTTTGATGCAGGGCTCCGCGGTGAGCCCGCATCAAAGCCGGGACATGTCAGCTGTTTTGAACAGCTGACATATGCCCGTAATAGGCGCGGGCAGAATCACGATCTGCCCGCACCTATTAACTAGTTAAATGCCGCTGTCAAACGCAGACAGCGGCATTTAACTACCGCTTCCGGCCGGGCGGCTGGAAATGACGTCATCGCCGACCCCCGTCACATGATCGGGGGTCGGCGATGTGTCAGGATGGTAACCATAGAGGTCCTAGAGACCTCTATGGTTACTGATCACCGGTGGCAGTGAGCGCCACCCTGTGGTCGGCGCTCACAGCACACCTCCATTTCTGCTACATAGCAGCGATCAGCAGATCGCTGCTATGTAGCAGAGGCAATCGAGTTGTGCCTGCTTCTAGCCTCCCATGGAGGCTATTGAAGCATGGCAAAAGTAAAAAAAAAAAGTGAAAAAAATAAAAAAATAAAAAAAAATAAAAGTTTAAATCACCCCCCTTTCGCCCCAATCAAAATAAATCAATAAAAAAAAAAATCAAATCTACACATATTTGGTATCGCCGCGCTCAGAATCGCCCGATCTATCAATTAACCCCTTTCTGCCAGCTGACGGAATAGTACGTCAGCTGGCAGATCCCCTGCTTTGAGGTGGGCTCCGGCGGTGAGCCCACCTCAAAGCCGCGACATGTCAGCTGTTTTGTACAGCTGACATGTGCGCGCAATGAGCGCGAGCGGAATCGCGATCCGCCCGCGCTCATTAACTAGTTAAATGCCGCCGTCAAGCGCTGACAGCGGCATTTAACTAGCGCTCCCGGCCGCGCGGCCGGAACTACTCGCACTGCTGACCCCCGTCACATGATCGGGGGTCAGAAGTGCATCGCCATAACAACCAGAGGTCTCCTTGAGACCTCTATGGTTGTTAATGGCCGATTGCTTTGAGCGCCACCCTGTGGTCGGCGTTCAAAGCAACCTTGCATTTCTGCTACATAGAGGTGATCTGTACTTCACCTCTATGTAGCAGAGCCGATCGAGTTAGGCATGCTTCTAGCCTCCCATGGAGGCTATTGAAGCATGCTAAAATTTAAAAAAAAAAGTGATTAAAAATATAAAAAAAATTAAAAATATATAAAAGTTCAAATCACCCCCCTTTCGCCCCAATCAAAATAAAACAATTAAAAAAATCAAACATACACATATTTGGTATCGCCGCGTTCAGAATCGCCCGATCTATCAATAAAAACAAAGGATTAACCTGACCGCTAAATGACGTAGCGAGAAAAAAAATCAAAACGCCAAAATTACGTTTTTTTGGTCGCCGCAACATTGCATTAAAATGCAATAACGGGCGATCAAAAGAACGTATCTACACCAAAATGGTATCATTAAAAACGCCAGCTCGGCACGCAAAAAATAAGCCCTCACCTGACCCCAGATCACGAAAATTGGAGACGCTACGGGTATCGGAAAATCGCGCAATTTTTTTTTTTTAGCAAAATTTGGAAATTTTTTTCACCACTTAGATAAAAAATAACCTAGACATGTTTGGTGTCTATGAACTCGTAATGACCTGGAGAATCAAAATGGTAGGTTAGTTTTAGCATTTAGTGAACCTAGCAAAAAAGCCAAACAAAAAACAAGTGTGAGATTGCACTTTTTTTGCAATTTCATCACACTTGGAATTTTTTTCCCGTTTTCTGTTACATGGCATGGTAAAATCAATGGTATCGTTCAAAAGTACATCTCGTCCCGCAAAAAATAAGCCCTCACACGGCCATATTGACGGAAAAATAAAAAAGTTATGGCTCTGGGAAGGAGGGGAGCAAAAAACGAAAATGAAAAAGCGGAAAAAGCTCCAGGGGTGAAGGGGTTAAAAAAAAAGCATTAACCTAATCGCTAAACGGCGTAGCGAGAAAAAAATTTGAAGCGCCAGAATTATGTTTTTTAGGTCGCCGTGACATTGCATTAAAATGCAATAACGGGCGATCAAAAGAACATATCTGCACCAAAATGCTATCATTAAAAATGTCATCTCGGCACGCAAAAAATAAGCCCTCAACCGACCCCAGATCACGAAAAATGGAGACGCTACGAGTATCGGAAAATGGCGCAATTTTTTTTTTTTTTTTTTTTTAGCAAAGTTTGGAATTTTTTTTCACCACTTAGATAAAAAATAACCTAGTCATGTTAGGTGTCTATGAACTCGTACTGACCTGGAGAATCATAATGGCAGGTCAGTTTTAGCATTTAGTGAACCTAGCAAAAAAGCCAAACAAAAAACAAGTGTGGGATTGCACTTTTTTTGCAATTTCACCGCACTTGGAATTTTTTTCCCGTTTTCTAGTACATGACATGCTAAAACCAATGATGTCGTTCAAAAGTACAACTCGTCCAGCAAAAAATAAGCCCTCACATGGCCAAATTGACGGAAAAATAAAAAAGTTATGGCTCTGGGAAGGAGGGGAGTGAAAAACGAACACGGAAAAACGAAAAATCCCAAGGTCATGAAGGGGTTAAGCATAAGACTAAAAATCAGAGCAAAAGATATTATCTAAATTATAAGCAGAAGAAGACTAAGCAGTGTATGGGGTGAGTCCGTTCCTCCTCGTGGTGCCCCTGGAAAAAACCTGCTGCAGGCAAAACTGAACGCGGAGAAATTCTGTTGTAAATCTTTTGTGACAGGCAAAACGGAAGGTGTAATCTTCAAAAATCTTCATACTTTTATAGATAACAACTACAGGAATGCCTGTCACAAATAAGAATATGATGAAGAAGAAGAATATGAAGAAGATGACGAAGTAGAAAATGAAGAAGAATAATAGTTGAATAAGAAGAATATGAAGAATTAAAAAAAAAGGAATAATAGGAAGAAGGTGAAGAAGAAGATGAATAAGGTGAAGAAGAAGTTGATGAAAAAGATGCTGCTGCTGAGGATGATGAAGGAGAAAGTGTGGGAGATGTAAAAAAGAAGGTGAAGAGCATGGAAGCAGTGAAACATAAATATCTGACTAAATATAAAAAAGCTTAACTAAGTCTAAGTTCACATTTGCGTTGTGCGCCGCAGCGTCGTCGCCGCAACGCACAACGCAAACAAAAACGCAGCAAAACGCATGCGAAACGCTGCGTTTTTTTGAAACGCAGTTGCGTTTTTACAAAAAAACGCAGTGTTTTTCGACGCATGCGTTTTTAGTGCAGTGAGTCATTCTTCATCCCCCTCCCACAAAAAAAAGTGTCTACACAATAGATAAGGACCACCAATGGCTAGAAGAGGGTTGGTGTTAAAAATGTGTATATACCATGGCAGAGATGAATTCCTCCCATTTTGCTGGTATTCATGATGGAGCGACCCATGGACAGTATCTACATGGATATGGAGATGGAATTTGCCTTGGCTCATGCCTATGCTGTTGCCTGTTTTAATCAAAGGGAAAGGGAAAAACGGAGATGGAGTCGTCGCCGCTTTTGGATACACCCTATCGTGGAAGTCCGGGAGAGCCGTGGAGCATACCATTGCTTGTTCGGCGAACTGAATGACAACCGGGAAAAATATTTTGAATATACCAGGATGTCACAGGACAACTGCGTCGGGTGGAAGGATCCATTAGCAGGCAGGACACGCAGCTCCGGAGAGCTATTTCCACAGAGGAACGGCTGCTGGTGACTCTACGGTACGTTGCTGTTTGAATGACTGTGATATGTATTTACTTTTTATTTTATTTTTGTTTTTAATTGTAATGGTCAATGTACTTTTATAAATTACAATGTACTTTAATCTAAATTTCTTTATCTTCTTGGCAGTTTCCTGGCTACCGGAGAGACGTTGAGATCACTTCATTTTCAATTCCGGATTGGAGTCTCCACTCTTTCCGGAATTATTGCTGAGACATGCCGCGCATTGTGGGATAATCTCCGGGAGGAATTTTTACCCGTCCCTACAAGCGAAATCTGGGAGGCCAACGCACAGAAATTCGAGCAAGTGTGTTCTTTTCCAAACTGTATTGGCGCAGTGGATGGAAAGCACATTCGGATTACCAAGCCTGCGAAAAGTGGATCCCTTTTCTACAATTACAAAAAATACTTTTCAACTGTGCTCATGGCAATTGCTGGTGCGGACTGCCGTTTTCTCGCAGTGGACATTGGTGCATTTGGGCGTGCAAATGACTCGCGCACATTTAAAGAGTCGGATATGGGCCAAAAATTATATGGCAACAATTTTAATTTCCCACAGCCACAACCTCTTCCCCACACCGAAGGCCCTGCGATGCCATTTGTTGTGGTTGGGGATGAGGCATTCCAAATGTCTGCCAACCTATTGAAACCCTACTCCAGTCGGGGCTTGGACCATACAAAAAGGGTTTTCAATTACAGACTGTCCAGGGCCAGAAGGACTGTGGAATGCGCCTTTGGCATCCTTGTCTCCAAATGGCGGATATTAGGATCCGCCATTAATCTTAAAATTGAAACAGTGGATGAGGTGGTGAAGGCTTGTGTGGTTCTCCACAATTTCATTATGGCCAAAGAGAGACTGAATGTGGAACTTGATGAACCCATAGCCAACCCATTGCCCGATTACCATGATCATCCTCTGAGGACAAGTGTGGAAATTGCGCAGATGCGGGATCGTTTTGCGGCCTATTTTGTGTCAGATGTTGGCCGTGTGTCATGGCAAGATCAAATGGTGTAGTAATGTTACTGTTGGACTGTCTTCTGATTTTAACTACACCAATAAATACCTCTACTGTGACTGTGCTAAAAATATATGAAAATAAAGTAATTCTCCAGTAAATGTGCAATAAATGTTCCGTTTAGGTTGGTTGGGTATATGTCAAATTTGGCATCTAACTATAGTTCACAAATTTAATGTGCCTATAAAAAACTGGAACCCGTTGTTTTTAAAATGTTGTTGTTTAATAAAAAATTTTTCTAATTTTATACCGATTCAAATAACATTTTTATACCATAACATATTTATTTGTTTGTCTGATCGCCGTGTATCTTTGTGTTTTACAGCAAACGCAACGATAACAGCGATGTTTTACAATGGTAACCAGGGTAAATATCGGAAGCGTGGCCCTGCGCTTAGCAACATGATGTTTACCCTGGTTACCCGTGGGCCTCTGCATCGTTGTTCGCTGGAGAGCTGTCTGTGTGACAGCTCTCCAGGGACCAAACAGCGACGCTGCAGTGATCTGCATCATTGTCTGTTTCGCTGCTGCATTAAGTGTGAACACCTCATACACTTTAGTGTTTGTGAACACCTCATACAGCAATGAGAGACACCCAAAAAAAGGCAAACTAACAATTGTAAAAATAGTGTCTGACATTGCATATATGAGGTGTTTGAAGCACAAAATATGTGTAGACAGCACACGGCGTGACTTGCCGAGAAATATTCTGGAAACTAAGAACAAATATTGTTTTTTTAAACCAAAATTTTTTATTGGGGGGGAAACAGAAAAAAAAAAAAAAGGGGGAAATAAACTTAGGGGGTTTCAACCTGTGCCACCATGGGGGAATGGTATGTGTCTTGTTTGGAATGGGGAGAGGAAGGGGAGGATGATGATGAACAGGAGGATGATGGCGAAGAGGAGGATGATGTCCTATAGTCCAGGAGGCTCGATGGCAGGTCCAAACCCTCCGCAGGGTATACTGGGGAAGAAACCGCCACCTCTGTAGGGGAGGGAGGAGGCAACACAAGCCTTTGAGTTTTTCTTGGTTGGCCCTGGCTGCTCCTGCTGCGGCTAGAGCCCCGACGCGCACTTGGTGTCTGTACTGGAGCAGCCAGAGCCTCAGTGTGTGCCTGAGTGTGTGTCCTCTTTCTTTTTTTGCGTTTTTTTGCTCCCGCGGCAGCTCCCCCAGAATGACGCCTACGGGAGGATGAGGGCATGGCAGGAGCAGGAGTCGGCGCACTATGCTATGGTGCCTGTGGTGGCGTCGCTCGGCACGTGGACCACGGTGGGGTGGCTGGAGTGGCTCTCCAGCAGGAGTCGGAGTCATGCTTGCCAGCGACGTCACTACAGGCATTGTCGCTGACTGCATGACCCGAGCCTGCTGGAGAGCCCTCACGTAGGTAGTGTTGCAGGCCTGCATTACCGAAATCTGGAGTTCCGGCGTAAGGTGTTCCACCATGCCCTTAGCAATGGTACTAAAGAAATGTTTGGCCGGACTCGAGAGCTCGGATTCCATAGTTTTAAAGCGCCGGTCGATATTGGACAGACGAGTGTCCATTTTATCGCTCAACGCCTTGAAACAGTTCTGGAAAACCGTGCTCAAATGCAAAACTTCGGGCATGGCTGGCCTGTCCGAGGCCCGCTGGCGCTGTCGGGAATTCCCAAACAAAGGTGTGCCAGAGGCCTCGGGCAGGGGAACACCTGATGTACCGGCTGCCGGTTTTCCAGATGGCGGTGCAAGCCTGCTGTCGCTGTGGGAGGGCTGTGATGGGTCAGATGGCGATTCATGAAGGTCCGCTCCTGCGGGGCGAGCTCTCTCGAGGGTGCTGCTGTGTGTCCTGTGAAAAGATAATGGAAAAATTAGTCTTCAATTAATAACCTATCCCATACGCCAACTCCTGGAATAAAAATAACATTACATTACACAACAATACAAATCCTCTGTCTCTCAGTCTGTGTGGCCTATAATAAATTGCTGATTGTTATCGCCAGCTGACCGTTATGGCTGACGATAATGTGGCACCCCTAGGGGTATTTGCCACAAAAATAGTTACTGACAGTAAGTACAAATACTAAAATAGCAAGACTGCACTACCACCTCCGGCCAGAAGGGGGAGCTCCAGAGACTCCCCTTGATCCAATCTGGTCTGAGAGAAGAAATGGCAGCTGGGCCAAGGAGCTGATAGTGAGAGGTCATACAGTTGAATCTCTAACAGCCCTGTGACTGTTACCAGGCCTAAATCTCCGGCCTGAGGAGAAGAGGGATAGAGAAAAAGGACATTGTGAGAACCGGGTAGCATTAATCACTACCCAGAACAGGCGCAAAGACGGATACCGGATCCGTGGCTGTATTCATTATATATAATACAGCAACCGGAAAAACGTGAGGTGATATCAGCTTCACTAGGGTCGGATGCAGCAACAGACACAGAGTTCAGCGGTACTCCCAGAGGGGGTAAACCGATAAAAGGACTCGGGTTGCCCGTCGAACCAGGACCCGGAGGGGACAGATTGGGCCGGCAGCCAGTTCACATACAGCAGCAGGGCCACACAGAAATTGCGCACAATAAGAGGCGAAGACCCCGGCAGGGTCAAAGTAACTCAGAGTTCCCATACAGACTCCGGTGACAGGACTGGTTGTAAATCCTTTTATGTTAAAGTAAACTGGTTAAACGTTTCAGTGCCTCAGTCTTTCATTTGGACAATAGCCATCTATCCAGGATCGAGATCGTCACCGCTGGGAGAACCTGCTGCTGATCAAGTAAGTGCCTGTCCCCTCATGATACCCCTTACACTGTGCATTGCCTGAGGCCACAGCACCGGGTCAAGCCACCCGTGACATCCCCCTCAAGAGACAGACTCCATTGGTCCGGTGCTGGGTATCCCGGTCTCCTGGGCGTCACAATTGGCGTCACGAACAGGATCTAGCCAGCCCGTATACCGGGTATTGTGTGCCGTGATTGGAGCCCAAAACTGTGAAAACTGGGATGAAAAATCTTGAAAATTGACTTTATTAAAGAAAAATCCATTCCCCATTGAAAACTATTGAAAGTGACTTTTCCCCATTGGTTATAATGGAGTAAAGATGGCCGCCATCCCCTGAGGTAATCACTTCATAACCGTTAGGCACGAGACTGTTAATTGAGCTACGCCATCACCTGAGCCACAGTCTAACTGAAAAACTTCAGAATCCGCCATTACAGAGCGCGGTGGGTGGGAGCAGCAGGGGGCGTGTCAATGTGGGCGGCACCAAGCTGAGCGCTCTGACATCAGAGCAAGGGGAAAATCGATCCTGCTGCACAGCGGAACGAATCTACACTATCCCGACGGAAGCGAAGGACCGGAAGGGTCCGGATTAACTAAGGGGGCACAGTATGTCGCAGCACGGAGACGCCGCAGCACTCGGCAACGCTAATGCAGCTGAAAGACAGAGTGTCAATAGAGAGTCCGGCAGCGCAGCGGTGCAAGGACTGGCGCCCATCATGCCGGTGCTGATGCCATATACCCCGGGTGGCCCATGGCTTCCAATGTATGAAGGTGAGCCTAATACCCTTGACGATTTCAGAGAAAAGATGCTGGCCCATTTTGACATGTTCCCTGTGGGTGAAGTTCAGCGTGTTAGTCTCCTGATGATGCAGTTAAGTGGCCATGCTAAGCGAGAAGTCACAGCATGGGCAGCTGATCTAAAAGGCACTGTTGAACGCATATTTGCTGGATTAAAAGCTACATTTGAAACCACGGCCAGCAGCAAAGCTAAAATACGATTCTTTAGTTGCAAACAAAAAGCTAATGAGGGCGTGAGAGACTTTGCCTTAAACCTGCAGGAAGCCCTTAAATCACTTACACTGGCTGAACCCATTTTTAACACCGGAGCGGAAAAACTGCTAAGAGATCAATTTATTGAGGGACTCTACACCCCTTCTCACCGGGGGCATGTGAGCATGCTTGTTTTTAAGAACCCTGAATTGACATTTGCCCAATTAAAGGAGAGCGCTATACGTCTCCAGCTGGCAGAGGCACCTCGGGATCAGGATCCTGCGCAACCCATGGCAGAGGCACCTCAACAACAGGGAGTGCCAGTGACATCAGCTATGTCTGGGGCCATTGCTAAGCCCCTGGGGCCCAGTACTAATGAGGCTCTTCAACAAAAGCTTGACTCTTTAGCTGATGTTGTTGCTTCAATGGCTAAAACCATGCAGGAGATGAGAGGACACAAGATGGAGTTGGCAAACTGTAGAGAGGATGTTCCATGGATGAGACCCCGGAGATACCCGACATGGAGAGGACGACCCCACGACCGCTACCAACCGGATGGACAGCCTATTTGCCGCCGTTGCCAGCAGCCGGGCCACTTTGCACGAGATTGTGATTTAAACGGGAATCCCCTGGGAATGCGGGCCGCTTCGCAGGAATGAACTTTCAAGGCCCAACACCCTGGCACGACAGGTACATCGGAGGACGACCCATTATCCCTATCGTGCTGGACGGAATTCCCCTCAACGCTTTGCTGGACACAGGTTCCCAGATTTCATCTATACCGTATATCCTTTATAAGAGGTACTGGGCTGATGCAGATATTGATAAAGGGCCCTCTGATGTTGAACTAGATATATGGGCCAGTAATGGTAAGTTGGTACCGAAACTAGGATTCAGGGAGATGACCATAAAGATTGGTAAAGTAGAACTGAAGAAACAGGGTATAATTGTTGTTGATGTTGACCGGCGGAACTGTGAACCAACTGTATTGATAGGAATGAATGTGTTAGAGAACTGCTTTTCCGAAGTCATTTCTGTCTTACAGCAAATTGCTGAAACTGCCCAATCCTGCCAGCAGAGAGTTCTCCGGAGGGAAATAAAAGTATTGATGTTAAGGCAACAGGTAGAAGTTGCAGGTGGAGAAATCGGCAGTGTGAGGGTAAGTGATCCAACGTCTATTGTAATCCCACCAAAAACAGAAATGCTGGTATGGTGTAGAGCAGCCATTGGTACTAAGGGACGAGATTATCAAGCCTTAATAGAACCAGTGTACACCGACAGCAGGCCCACTATACTCACAGCACGAGGGATAGTCGAGGTACACCGGGGACGAGTGCCGGTACGACTTTTGAACTGTGGAGAGGAAGAGGTCACTTTGCCAAGGTATGCTACAATGGCAAAGCTATATACTGTTGACAACAATGCCATCACAACCATTGAGCCCTTAGAACCAACCTGTCAGGTGGAAGGCAATGGCTCAGATGGAGAAATGGAGGATTGGTGCCAACAGCTACACGTGGGCATAAATTCAACACCTACCCATCAAAAACAAGGGGTGTATAGGCTAGTGACGGAATATGAACAAGTCTTCAGTAAACACCCATTGGACTTCGGACGAATAGAAGGGGTAGAACACACAATCCCCACAGGTGACCATCCCCCAATAAAAGAAAGATATAGACCCATACCGCCCGCTCACTATCAATGTGCAAAAGATATGCTGAGGGAAATGAAACAGGCCGGGGTAATAAGAGACAGCTGTAGCCCCTGGGCGGCCCCTCTAGTGATTGTCAAAAAAAAGGACGGAACCATGAGAATGTGCGTAGACTACCGGAAGATTAATAACATCACCCATAAAGACGCCTACCCCTTGCCTAGGATAGAAGAGTCCTTAACTGCTTTGAAATCTGCTAATTATTTTTCCACCTTAGACTTAACAAGCGGGTATTGGCAAGTCCCTGTGGCTGAGAGAGATAAGGAAAAGACGGCATTCACCACACCAATGGGTCTATGTGAATTTAATCGCATGCCGTTCGGACTCTGCAACGCATCCGGTACCTTCCAGCGGCTGATGGAATGCTGCCTCGGACACAAGAACTTCGAGACCGTCCTCCTGTACCTAGATGATGTGATCGTCTACTCAAAGACTTACGAACAACACTTAATAGACCTGGCAGAAGTGTTCGAAGCCTTATCCAGGTATGGCATGAAAGTCAAGCCATCCAAATGTCACCTTCTCAAGCCAAAGGTACAGTACCTGGGACACATCGTGAGTTCGGAGGGAGTAGCACCAGATCCCGAGAAAATAAGCGCCATAAGGGATTGGCCAAGACCTACCAGCGCAAAAGAAGTGAGACAATTCCTGGGATTGGTGGGTTACTATTGCAGATTTATAAAAGGATTTACCAAGTTGGCAGCACCCTTGCAAGACACCTTGGTAGGGCAGACGAAGAAACCTTCAAACCGAAACCCTCCTTTTCAGTGGAACGACGAAAGGGAAGACTCCTTTGAACAACTAAAGAAGGCACTAACCGGAGAAGAGGTTCTGGCATACCCAGATTACCATAAACCTTTCATCCTCTACACCGATGCCAGTAATGTGGGACTAGGAGCGGTGCTGTCACAAAAGCAAGAAGGTCGGGAGAAAGTCATCGCCTTTGCAAGTAGAAAGCTCCGGCCTACTGAAAGAAATTCAGAAAATTACAGCTCCTTCAAATTGGAACTACTGGCAGTAGTTTGGGCTGTGACGGAGCGTTTCAAACACTATCTGGCCGCTGCAGAATTTATTGTCTATACTGACAACAATCCGTTGACCCACCTGGACACAGCCAAATTAGGTGCGTTAGAACAGCGATGGATAGCCCGGTTATCTAATTACAACTTCATAATCAAGTATCGAGCAGGTCGCAAGAATGGAAATGCCGATGCCCTATCCCGGATGCCACACTTGAGAGATGTAGAAGAGGAAACGGGGGAGCTTGAAGAAATTGAACTACCAGCCTTCCATCGTCCCAAGGCAAAACATCATCAGTCAAGTACCTATCAGAAACAACAAGAGGTGAATTTTAATCCGTTAGCACACCATAGATGGGCTGACACCCAAGACAGCAATCCGGCTGTGAAGTTGGTGAAGGAACTGTTGACTGAGCAAAGTGCATATCCCTATGAGGATGCCCCAGAAGAGACGCATCAACTCTGGAAAGAGAGAGGCAAAATGTTCCTGTATCAAGGGAAGCTCTGTAGAAGATACACCAATCCGAAAACACATGAATTGGTTTGGCAGATTATTGTGCCTAAACAAGATGTGAAGATGGTCCTCGAAGCTTACCATAATGGTGCTGGTCACTTCGGTTGGAAAAAGTTAGAAGTACTTCTAAGAGAAAGATTTTATTGGGTCGGGATGAGAAAATCAATCGAACAGTGGTGCAGAAATTGTGGCCCGTGTAACCTCAGAAGAAACGATCAAAAGAACCAAAGAGCACCACTGCAGCCCATAATCACCAAACAACCACTTGAACTTGTAGCCATGGACCACGTGAAGTTGACACCAAGCCGGTCCGGCTATGTCTATGCCTTGACCATCGTGGACCATTATTCACGTTTCTTGGTAGTAGTACCCGTAAAAGATCTGACAGCAAAAACAGCAGCCAAAGCGTTCCAAACGTACTTTTGTAGACCCCATGGATATCCGGAACAGGTTCTCACCGACCAAGGTACAGCCTTTGAATCAGAGATCTTCAGAGAATTCTGTAATATGTATGGTTGCAAAAAGATCCGGACGACGGCCTATCATCCACAAACAAACGGCTTATGCGAGAAGATGAACCATATTGTAATAGACCTACTAAAGACTTTACCTGAGACAGAAAGGAATCAATGGCCAGAGAAATTGCCTGACTTGGTGGATCTGTATAATCATGTCCCGGTGAGCTCCACCAACTGCACCCCAGCTTACCTTATGCGTGCAAGACCCGGCCAATTACCAATCGATCTAGAAATGGGAATTCTGAAACCAGACGCAGAAGTTCAAGACTCCAATTGGGATATCATACGGCAAAAGCAGTATCGCCAAGTGCAAGAGAGTGTGGAAAGAAGCCTTCAGCAAACTAGAGAAAGACAAGAGCGAACTTTCAACCAGAATGCTCTAGCGACCCCATTAAGACCGGGTGACCAAGTGCTCAAGAGAAATCGTCGAACCAATAAACTGGACAATCAGTGGGAAGCCGTACCCTACACAGTTTTACCAACAAGAGTGGATAATCCTAAATTGTGTCTCATTAGCAAAAACGGAGGCTTAACATCTGTACTAGTGTCAAGAGACAATCTTAAATTATGTCCGGAAGTATTGAAAGAGCCAGACGTTGTCCAGCCAGAACCAGAAGTTATTCAACCCATACAGGTTCAACCAGTAAAGGAAAAAGAAGAGGAAGTGTATCACACCTGTATAGGAGACTTTCCCAAAACCCTACTAACATACCATGGTGCAGTAGTGGTTCCCATGGTGGCCTTTTACCCAACACCGAACCCAATACCAGAAGTCCCAAGACAGGAAGAGGCTGACCCCGTACTACAGGAGGTTCCAGGCCAGGAAGAACAGATTCCTGGTCAGAGTAATCCCATTCACGGTGGACTTGCCAACTCCATAGTCGTGGAATTATCTTTAGCAGAGCGGGCAGATACTATATCCGCAGTAGACAGTAGTACACCACATGAAGAGACACCGCTATTACGTAGATCACAGCGTAGTACCCAGGGTCAATTACCGGCCAGGTATGCAGATTACCAACTATAAAGCTCATAATGTGAATTGTATATATGTTATGCCGTATATAGTTAAACAGAAAATGTAGTATAGTCATTGCTATCAGTCTGCAACGTTTAAGCCCAGTGCCTACAGAGACTTGTCTGTATGAACTTATTGCATATTCTTGAACTTTTTATCAGCCCGGAGGCACTAAATCAAAGCTCCGGAAAGACTGCTTTTTGAACTTTGCTTTTTGCTCTTTTTGAACTTTCTTTAGACTTTATATTGATAACTCCGTTGGAAAAATGGAACTAAATTCCTGGACACTAAGTACAGTGCCGTTCCTAATATCTTCAAGGATAGAACTGTATTAATGGACGCTATTTGAAGTGACTTTTTACAGAACTCTATTTTTGTTTCCTTGAGTGGTTTTTGTAACTTTTCATTTTTAAGACTCTGTACATATTAATTGTTATTTCAAAATGTTATTGTCCCACAGTCCCGGAGTACTGTTCTTAACTAAGGGGGAATGTGGCACCCCTTGGGGTATTTGCCACAAAAATAGTTACTGACAGTAAGTACAAATACTAAAATAGCAAGACTGCACTACCACCTCCGGCCAGAAGGGGGAGCTCCAGAGACTCCCCTTGATCCATTCTGGTCTGAGAGAAGAAATGGCAGTTGGGCCAAGGAGCTGATAGTGAGAGGTCATACAGTTGAATCTCTAACAGCCCTGTGACTGTTACCAGGCCTAAATCTCTGGCCTGAGGAGAAAAAGGAAAGAGAAAAAGGACATTGTGAGAACCGGGTAGCATTAATCACTACCCAGAACAGGCGCAAAGACGGATACCGGATCCGTGGCTGTATTCATTATATATAATACAGCAACCGGAAAAACGTGAGGTGATATCAGCTTCACTAGGGTCGGATGCAGCAACAGACACAGAGTTCAGCGGTACTCCCAGAGGGGGTAAACCGATAAAAGGACTCGGGTTGCCCGTCGAACCAGGACCCGGAGGGGACAGATTGGGCCGGCAGCCAGTTCACATACAGCAGCGGGGCCACACAGAAATTGCGCACAATAAGAGGCGAAGACCCCGGCAGGGTCAAAGTAACTCAGAGTTCCCATACAGACTCCGGTGACAGGACTGGTTGTAAATCCTTTTATGTTAAAGTAAACTGGTTAAACGTTTCAGTGCCTCAGTCTTTCATTTGGACAATAGCCATCTATCCAGGATCGAGATCGTCACCGCTGGGAGAACCTGCTGCTGATCAAGTAAGTGCCTGTCCCCTCATGATACCCCTTACACTGTGCATTGCCTGAGGCCACAGCACCGGGTCAAGCCACCCGTGACATCCCCCTCAAGAGACAGACTCCATTGGTCCGGTGCTGGGTATCCCGGTCTCCTGGGCGTCACAATAACAATCATGGACATTCCCGCTGCCAAAGCCTTTTGACCGCATACCACTGTGGGTAAAAAAAATTTTGGAATCTAAAACTCTTTCTTGACGCTGCCTATGCCGCAAAAATAGTATAAAATTTAATGTCAAGATAAAAAAAAAAAAAAAAAAAATACACAGTGATTTCACTGATCTGATTGCAGGAACGACCATGACGTTAGGATCATGTGATCGAGACTTCATCATTATTCCTGCGATCAGAACTACCCTGACTCAGAACTTAACCTGTCATGGACTACAAGGACTCACGCTTAACCCAAAAAATAACTAATGGCCTATATACCATTTCACTAGGGATAAATTTAGGTGGATGGCCAATATGTTACGCTGACTACATGGATGGCCAATACACTATGTGCCTGGGAAATATACTATGTGGATACGTGGCTAGAACGTGTACTATGTGGCTGCGATATAGTGCCCTGCCAATATACTATGTGGATGCACAATGTACGTGGCTGGGCAATGTACTATGTGGCTGTGCAGTAGGCTATGTGGCTGGGCAATGTAATGTGGCTGTGCAATATGGTTTGTGGACAAAATACTTACTGTCGGCGGCCAAGGACCGGTCTTAAGAACTGTAAAGCCTTGCTGTATTTGTATGGCACAGACTTGGCCGCAGCAGCACCACTCTTTGATCGCTCCTCCTCAGCCCGGATCCCCTTATTGAAACGGTCCTTCATGGATCGCCATCTGATCCTCAACCTTTTAACTGTGAATGCAAAGAAAAAAAAAAGGTTACATATTTAGCATTTTAAAAGGATAAAACAACCGTGTGCGATGCAAACTTTAGGCGTTGATTGCATCACACACGGTTGTGTTTATCCTGGAAAGATGGGTCATAGCAGCGTATCAGCACGGCGTATCAGCAATACTCACCAAAGTTGGCTTTGTCCTTGGCTGGAGCAATGTCAAAGCCCTCCCACAGCGACTTTGCCACCTCTACCCACAAACGCCTCAACACCACCTGGTCCATGTGCCGGGAGTCACGGCAGTCCCACAACGGGCCACGCTCCTGGATGCTGGAGATCAGGAGCTCCACGTCAATTACTCCTTGGTCCCGTTGTGAAACCTAGAAAAATTACGAACCAAAAAGGTTAGAAATATGCAAATATTAACAACCACCAGCACCTGTCATGATATGTACCTTGGCCCTATCCTTTGCCATTTGATATATGTATATTGATGGTTTCTACACCTGTATTTTGGAATGTTTTTGTTCTGAAAGTTTCACCTTTGTTACCTTCCCCCAATACTTGCTACCCTGAAAAGTTATAATGTAAGCTTACTAAACATCCCTAGTGAAAGCAGGATGCTACTCAAATGTAATGTTCCGCACAGCAGGATGCTACTCAAAAAAAAAAAAAATTGTAAAAAAAAAATACTCACTCGCCGTCCTGACGCCACACCTTGGCCCTGACCTCGCTGCTCCCGCTGACTGCCTTCCCCCTCACTTGAAGAAGCCTGTAAAAATTGTATAAAGAAATTATTTTCAATACTACAAATGACAGCGAATAGTAAGCAAATGGACATAATTACTCACCGCACTCCCCTGCGCCGATTGGCTATGTTCAGAATCACTCGCCATTCTTGCAAGTTTGTTCTGCCATGAAAAAATGGGAAAAAAAAAAATCACATCCAAACCTAACTATGGCACATACAATAAAATAGGCCCAAAAATTTAAACAACCACAATTGACTATTGACTGATAGGACAATGCAAAATCAGAAAGCGACACCACAACGCCATACATTGCAAGAGAAGACAATAGAAGAAACTATACAAGAATAGACCCAAGCAAAATTAAGCAAAAATAGACACCTATGTCCAAATTTTTACATATCAAAACTTTCCAAAAAAACATTACAGGCACAAAAAAGGACAATGAAATAGCTAAATAATGAACGCCATACTTTACAATTGCAACAAGACATGATCCAAAAAAACACCATCTGGTGACATCTAACCACAGAAAGACATCAGAAAAAGGCAATAAATACCATTCTAGATAATAAGCAATAAACATTACGGGACAACCGCTGTAAAAATATACAGCAACCCAAAGATAAACCATAGTCAAATAGAAAAGAAAACACATGAAATTTTCAAAAAGGGCCCCACCCAAAAAAAAAAAAAAAAATTATACTACACACTTGGCAATGCAAACAGTCAATGAAGGAAGATATATGCCATACGGAAAACGACGTAAAAACATCAGAGATTTTTTTTTAAATAAAGGGAAAGTACAATTGAAACTATAATGGCATAGCAGCACGGAACTATACAATACAAATGAGACATCATAAATGTAGCCCCCCACCAGCAAGAAAAGACACTCAAGGAAAGAAAAAATAAAGCCAACAGCATAATAAAAACACAGCAAGACATGAACCAAGAAAATGCCACACAGTTACCACCAACAATAGAAACCAGAAAAACATGCACCTGAAATTTTACAAGAAAAAATGAGCCAAAATCAAGACATTGAACAACCACATGACACAAGAACAAAACACAAAACCAATCCAAAACCAACGTAAAAAAAAAAAAGGCCAAAGACAATAAACGCAATCATATAAAGCCAGAAGAACATCAGAACCAGAAAAACAATTTTTCAATAACAACCCATAACCGTAAAATAGCACAGACCAAACATTGCAAAAATAAATAAAAATCAAGAAATAAAACACAGAATACAAAATGTGCAAAGAGAAATATATACTTACAAGTTTGGAAAGCAGATTCTCTCCAGATTCTCTCCTGGGTGATGACTTGTAAAAGACAATGGCAAACCCCTTTTTCTTTTATATATATAGGTTGTTTTTTTTGTGTCTAGACAAAGTCTAGACAATGTTTTGCATTTTTTATTGGAAAACGCATGCGTCGTACAACGCACCACGACGCAGGTACTTGCGTCGTCTGCGTTGTCAATACAAGTCTATGGCGGAATAGGCGCATCGACGACGCAAACACGACGCATGCGTTTTTTAAAAGGTCGGCGCCGCCCGAAAAATGCAACATGTTGCGTTTGCCGCGCCCAGACAGGTGCGCCCTAACGCCGCATGCGGCGTAAAACGCAACAAAACGCAACACAACGCATGCACATGCGGCCCCATGCGGCGCCAATGTTAAAGATAGGGCCGCACGACGCATGCGTTTTGTTGCGGCGGCGACGCTGCGGCGCAAACCGCAAATGTGAACGTAGCCTTAGTCAATATCTTTGTAACTCCGAACGTCTTAAAAAAAAATTAATTACTGCTATTCCATTTGATTGGTCTAAACCTCTATGCCTTTAATGTCTCCTCCACCTCCCCCAATACATCCTACCTTATTCTTAGTTGTTTTCCTTCATGTAGAATTAATCTACAAGGAAAGAAAGGGTTTATTTTAATTCCGATATTTTTGTCCCATTGACTTGCATTGGTTTCCGGTATCGGAATCGGCGATATCCGATATTTTTGGGGTATCGGTCCGATCCAATCCGATCAGTTATTTCCAGATATCGGAAGGTATCGCTCAACACTATTAGTGATATCTAAAATACTAGAGAATTCCAGATGATCCAAAATGCGTATAATGGAGAAAACAACAAGAATACGTATTAGTATAATTCTTGTGCTTTACAGGTAGGAAAAAGCTACAGCAGGACTTAGCTAATGGGTTAATTAAAAACATAAATGCTGTAAAAAATATGCGTACTGTGATATGTACAGAAAATGTTCTCTAATTACTTCAGGGCTGCTGACTGCCTGCAGCCTTTGCTATTTCGGTAAAGTGGACTTCTGCTCTGACATAATGTTGATGAGTTAATCAATGACTGCAGTGGTCATGTGACAGAACAATGTTGAGAGACTTGTGAAGAATAGCAGCACCAACATTGGATGAATAGCACTACTGTGAAAGGTGAATAACTATTGTTTTTACTTTAAATGGGTCCCTGAAGTAATTAAGCAAGGGATGACTACCATATGAAATCCACTTTAACTTTAGATGCATTTTACAGATTTAACAGAGTAGGAGCTGAACTGGTGACAGAAACCCATTTCTTCAGAAATGAGAGCTAATGGAGCACCATATTATGAAGCTGCTTTAACCCCTTCCTACTTCAGGATCTAATAGAGTGAGCGGGAGTCTACTGATCAAGTACAGGAATGTTATACAGCTTGCATGTGATTCTAAAAGCAGCAATTGGAGCTAACGTAAATGCTGATGTTTAACCACTTAAATGTAATCTCTGTGATATTTCACTGTATATCACCATGCTGAAGTATCGTAATAGAATGTTTTAATTATCAGCTTTCTTATGTAAGGAGGTGGAACACAAGAAGAGTCCGGGGGCGGTTACCTTCTCTGCTCCATGCCTGGAACCATTGAGCTGTGCTATAGGTTCCCCCGGGGGGGCAGATTTGGAGACTGGGACAGGAAGGAAGCTGGGCAGAGAGCGGGAAAGGCACACGTGCAAGTGGCAGAGCAGCATGTGCAGCGGTCAGGGCAGGAGGCAGCTGTGCTCCGGGGAAAAAAGAGGGCTCCCGGTCAGAGGACAAATGCAGGGAGATTGCCCAGAAAGACTGCATCTTGTGCGTACATGAAAGCGGACTCTGCTGTGACTGGAGAGGGGCACCTTGACACCCATGCAGAGACAGTGGCCCATGCAGAGACAGTGGCCCGTGTAGAGACTGTGACCCCTGGTACCCACGGTATCAGTGCAGAGCCCCCGATTCCTGTTAAGAGACTTAATAATAGACTGAGCATCGTTTTCCTGGGATAGGCTGTGCTGGAAAAGCTAAAGACTCAGAGCCTGTGCATATCACATTAACTCCCGAAACCCCAGCCAGCGGGCTCCTAGAGACTATTCAGCCCACGGACAACAGAGGGACGACAAGTGCCGCTGTTTCGTGGTGCCTACGTTGGAGAAGACGACCCTTCAAGCAAGTCCTCATCAGACTGATAAGTGTTCTTTTCCTCAAGAAATCCCGCTTAATTCTGTTACACTGTTTGACTCCCATATTTTGCACCGTTATCTTTTCAGTTCATATTCTACTGTTTTCTCCCTGCGAGGAGAATATTGTCCCTGTTAATAAATTCCCCCCAACGGTTGGTCTGTCTGTTCCGTGGTGACATACTCAACCCTGCACCCTATTACTTACATCCAAAATTAAAGTAAAAAAGTCAAAATAAAATGTATATTGGGTATCACCATGTCTGTAAAAGTCCATTCTTAAGATATAACATTATAAATTACTTAACCCGTGCCATTAAAAAAAACACGTCAAAATGTTAACTTATGGGGGATCCGCACTTCCCAAAAAAATGCAATAAAAAGCAATAAAAATATCCCCCAAAACAGTACAATTCAAAAACAAAAAAATTGCCATGCAAAAGAATCAAGCCCTTACACAGCCTTAGCGATGGAATATAACAAGAGTTTTGGGTCTCAGAAAATAATGAAAATCCTTTTTTTTACATAAGTAAAATAACAAAATACTTAAGAAATATGTACAAGTTTGCCATTGGTGTAGTCATGTTGACCTTGAGAATTATATTGCCTGATCAAGTGCACTGCACAATGAACACCATAAAAAAACAAAGCTCAAAAAACCATGGCAGAAATGTGTTTTTTTTTTTTTTTTCTTCACCATTTCACTTTACTTGAAATTCAATTTTTTTTAGTAGTTATATGGTAAACTGAATAGTATCATTCAACACTACAAATAAAGAGTCAAAAAAGCCCTCGTGCAGCAATGTCAAGAAATCTATAAAAAAATTATGGCCTTTGAAAGAAAAGGACCAAAAATAAAAATCGCCAAAACAAAAATTGACTGCATCCTTATGTGGTATAATATAATGCACCTGTTCACACCTGTTTTTCTGTTTGGAAGTGATGGTCAGTCTTTGATATCTGATCTGTCTGAGATGGTTTAGTGAATCCTGCATTGAGTAGAGGGTTGGACACAATGACCCCGAAGGTCCCTTCCAATGCTAACATTCTATGATATTTGTATACACATGCTTTCTGACTGAGCACTCCTCCCATCAGCCTATGGTGGTTTTAATCACAGCTTGATCCTATCTATCCAAATAATTATAAGCTTTGGCCCAGAAGAGGTATCATATTAGGTTAGGTTCCAAGCAAAGAGCATCACCTTGTCGTTGACTGTTGGGCATACATAAATTGGCCAATTTATATGGTAAGTATTTTCATTTTAACTCATGCAGTAATGCGATTCTAATTTCATACATTCCATGTTTGCACACAGTACAGTGGAGCTTTAATTTGTTAGTATAATATAATTAGCCCCAAATTATGTTAAAAAGTGTAAATTATTTAATTTTATATATTTTAGTTAATGTGATCATCTTGAGCTCTATAGGTTGTATGATGGCTGAAAATAGAAACATTCAACTGAAAGTTAGTTGGGATAATTAGTAATGATGAGTATTGAAAAATTGCTTAGAGAATCAGATGTTGACTTGTGATTCATCAGTTTTATACATCTGTAGTTACAAAAGAAATTGTACTAATTATATAATTAGTATACAGAGAGAATACTGATGTTAGCAAGCAGCACATTTGTGTGCAAACAGCAACCATCTGTGCTTGCCTATCATAAATGTCTTCAAATGTTTAAAATTCTTATTGGCTCCATGCCTTCTGATGATAAAAGAGCATGACTGTCACATTTGAAATCTCAGTAAAAAGAATATGTCTTAGCTCATCTGCATGTTTAATGCTTCAGAATTTAGGTTTCAGGATTTCTATCAAGGTCTCCGATATTTTTTACTCAGAAAAAAAGCATTTTATAGTGCTATTCTTGAAGCTATAAGGCTGTGTGCACACGTTGTGTTTTTTTCGCATTTTTTTCGCTATAAAAACGCATAAAAAACGCATACATTATGCATCCCATCATTTAGAATGCATTCCGCAATTTTTGTGCACATGATGCTTTTTTTTCCGCGAAAAAAAACATATCGCGGTCAAAACGCAGCATGTTCATTAATTTTACGGATTTTTCACGTTTTTACCGCTATTTAATGCATTGGGAAGCTCCGGAAAAAAACGCAATAAAACCCCGCACAAAAAACGCGTCAAAAATGCACAAAAAACGCATGCGGATTTCTTGCAGAAAATGTCCGGTTTTGCTCAGGAAATTTCTGCAAGAAATCCTGAACGTGTGCACATAGCCTAAACATTGGAAGCACTATGAACTCCTTTTAGGGGCTATGGGTTCATCAATATCAATTTAGATATGTTGGAAAGCAAATCCATTTTAGCATCGTAGCATCCAGAAACTGTGGCGTTGATGGAACCAGAAGCTAAGTCACAAAGGTGATTTTATAACTTTCGGCATGATGATTTGCACTGGAAACTTAATATTTTTTGGGAAAGCTTTGCTGCCTTTTCTTGGTAGAATTCCACTTGATATTCAACTGTTTTGGTGCATGGTATTAGATAGTCAGGGGTTTTAAGTGTGTGTCTAGCGGTTGGGGCTACGTTGCCTGATAGTACTGGTTACAGTCTACTGCTTTGATAGTGATACAAAGCACCCAAGATGCATGTGTGTCCAGGAAACAGGAGATCAGTTGTAGAAGCTCATGTTTACTACAACCCCTAGCAAAAATTATGTAATCACCGGCCTTGGAGGATGTTCAGTCAGTTGTTTAATTTTGTAGAAAAATAGCAGATCACAGACATGGCACAAAACTAAAGTAATTTCAAATGGCAACTTTCTGGCTTTAAGAAACACTAAACGAAATCAAGAACAAAATATGCGGTAGTCAGTAATGGTTACTTTTTTAAACCAAGCATAGGGTAAAAATTATGGAGTCACTAGTGTTGAGTGATACCTTCCGATATCAAGAAGTATTGGATTAGATCGGCCGATAACCAAAAAATATCGGATATCGCTGATACCGATACCCGATACCAATGTAAGTCAACGGGACACAAATATCGGAATGTAAATAATCCCTTTCTGTCCTTCTGCATCTTGTTCCGGAGGAGGGAAGAGTGTGGGCGGTGCGTGGGCGACAATGTGCGTGTCTGTGTGTGCGGGCGGGGTCTGTGCGGGCTGCCGGGGGTCTGTGCGTGCCTGCCGGGGCTCTGTGCGGCCTTGGTGGGGCTCTGTGCGGGCTTGGCGAGGTTCTGTGCGGGCTTGCCGGGGCTCTGTGTGGGCTTGCCGGGGCTCTGTGCGGCCTACCGGGGCTCTGTGCGGGCTTGCCGGGGCTCTGTGTGGCTTGCCGGGGCTCTGTGCAGCCTGCCGGGGCTCTCTGCGGGCTTGCCGGGGCTCTGTGCGAGCTTGCCGTGGCTCTGTGCAGCATGCCGGGGCTCTGTGCAGGCTTGCCAGGGCTCTGTGCGGCTTGCTGGGGCTCTGTGCGGGCTTGCCGGGGCTCTATGCGGACATGCTGGGACTCTGTGCGGCTTGCCGGGGCTCTGTGCGGGCTGCTGGGGGTTTGTGCAGGCATCGGACGATGTCTGAAACAGTGACAGTGATTGACACATTAGCCAATGATGGGAGAGTAGTAGTCCCATCATCCGGCTAATGTGTCGAATGTAAAAAAAAAAAAAAAAAATCATCCGGCTAATGTGTCAAATGTAAAAAAAAAAAAATATGACATACATACTACATACATACATACAATACATTCATACATTACATACAATACATACATACAGACATACAGTATATATAACATAGAGTACATACTCACCATTACTTATCATTTTGTTCCCCGAAGCCAGTGTCATCTGTAAAAAAGATTAAAATAACAAACAACCAATATACTCCCTGTCCGCAGAAATCCACGAGTGTCCCACGACGATCTCCCGTGGAGAACGGCAGCATCAGCTGATGCGACCGCTGGCACTCAAAAAAATCAGTTTCACAATAAAATGACTTTGAAGAAATATTTATTCATTCTCAACACTCAGCCGGTATTTCATGAACAGCAGACATCAAGATAATCCGACGTCTCGGCACAATTCTGCCTTTTTCAAGGAAGTCTAGAATATTAGAAAAAATTACAATAAACACTAACACAATGAAAAATATTCAACATCAGAGGCTGAAAAAGAGAAGAAACTTTGAGGATAGTCCACCCAGGATGTGAGGCTGAAATAGTGATGAGTAAAAGAAAACCAAAAATATAGTAATAGATAAATAAAGTGAGTAAAAAAGTGGACCTGACATCCAACTATTATCCATGAAGCTGTTGAGGAAAAAATTAGAGACACTAAATCTCCCATAAGCCAAAACTTTTTCTATATATTACTTTTTTTTCCTTTGGGCACCTATCTCTGCTGAGAACACCACTCCTGACGCTTTGGACTGAGTATGCACTCTATGTTATATTTACTGTATGTCTGTATGCATGTATTGTATGTAATGTATGAATGTAGTGTATGTAGTATGTAGTATATACGTAGTATGTATGTAGTATATACGTAGTATGTATGTAGTATGTATGTAGTATGTATGTAGTATGTACGTAGTATGTATGTAGTATGTAGTATGTATGTATGTAGTGTGTATGTTGTATGTAGTATGTATGTAGTATGCATATATGTAGTATGCATATATGTAGTGGGTATGTATGTAGTATGTATGTTGTATGTAGTATGTATGTAGTATGTATGTTATATGTAGTTAGTATGTATGTAGTATTTTTTTATTTTTTTTACATTCAACACATTAGCCGGATGATGGGACTACTACTCTCCCATCATTGGCTAATGTGTCAATCACTGTCACTGTTGCAGGTATCGTCCGATGGGACTTGTAGTCCCATCGGACGATGCCTGCACAGACCCCCGGCAGCCCGCACAGAGCCCCAACAAGCCGCAAAGAGCCCCGGCAAGCCACACAAAGCCCTGGCAAGCCCGCACAGACCTCCGGCAGGCCGCACAGAGCTCCGGCAAGCCGCTCAGAGCCCCGGCAGGCCCACACAGAGCCCCGGCAAGCCCGCACAGAGCCCCGGCAAGCCCGCACAGAGCCCCGGCAAGCCCGCACAGAGCCCCGGCAAGCCCGCACAGAGCCCCGGCAAGCCCGCACAGAGCCCCGGCAAGCCCGCACAGAGCCCCGGCAAGCCCGCACAGAGCCCCTGCAAGCCCGCACAGAGCCCTGGCAGGCACGCACAGACCCCACACCGTCACGCACAGACCCCAACCGCATACACACATGCAGTCTCTGCCCACATACCGCCCACACTCCATTGTAGTGCATCATTGCACTATGGGAACTTCCGATTCCGGTATCCAATATCGCAAAAATATCGGAACTCAGTATCGGAATTCCGATACAGCGAATATCGGCCGATACCCGATATTTGCAGTATCGGAATGCTCAACACTAGGAGTCACTCAATTCTGAGGGAAAAAATTATGGAATCACCCTGTAAATTTTCATTCCCAAAACTAACACCTGCATCAAATTAGATCTGCTCATTAGTCTGCATCTAAAAAGGAGTGGTCACACCTTGGAGAGCTGTTGCACCAAGTGGACTGACATGAATCATGGCTCCAACATGAGAGATGTTAATTGAAACAAAGGAGAGGACTATCAAACTCTTAAAAGAGGGTAAATCATCATGCAATGTTGCAAATGATGTTGGTGGTTCACAGTCAGCTGTGTCTAAAATCTGGACCAAATACAAACAACATGGGAAGGTTATTAAAGGCAAACATACTGGTAGACCAAGGAAGACATCAACGTGTCAAGACAGGAAACTTAAAGCAATATGTCTCCAAAACAGGAAATGCACAACAAAACAAATGAGGAACGAATGGGTGGAAACTGGAATCAACATCTGTGACCGAATTGTAAGAAACCGCCTAAAGGAAATGGGATTTACATACAGAAAAGCTAAACAAAAGCCATCATTAACACCTAAGCAGAAAAAAACAAGGTTACAATGGGCTAAGGAAAAGCAATCGTGGACTGTGGATGACTGGATGAAAGTCATATTCAGTGATGAATCGCGAATCTGCATTGGGCAAGGTGATGATGCTGGATCTTTTGTTTGGTGCTGTTCCAATGAGATTTATAAAGATGAATGCCTGAAGAGAACATGCAAATTTCCACAGTCATTGATGATATGGGGCTGCATGTCAGGTAAAGGCATTGGACAGATAGCTGTTATTACATCTTCAATAAATGCACCAAGTTTATGTTGATATTTTGGACCCTTTTCTTATCCCATCAATTGAAAGGATGTTTGGGGATGATGAAATCATTTTTCAAGATGATAATGCATCCTGCTTTAGAGCAAAAACTGTGAAAACATTCCTTGAAAAAAGACACATAAGGTCAATGGCATGGCCTGCAAATAGTCCGGATCTCAATCCAATTGAAAATCTTTGGAGGAAGTTGAAGAAAATGGTCCATGACAAGGCTCCAACCTGCAAAGCTGATCTGGCAACAGCAATCAGAGAAAGTTGCAGCCAGATTGATGAAGAGTACTGTTTGACACTCATTATGTCCATGCCTCAAGCTGTTATAAAAGCCAGAGGTGGTGCAACAAAATACTAGTGATGTGTTGGAGTGCTTTTTTGTTTGTTTGTTTTTCCTGATTCCATATTTTTTTCCCTCAGAATAGAGTGACTCCATAATTTTTACCCTATGCTTCGTTTAAAAAAAGTAACCATTACTGACTACCACTTTTGTAGTTCTTGATTTCTTTTAGTGTTTCTTAAAGCCAGAAAGTTGCCATTTGAAATGACTTTAGTTTTGTGCCATGTCTGTGATCTGCTTTTTTTCTACAAATTAAACAACTGAATAAACATCCTCCAAGGCCGGTGATTACATAATTTTTGCCAGGGGTTGTACTAACATACTTCAGACTCATGGTTACATGAAAACAGGAACACATGGGCTACCTGCACAGAGAACAAGTCGGTAAGAACATGTTCACACACCACCAAGAAACCTGAAGACACAAAAGAGAATGGTAAAACCAAAAACACTCAGTTTGAAAAAATGTTTGCAGTAATCCGCAAGTGCTAGTAAAAGATGTAAATAACAGGGTATTTGGTTGATACGTTTTTTGCAAAAAATGTATACTAAGCTGCTCTACCAATCTTCACGGTATACCCATATCAGAGCAGTCCTAACTAATGTATGCAATCCCTATCTGATGTATTTAAAAACCTGATCATCTGTACATTACCTGTGTGAACAGGGTTCAGAGAGGAAAAATCCATGTGTGCATACAGGGTAGAACAGCTTTTGTGCAGCTAGCCCAAGAGGAGTGGTGGAACTCCCCAGTCTTGTAGACACAAGAGAACAATTATGGAAACAGGAACACATGGGCTACCTGCACAGAGAACAAGTCTGTAAGAACATGTTCACACACCACCAAGAAACCTGAAGACACAAAAGAGAATGGTAAAACCAAAAACACTCAGTTTGAAAAAATGTTTGCAGTAATCCGCAAGTGCTAGTAAAAGATGTAAATAACAGGGTATTTGGTTGATACGTTTTTTGCAAAAAATGTATACTAAGCTGCTCTACCAATCTTCACGGTATACCCATATCAGAGCAGTCCTAACTAATGTATGCAATCCCTATCTGATGTATTTAAAAACCTGATCATCTGTACATTACCTGTGTGAACAGGGTTCAGAGAGGAAAAATCCATGTGTGCATACAGGGTAGAACAGCTTTTGTGCAGCTAGCCCAAGAGGAGTGGTGGAACTCCCCAGTCTTGTAGACACAAGAGAACAATTATGGAAACAGGAACACATGGGCTACCTGCACAGAGAACAAGTCTGTAAGAACATGTTCACACACCACCAAGAAACCTGAAGACACAAAAGAGAATGGTAAAACCAAAAACACTCAGTTTGAAAAAATGTTTGCAGTAATCCGCAAGTGCTAGTAAAAGATGTAAATAACAGGGTATTTGGTTGATACGTTTTTTGCAAAAAATGTATACTAAGCTGCTCTACCAATCTTCACGGTATACCCATATCAGAGCAGTCCTAACTAACTGTGTCTTCAGGTTTCTTGGTGGTGTGTGAACATGTTCTTACAGACTTGTTCTCTGTGCAGGTAGCCCATGTGTTCCTGTTTCCATAATTGTTCTCTTGTGTCTACAAGACTGGGGAGTTCCACCACTCCTCTTGGGCTAGCTGCACAAAAGCTGTTCTACCCTGTATGCACACATGGATTTTTCCTCTCTGAACCCTGTTCACACAGGTAATGTACAGATGATCAGGTTTTTAAATACATCAGATAGGGATTGCATACATTAGTTAGGACTGCTCTGATATGGGTATACCGTGAAGATTGGTAGAGCAGCTTAGTATACATTTTTTGCAAAAAACGTATCAACCAAATACCCTGTTATTTACATCTTTTACTAGCACTTGCGGATTACTGCAAACATTTTTTCAAACTGAGTGTTTTTGGTTTTACCATTCTCTTTTGTGTCTTCATGGTTACATGAGTTAGCTGACACACAACTTGAATTGAGCATAGTTTGATTCTTGTTGGAGGGAGAGCTGGTGCTGTCATTCATGCTGTACAGGTCAAAGTTTTTCTTCACAGCCAAAATGGACTTTTTCAATCAGTGGTGTTACTGAAATTGGAAATTATGGTTCTAAGCTACTTAACTTTGGTAAGATTTGGAGTGAAGAATAGATATTGTGTAGAGTTGACGAGAATTGATTCACAGGACTCAGGCCATTAGCCACATCAGTAATCTGGTTGATTACCAGTAATCTGTGGTCCGTGGATATGAGTCCTAAAACCCTACCTAATGGCATCCACAGCTCTTCTTTTGATTAGCCAGCCTGGTGTGACATAACATGTGTATGGTGCCATAATTAGAGATGACTGAACCTTTCAAGGTTTGGTTCGGTTGGCCGAAAATCCCAGCGTTCGCCGAACATGTTCACCGAACAGTTAGACAAATGTACGTGAACCCCTTTAAATTCAATGGAAGGCCACACCAAATGCATACACAACAACTTAAGGGGGTGACAAAAAGCTTCCCAAGCAACTAAAATTAGGGGCAGGCACCATGAAAAGTGGTATTGATTGACCCACAGTAAAATTTGCTAGTGGCACCGCAGCAGTCAGCCATGGGCCATGCATGAGGTACCAGGGTCTGGTCCAGCATTTACAGCTTTGAATTGAAGTTTCATTGAAGACCTGGTGGTTAAGGGAGTGGTCTAAGCCTTCTTTGCTGTGAATTTTGATGCCTCATGCAACAGTTCAATTTTTTTCCCAGCCACACTCAGATGGCACAAACATTAGTTCCATAGAATACTATTGGTAGAAAAATGTAAGGAAAGTAACACAGGTAATTGACTGATCAATTGACCCACAGTAGAACATTTCATAATGGCATAGAAGCAGTCATCCATGGGCCATGCATGAGGTATCAGGGTCTGGGCCAGAATTTACAGATTTGAATTGAAGTTTCAATGAAGACATAGTGGTTAAGGGTACAGTGTAAGCCTTCTTTTCTGGTAGCCCTGATACCTCATACAACAGCTTCAATTTATTTTTTCCTTAGCCACACATAGATGGCACAAACCTCAGTTTCACAGAGCACTATTGGTAGAAAAACGTAATGATAGTAACACAGGTAGTTGAGTGAAAGTAAGTGCAGGCCTGCCTCTCTGGAAGCCCTACTTCTACAGGCAGCACACATAAAGGAGAACGAACTTGAATTCTCCATATTTCAAAAAATTATTGTCACACCACTAAAGTGGCATCAATTTCCACCAAGTAGAAACAGTATAATAGACCTCTGACACACCTTCCACTACAGGTGACCCACCAGATGGAGACCCAAATTTGAGTCTTTACATTTCTAAGAAAGGTTTCTAACATCAACAGCAGTAGCATCAGCAGGCAATGAAGCTACGATAAATGTGGCACAGACTACAATAACACGAGATCAATGCATGACACTAAAAATGACATCATCGTCTAGTCTGCCCAGTCTGTGAATGGGGTGCAAAAGTCATTGGAGATTCATGACTTGTTCATTTTGATGAAAGTTAAGCAGTCTACACTTTCTGGGGACAGCCAGATGTGGTTAACTTCACACCAGATTGCAGAGTGGAATTCCACCTTGTCGGAACATCGCAAATCAAGTGGTTAACTGGTAGGCCGAAGGTCCTCAGTAGCGATGCAAGTCGATGACCTGCAGGTTAAGAAAGATGTGTTTTGCTAGGTGACACAAAAATAGCAGGCATGTCCACTTCCATATCAGCTGATGGGCTTTCACTCACCCCAACTGCAGGAGGTAAACACGTGAAATTTCTGCATCTGCAGACCTGTGAGAAAACACTTGGCACAATTATGTAGGAGGAAGAAGCAGCAGATGTGTTTCATGAAACAGCCTGTGGTTGGCGAGGCCTGCATTTTAGCACAGTGAGATTCTGAGACTAAGGTGTAACGCTGCTGCAGTGCAGTATAGCACAACCTCCACCAGGGGATTCTGGTGAGTGAAGAGAAGTTGCACACACAGCGTAACACCACTGAGCAGCAGCATAAGCGCCACCAAGAGAACAAATACAGTATCAATTGGTCAACTGCTCTAGCCTGGAAGCATGAACTATCACTGACATTGGTCTGCAGGCCACAGCAGACTGAAATAGCCACACAGCACCCAAAACAAGGCAGAGACGGTTAACCCCCACATGACCAGACCAGGGAGAAAATAACAAGAAATAAACCCCCGGCCTGGATCTTGACAGTACCGTTTCTATCAATGGGGGGGGGGGCACTGGACCTCCAGATTAACCTGGACAACAAGCATGAAAAATCCGGACCAACCGATCCACATGGACCGAACGCACTGGCACCCACAACCGGTCCTCAGGACCATCACCCTCCCAATGGTACTGTAGAGAACGGCAGAGCATATGGGAATCTATAACCTGTTCCACCTCATACTCGGTCTGGCCATCTACCACAACAGGTTGCAAGGGTGACTCACCCAATGAAGACACTGACAGCTTCAGAAACGCCTTATGGAACACATTGGGGATCCGCCACGACGAAGGCAGGCACAGGCGAAAGGCCATAGGATTAACCACCTCGAAAATTTCATAAGGACCAATAAGCTTGGGACCCAACTTAGCAGAAGGAATCCTCAACCTTATAATCTTGGTGGATAACCATACCTTATTCCTTAACTGGAAAGCCGGCCCCACCGAATGTTGTTTTTCCGCAAAAAATTTGTGCTTGACCTGAGCCTCCCCAATGTTTTTCTGAACCTCCCTCCAAACCTCCCCCAAACGCTGAAAGGCTGAATCAGCCCCTGGACACCTGAATTTAGCCAGGAAAACTCACTAAAGTGAGGGTGAAACCCATAGTTGCAAAAGAACGGGGAAGTACCAGTGGATTGATTGCCACGATTATTGAAACTGAATTCTGCCATGGGTACCGAAGAGCACCAATCATCCTGTCTAGACGTGGCAAGACACCTCAATATCTGTTCCAAAGACTCATTGGTCCTTTTAGACTGACCGTTGGTCTCGGGATGATAAGCCGACGAAAAGGTCAGACTGATACCCAGCCTTTCACAAAAAGCCCTCCAGAATTTCGACACAAATTGCACCCCTCTATCAGACACCACACTGACAGGCACACCATGCAATCCAACCACATGCTTAATGAATAGATTTGATAGAGTCTCAGCAATAGGAAGACCCACCAATGGTACAAAATGGGCCTGTTTACTGAACCTATAAACAACTACCCAGATTATGGTTTTGCCACTAGAGGGGGAAGATTGCTGATAAAATCCATGGAGAGATGAGTCCATGGTCTATCTGGAATTGGCAGTGGCACCAATTCCCCGGCCGGCCGGTTATGGGAGGTTTTAGTGCGGGCACAAGTTTTGCAGGAGAACACAAACCCAGTGACGTCAGAAGCCAGCGAGGACCACCAAAACAGCCTAGTGATGGCTTTACGTGTGGCCGAGATTCCAGGATGCCCACTCAGAGCTGAGTCATGGAATTACCGAAGCACCCTTAACTGATGCTAGGCAGGCATGAAGAACTTATTATTAGGTACGACACGGAGGAGCAAGAGATTGGGCCTCACGAATCTCCCGATCCAATGCCTAGTAAAATGCAGCCACCACCACTGCGATGAAGAATGGAGGAAGGAAGATCAGGAGGTGATATTGGATCCAGGCTACGAGATAAGGCATCAGCCTTCACATTCTTGGACCCCGGCCGGAAAGTGATTGAAAACTGAAATAAAGAAATAAAAAGTGATCACATCGCCTAAAGGGAACCTCAAAAATCGAAGATGAGCTGCGGCCACCGGCATCAAGGGCTTATCTACAGCATTCAGTAATGCTGTAGATAAGCCCCCAATGTATCCTGAAAGATGAGAAAAAGAGGTTATATTATACTCACCCAGGGGCGGTCCCGCTGCGGTCCGGGTCCGATGGACGTTGCGGTCCGTCCGGGGCCTCCCATCTTCTTACGATGACATCCTCTTCTTGTCTTCATGCCGCAGCTCCAGCGCAGGTGTACTTTGTCTGCCCTCTTGAGGGCAGAGCAAAGTACTGCAATGTTCAGGTGCTGGGAAAGGTCAGAGAAGCCCCATGCCTGCGCACTGCAGTACTTTGCTCTGCCCTCAACAGGGCAGACAAAGTACGCCTGCGCCGGAGCAGCAGCGTGAAGACAAGAAGAGGACTTCATCGTAAGAAGATGAGAGGCCCATCGGACCCGGACCGCAGCGGTACCACCCCTGGGTGAGTATAATATAACCTGTTTTTCTCATCTTTCAGGTTACATCGGGGGCTTATCTGCAGCATTACAGAATGCTGTAGATAAGCCCCTGATGCCAGTGGCTGCAGCGCATCTTCGATTTTTGGGTTTACAGGTTCCCTTTAAACGTTTGGCGGACTCGATGTAAGACAGGTTCTTGTGATCCGTAATGACAGTGATACAATGGACAGCACCCTCTAAAAAATGCCTCCATTCTTCAGACACCAATTTAATGGCCAAAAACCCCCGTGTTACACACATCATAATTCCTTTCAGCAGAGGAATTTTTTTTTCAAAAAGAAGGCACAGGGTCTCAAATTAGTTAACGTGGTGGGCCCCTGGGATGATTGGTTGGATCAGCAAGGGGGTGGACATGAAACAGTTTTTT